>NW_017731747.1:803096-843046 GCF_001890085.2 Hipposideros armiger
CCCACATGTGAGGGCCAGTGACACTGCCCTCCACAGCTAAGATGCTGAACAACAGCTCAACCTGGAGCTGGGCTGCCGTGAGTCCCCGGCAACTGTGTAGGCTGCAGCCCCTGCTGCAGCGGGTTGTCATGGGCTACTGTGTGTAGCCAGCAGCCAGCGTGAGTGGCCAGCAGCCGCTGGGAGAGGCAGCCCGCAACTGATGTGCCTCGCCCAGGAAGAGCGCAATGATGGTGCCAACTTGGGCCAGTGAGGCAACGTCCTCCACAACTAGACTGAAGAACAAAAGGACAGCAACTTCTCTGTTCTCCTTCCCCCAACTCCCCAGCGCTGTTCCCATCCCCTAATTCCCCAATTAAAAAAAAATCTTAAAAAAAAAAGAACCCTATGATTCTTGCCATGTGGACACCTATATATTTTTTCATTTATTTTGGTGGTTGAAACTGCACTTTGATAACGATGTGTAACTTGCACATTGTGAGTATTTAATACCAAAGTAATAAGAATAGGCAGGGAAAAGAGAAAACATTCAGACTGTGTTTAAGGACTTTAAGAAACGTTCCTCACAGACTAAGCTGAGATGGTTAGAGGCCAGGAGACTGGGGCACTCCAACAGGGCCAAATGCAGCTCCAGGCCCAGGCTAAGGTCAATGGTGATCATTCTTTAACCAAGCACAGCCTCCCCTCTGCCCTCACTTCCTCCTTCAGAGCTGCTTCTTCCCTCATAGGCCTGCACTGATGAAACCTTATTCTCAGGAAAGCATCTGATAAATTTACTCTATCAGTTAGTGTTCTCTTTAAAGCAAGGGGCAGAAATCCACCTCTAAAAGGCTTAGCCAAAAGGGACTTTAATGGCACAGGTGAGTGTTTTCAGGTCAGGGACTTGGGCTGGAATTGGGACCAGACAACGCCCTTGGGGTGGATTCCACTCTATCCCTCAGTCCCAACTTCTCTGGGGAGGTTTCATTTTTGACTCCATGTGGTAGCCCCTGGTCACACCAGACTCCCTAGGCACCTATGGTTGCAGCAGGATACTGTGAGAAAACAAAACAAAACCTCACCGCTTTCTCCCACAACAGTACTGAGATTCCCTCTGATTGGACCAGCTAATGTCATGTGCCCTGGCCTGAGCCAGTCACTGTGGCCAGCTGAATGCAACTCACTGATTGGTTAGCCCTGAACACCAGACTCCACTGGAGCAGAAGCCACACCCAGACCACGTGGACTAGGGATGGAAATCAGCAGCTGACCTCCGAAGGAAAAACGAATGCTCTGTGGCAAACTACAAATGTCTTCTATACCTAGTCACCCCTGTTCCCAGGAGTATTTCCACTCTTGCAGGAGACAAAGCCTTAAAACAATAGAGTCTCAACTGGCTCTCTAATCATGTAGATTCCAGTGCCCCGCTGAGGAAGGCTGGGGAAGGCCTTGTGGGCAGCACTGCTTCTTCAACCCCTCCAGGCATTGGGTGGCCACCTGACCTGGTGTGTGCACAGGGACACCTGGACTCTTCTCTGATATAAGCAAGCACATGACGTGATCACCTCACATGTAAAACTCTACCACAAAACCAAGGTGCTGATTAATTGCTATCCACTTAATTATCCCTACTAGTACATGTGATGGCTACGCACAGGATTATCTACCATACCTAACCTGATTGATACCCATATGATTATCTGCCGTGAAAACACGCCCTTCCCTGCTTCTAATGCAATTACCTTCCTCTGTATAGATGGAGTTGAGGCCCATATGATGACTTGCTCCAGATACACACGTGATTGATGCCCATGCAATTATCTAACACAATGATACGCCAGTGATTGATACCCATGTGATTATCTGCTAAGATGATACCCATGCAAATGAAAATTGGCACGTCCTGCAAGCTCTAATAATAACCCTCACCAGCAAGCCAAAACCAATGGCTAAGACTTAAGGAAGTCTCTTCTTCAAAGATAAAAAGGCCACCCATACATGTTAAGTGTATATGTATATTTGTATGTGCGTGTATGAGTGTACATGTGACAGACATTGAGAGATCCATCTTTCTGTAGTGTTTGAAGTAAAATTTGGAATAGGACTATAAAAATGAAATAAGATGAATGTCACAACTCTTTCCAGTTCTAAAATTCTCAGATTCTAGGGTCTAACAATAACTGGAAAAGTATTACTGATTTCATAGAAAGTGGCAGACGTTCGTTCCACCATCAATTTGTGTTTTAGTTCATAGACTTTGGTTCCTAGTGACTTTTTTTTTTTTGCCCTTTGGTGACCATATAAAAAAAACAGAAGTAGGGAATTACTGATGCAAATAACTATGTACAACTGAAGGTGGGGCGCCCACATGTAAACCAGCAAGGCCACATTTCCAGCTCCAGAGCATGTGCCAGGATACCAGACAAGGCCACGCTCAGCTTCATTTCCCGGCCTCCATGCTCTTCTTAAAAAGAAACAGTCTAAGTAATAACACGTTTGGTCATTTATCTTACTCCCTTTCCCCAATTTGCTCTTCTGACTTTTGAGAAAAGCATGTAATATCCCCATAGAATTTGATGATTTTCTTTGTTATTGTCAAAAAATGCTAATCCATGAAGAGAACCTTCCTGGGTAATGTTAATTCAGCTGTCTGTTTTATAATAGGATTATGTTTTCCAGGATTTAAAAATCCCACTTGTTAGCTATCAAATAGACTTCTACAACAGCTATAAAATCTAATTTAATCCCTATTGGCATTAACAAAATAGCTGTGCTACAATTTACATCTAGCTACACTTAACACCTTACAACCTCCAATAAATGCATAACATTTCTTTTGAAGTTATAAAGGGAAACTGTTCAGAGGGATAACTGGAGTCTCGTGGGTCCAATCATGCAATATCTCTAAGGCAGAACAAATGTTGTTTACATACGGTAAACATTATGGGGAAAGTTTATTTAAACAGATTAATTCGTGTTTACATGTATTAATGCTCCCTTTTCCATCATGCAAATTCAAGTTAAAATGATCTTCATTTCTTTCATTTGAAAATAATTATAGGGGGAGTCAACAATTTGGTCTGTTACCATTTAGTTTAAGAACCTAATGAGGTTAGAATAAATTTCAGAATGGAACACACACTACACCAAACTCAAGATAGAAGGCTAATAACATATTTCACTTTACAAAGGGGGAGGGCATTTTCTGGAGGGTGGGTGAAGATAAGGGAAGAAGGGGCTCAGAAATGATCCCGTGGGCCAAAGGGAGTGGTAAGCAGGTTCCCTTTTGTCTTTGGCTCTTCATTCCTGTATCACCTCTTCAAAAATCGAGTTGAGTCGCCATTAAAGGGCTTTCAAGGATGTAAAATTCAAGCATGGTGAAACAGCCATATTTCTTCTCCTGACCCTCCTACCCCTCCCACTTCAGACAGGTGACTGTTGGGAAGCTTATGGTAGGCAAGGTGGGAAAAGACATACACTGGTAAATGCTGTTTCAAGATGAAGGAGAGGAAAACAAGGAGGCTGACATGTAACATATCAAAGAATATCCAAGCACTAGGAAGTTGAACATGAATCTCAGGGCAGTCCAACCCCTTTAAAGATGCAAATTGCAGTCAAACATAGAAAACAGTAGGGTTCTGTTTATCCTTTCACAAAGGGTGCAAACTGCTAATCAGTCTCCGTTGCTGGGCTGGCCACTTTGTTTATCAATAAACAGGAAGACAGTTAGACTATAATTTTCCTGCCTAGTACTGATAGCCAAAAGGAAATGCTGGCAGCTTGTTAGTACTGAGTTCCAGTTGCATTAAAACCCAATTATTATTGTAATAATGTATGGGTGTTTGTAAGTTGCACAGGCGTCCTACACATGTCCACAGAATCATGTGAAACATATTGGCAGAGAACAAGCTTGGTGATACATGGACTAAGGGGACCTGTCAAAATAGGCCAGTCCTCCAAGAGCTCAGCTGTGGAGTGTTGTTTAAAAACACACACACACACTGAAAAAGAGTTAAAAAACACACACACGCTGGAAAAGAGTTAATATGGCAGATATGGAAATCTTCTACATATTAATACAACATAACAAAAACATGGTTTGACTAAAATAAAAAACAAATAGGCAATAATCTCAGTGCCAAAATGGAAAATTTGACGGGAATGTGCTATAATTGCCATTTATAAACTCTATTACCACAGAATGCTTGGACACCTTCTAAAAGAGATGTTCCGAGTTATTTTCATGTCAATGGAGCTAACTTCCTGAGATACTATAAGTCTCAAATCTAAAATACAGGGCAAGATTTAACACCTAACACATTAACAAAAATTCAATCATACATGTGTTTAGGCATTCAAATTCTCTAAATCACGACCTTAGTTCTTTGTTTCATTTTGTCTGTATAGATGCATCTATAAAAGATTAAGATGCATTCCAAACTTCATATGATTCTTAGGATTGTCATGACAAATATGAAATATAAAGGAAATTTAATTTCTATGACAAATATAATATAAAGGAAATATAATTTCTATAACATGGTGCTTCTTTTTTTTAAGATTTTAACAGATTGATGGTGCTTCTATTAATGCTCAAATAATATATGCTTTATAACAGTTATTACATTGATCACATGTAACTCACTTATTCATTAAATGTTTACTGAGTACCTACTATGTACTGGGCACTATGGTAAGCTGTGGTGGATACAATGGCACCCTCTTCACAAAGCTGGCAGTCTGCCAGGGAAACAGACATGGAACAAGTCATTACATTAAGGTGTGATGACTGTTATGATGAAGTAAGCGGGTCACTCACTTTTATGTGCATCCAACCAGTCTTCATTGTTGTGTCTGGCTCTCCAAGATGCCAACCCACAGCAACCTGCCCTGGCAATTTGAGATAGGGAACTGTGGCTCACTTCTGCTAGGATGACACTTGCACACGTGAAAACTCAACAGGTTCTGTATGGATCTGATAATAACTCTCATTAGCAAGTGTAGTGACCAAAAGTGCAGCTCTAGGGTGTGGATTGCCTGTCTTCCCTGCTTGTTAGCTATGTGACCTTGGGCAAGTTTATTAACCTTTCTGTATTCTACTTTCTTTACCTGTCAATGGGAATAATAATAGCACCTCTTTCATTGAGTTGTTGTTTCATAGAGCATGAAATGAGCATGCAAAGAACTTAGAAGTATAATAGTGCCCCCTTATCTGTGTGGGACAGGTTCCAAGTCCCTCAGAAGATGCCTGAAACTGAGGATAGTACTGAACCCTATATATACTATGTTTTTCCAATACATACATACCTATGATAAAGTTTAATTTATAAATTAGGCACAGTAAGAGATTAACAACTAATAATAAAATAGAACAATTATAATATACTGTAATAAAAGTTACGTGAATGTGGTCTCTCTCTGATAACCAATCTGGTAATCTAGACGGCTACTAGGTGACTAATGGGCAGGTAGCATATACAGCATGGATACACTGGGTAAATGGAATGATTCACTATAGTGCTGGGACACAGGAAGTACTCACTAAATGTTCTCTAGTACTGTACTATTCTTAGACCACCTTCAGCACCACGGTCAGCTCCAAGGCCCATCCTCTTGGAAAGGGCAGACGTTGGAAAGAATGATTGTGGGAACTGCCTTTGGCCCAGGAATGGGCCAATATTCAAGGAGGCTGTCATCTTTCGGACAACCCAGGAGGGAGGTATGATAATGCCTATCCCCTATCTGACCCTGAAAGTTGAAGGCTTGTATGTGTAGTATGTCTCCAGAAAAATTATGGAAAAGCCCAGTAACAGCTCCCAGCCCAGAGAGCCATGACTGCCCTAACCAATGGGAGTTCTTGATCTGGCTCTCCCTAACCCTCTCATGTCTTGACTCCAAACTTGAGCTCTTAATACACACTTCAGGCTCCCTTTGCTCTGACAGCCTATTTGAAACTATTTTTTCCCTTTATTGGTTCAGTCTACTTTGCCTTCCCCTGTGCATCTATCCATCACAGCTCCAGGAAAGAGGTCTTGACACTCCCTGTGCCCTGCAAATCTACACCAGTTGGGCCAGACCATCAGCCTTCCCCTGCTACTAGGGAAGGGCAATTAGACAATATGGATGTTAGGCTTAGAGAAATAGCCTAATGGGGACCAACCCTAGCTTTGTTCTTCTATGTTCAGAGGCTCCAAGAATTCACCCTCTATTGGGAAAACTTGAGAAGTCTTTGGAAACCCACTTTTATCTCAGGCCAACCCCTTGGTTCATCTTTCTCTCTAGGCTTTTGCTCTTTGGACAGATGTCTAGGGAGGTCTTTTTGGTCTAGTTAGCTGGAGCTAATCAATACTTTGCCCAAGAACACACTGCTTCTTAGACTAGACTTGTCTCGGAATTCAGGGCCTAACTGCTAACTTTTGGAAGTTAATTTCTGACCAATGAATGGCTAGCACAACTGCATCACATGGGGAAAATTACAAAAATATATAGAAACAGATAGCATATCTTTAGTAGAAAGACAGGCTATGCCTTGGGTTAATTCTTGACTTAACACTTGCCCCTGACAAACCACAATTTCTTTTTCTTTTCCTAGTAAAACATCATCCTCCCCAACCTACACAGCAGGTGCAGAATAAGAATTAAACCACCACCACCACCACCACCATCACCAACTTGAGAAGCTCTGATATATTTAAAAATACATGGCAAAAGTATGATATTATTTCTTAATTATCTCTCTAAATTGAAATGTTAAATTATGCCTTAAAATATTCCTACCTATTTATTATTGAGAACATGGTGGTATTTAATACTTTGTTATGAATTGTGGCCACCAAAATAAGAAAACTTGAAAAAAATACTATTCTTTGATGTTAAGCATGTTGCTCTGCAAGATTTCCCGCTGTCTCCCCTTCATTATGGTGATGGTTATGTACACTTGATTCTTCAGCCACAGAGATTTAGCCCACTGAAACCTCATGGGCTCATTTTGTGAAAATCACCTGTGGTCTCCTGATAAAAAAAGAAGAGGTTTTAATTGGTAGCTAAACTTGGAATAAGTAAGTTTAATGATTTTCACTAAAATCTCCAAGTTATTTCTTACTTCATTTCAGAGGAAATGGCTACAGTTTCCAGTTTTATCAAGTTTCAGTTCATTTAAGCTGAGTTCTTTTTCTTTCGATCTTAATTTTGAGCTGGAGCTCAAAGATCTGTTTTATTGCCTCGGCCTGGGTTTTCTGTAGTCAGGTATATCATATTAGAGATCATACTCAGTTTTACTTAATTGGGTTCTTAGGAATTGCAGAAAAAGAAATAACTGGCAATTGGAAGCCTGCATCTCTTTGTAAAGAAATTTTTTTGAGCTCATTAAATGGAAATTGCTGACTATTATGACCCTAATAGAAATATTTGAATTCTTCAAGATGCCTGTTTTGAAGAATAAAACAATGAAAGGGGGAGGCGTTTTCTCATTTTCTGGGTTTTTAAAACAATTACTTCGCAAAAGGGGAAAGGTAATTTAAAGGTGTGAAAAGATTGATAAAAGACTGAAAACATTTTACTACCTTTATGAAAACCTGGATAGGTTTTTATATCAGAACCTTTAAGGATCAAAAAGACCTTGCAGAGTTTCTAAGCACAGTTCAGCTTTCCATACTATTCCCAAAAGACTCACAGATACCCCAGTTCCGATTGAAGAAATCCCCCAACCCCTCAAGTCTTTTAATAAAGGCGAGGCCCCTGGGAGAGGGGCCCTCCCATCCTAATTTCACACCCCTATTGAAGAGGAGTCAGCTCCCCACGCCCCTGTACACATTTGATCATCCACTGCTCATCAGTTAGCTTTCTCCCTGTGGGGAGAGTACACCTCGCTAGTCTACTCATTTATTTCAACCAAAGTGACAGCACTGAGGTGTTTAAACTTTAGCCAAATGGATTTGTGTGTGCATATGGTAAGTACAAATGGGGGTTTGGTGTCTATGTACATGCGAGCGTGTGCACAAAAGGAAGCCAAACAAGAGAGCACAAATTAGAGAGACTACATGGGCTCAGGGTAGAAAAGGATCTTCCATCTGTATGGCAATTAAAGGCATTACAGAGGAACTCAAGAGTTAACTGGTTTAAAATAATGAGTGTCAGGAAATCATATTCAGATTATTTGGAGATTAATAATTAGCCAATAACTTTGATCGATACTTGGCGTTTCCTAAGGAGCAGGTCACATTCACAAATGCAGTGACTGCAGGTTCTGCAGAGTCTGACAGGTAAATGTAGGAATCTTTGTATGAATTATTAGTTTGTGAAGAGGTACTTCGAAAGTACTTAAACTGTGTGTGTGTGGGGGGGGCACAGTCCCACCCCCCTCTCCTCCACAACCACTAACCTTCCTTAAGGCCCGGTATGTGTCCTGATATCCAAGATGGACGGAGGGGGCAGAAGCCTCAAAGAACACTGCCCGGTGGGGGTGACCCTGTGGGGCCTCTGAAGAACTGACTGTTGCTCAGAAGGCAAAAGGCTTCCTCATGCTTTTCACAGTGAAGGGCAGCTTCAACAAGACAGCCCTCCGGGCAGCCCTAGGTGCTCTGCCAGGCAGAGCAGGTAGAGACGGGGGCCACTGCTCCAGCCCCTACCTGTCAGGGGCTTCCCTCGCACTGGTGAGGGAACTCTCTTCAGAGCTCCATCCTAACCCCTGTGGCAGTCCTTCTCCCTCTGCGTCCCATCATGGAGAAAGTCATGGTAAATGGGTCTTGCTCAGGCCCCAGGCCCCAGCCCAGCTCTCTCTCACTCGGAACCGCTCTCATGGGGCCCAGGCCCTCAAAGGCAGACTTGGCCCTTCCTTCCTGTACCATGTTTTTACTCCCTTCCTGCCGAGAATAGCTCAAGTACCTGGCACAGAAATGCACAGTAAAAACCTATTGCTTAACTGCTTAAGAAAGACAATTTTCTCTCTGGTTTCCTGAGGGGAAAAAAATAAGTAAGAGCTTTCTAAGACAGCTGTTTCTAGCCCCATAGTGTTAGGAAGCTTGAGAGGAAAAGTGGTATTTTGCTATCTCTAGATTCTTTTCTTTGTTGGCAACAGTTCCGAGAGAATGTTACAAAAATAGCAAAATTGGCAAACTCTATGACATTTGTAGCAAAAACCTACCTGTGCCACTATATTACCCTATGACAGTCAGGATCTAAGGTATGAATCGATACCAGTAAACCTTGGTATTCTAAGCATAATCAGAGACTTGAATTGATACATCACACCCTTGGCCAGGATTATAGTTCAGGCAATAGTTACTTAAGTATTTATCAAACTCTTATATAGCACTTATTATGTGCCAGGCCCTGTTCTAAGCACTTAAAAAATATCAGCCCATTTAATATAATTCTGTGGAGTAAATACTATTATTACCATTATTACCCTTATTTTACAGAAGAGGAAACTAAGGCCCAGAGAGGGAGTAATTTTCCCACTGTCACTCTGTTAGGACGAGATGTAAACAGAATCTAGGCACAGATGGTTTGGCTCTAAAGTCTGTGTTCTTGACCATCAAATATGTTCCTCTATGTGAAAGAGTCATCTTAAGGAACATGCTAACTACCCATTCTCCTGAATTTTCTAAGCTTTAGTCCTTTAAAAATGACACAACTGCTTTTTTTTTTTTTAAAGCAATATTTATATAGCACTTGAGAGTTTACCAAGTGCTTTTCCATTTGCGTCTCACAGCTGGCCCTGTGGTGGGCAGTGCAGGTTTCGTTATCACCAATCTCATGGGACAGATAAAGAAACAGAGGCTCATTAGATTACAGGACTCAAGTTCCCTGGTCAGATAGTGTTAAAATGGGAAATTTAAATGAGTCTTTTGTTGCCAAGTGCTTTACACTTTTCACTGAATCGGGTTGCTGGTATCAAATCGAGTTGCCCAGGAATGACATCCCAGGTTTTATTAGTTTAGGTTCCCACAGAAAAGCTTTTCTGGAATCATGGTTCAGAGTTCCTCCTTTGACTTCCTAAAGGATCAGTGTAAGACCCCTCATGACCATACATTTCTAATCTATCCCCATTCTTTACAAATCAAATTAGAAAATAATGAGATTATGTTTATAGAAATTGCTTCTGTACTTCAGAGGGAAACCTTCTCTCAGGAACTATTAGAGGATATGCTCACCCAAACAAGGAAACATGCCCAGATGTACAAAGCCATAGGATACAGAAAACAGGATACCAACACAGGAGAGGGGTGAAGGGAATTCAGTCCAGACATGAGGGGAATCACAAGATTCAAGGGGAGATTTCCCCAAGGAGATGAAGCTGATAAAATACTGGACAGTTCTGAACATATTGAGATTTAGACAATTAGTGAAGAGGTGGGTGTTAAATTAGTGACAACTGAATAGAAAACAAAGCCAGAAAAAAATAAAAAAGAAAAGGAAGAAAAAAGAAGATATGGTAACTATGAATTTCAGGGAAAACAATAGGTTGGCAGAAAAGGAAAGATAATCAGTTTATTACTACATAGTTCAACTCTAAATGGTTTTTACACTGACTACAAATCTCATCAAAGTTACATGTAATTATTCTGGGACAACTGAGAGATGGCTCACACATAGTGGGGATAGGGCGATAGTGGGAAAAGAAATAAATCCCATAGCAAACAGTCGATATCATGTCTAAAATTGGGGGAAAAAATTCAAGATGTATATTATTTAGACATATGGGCATAAATCCCACTAGAACAAGCTAAAAGAGATAAAAGGGATTGTCTCTGGAGAGGGGAAATGAAATAACGGTTAGGGGGCTGCTTTATTTCATACCTATTTGACTGTTATGTGTAAGAATGAGCTTTAGACTAATTTTATTTATGTTTATAAAAATATTCTCTTAAAGAATGGGTACTTCACTTTTGACAATATGGCAGACCACATTCTCTCAGGGGCCATCTTACTATAAAATGGATACATTTCAGCAAAAGTGCTTATTAATGCATTGCTAAGGGAATTTTTCAAAGGCCAATGTAAAACAATAACAAAAAAAATGAGTTGAGTTCTGATTTATGAGAGGTCAGAAAAATAAGAAAGCTAGGAACCAAATGCTTATATCAGACCTGATATCAGGGTACTAAGCCTGAATGACTGCAAAGTTGGGGAGAATAAATTGAGACTCTAGGTTAGTTATATCCCTGACTCCAAACAGAAGCAAACACAAATTTTCTTTGGAGGAACACCTTCCCGCTCCAGGTCCTTGGAATTTCCAAGAATTAATTCCAATCAATATGGGTTCGTTCATGCCATGAGTATGAGTCAATGAACAACAAAAGCAATTTAGATGCAAAAATCTTGGAATTATCAGACTCAGAATATTCCAAGCAGATAGGAAAAAGAATGAAATAGAACTTCCATATATGAAAAAACATAATCACTAAAATAAAAACTCAGAGGATGGGTTAAACAGATTAGACACAACTGAAAAGAGAATTAGAAAAGTGTTAGAGAATTAGGTATGAATTAGAAATCTAATTAGAGAATTAGATATAAAGAACTAATCCAGAATGCAGCACAGAGAGATAAGGCGACAGAAAATGTAACTGTCAATCTAGATTTATCTACTCAGCCAATGAAGACATTTTTCAAATAAACAAAAACTGCGAGTTCACCATCAATAAACTTTTGCTACAGGGAAATTCTGAAGGATGCACATCAGGGGAAAGAAAAATGACCTCAGAAAGAAGGTCTGAGATGCAAAAAAGAATAATGAGCAGAAAAAGTGGTAAAATACGTAGGTTAATCTAAATACATACTCTACACGGAGAGTGCCCAAAAAAATATATACACATTTTAAGAAAGGAAACAACTGTATTAAAATTACGCTGATGGTAACCACTTTGAGCCCTCTTGTAATTGCAGAAGTCAAACATAACTTGTATTCATCTTTTGTTATCAGTATATATTGAGTATTACAATTTTAATACAGTTGTTTGTTTTCTTATAATGTGTATACATTTGTTTGGCACCGTGTATGTGTGTGTGTGTGTGTGTGTGTGTGTGTGTGTGTGTGTATGTAAAATTCATCAGTTTAAAAGAGGTGACTAGCATATTGGACAAAAATAACATAAATTGCAAGGGAGATGATTGGATTTAAGGTTTTCTAAAATTCTTGTGTTGTCCAGGAAGCAGCTACAGGTTAAATTTAGCTTTTGCTAAGTATAATTGGTAAAATTTGAAGAGTAACCAATGAAAGTTAGAAATACAATCATAACTTCTAAACTAAGAGAGGAAAAAATAAATTAAGAAAATAAACCAAAAAAGAAAAATAATGTTTAAAAAGCAAGAAAGATGACAAAAAGAAACATAGAACAGGTAAGGAAAATAGGACAAAAAAAATAACAGTATATTTAAATCTAATTTATCAGTAATTACATTAAAAGTAAGTAAGTAATGTTCCAGTTAGAAGACAGAGATTATCTACATGGATATAAAAAATTCAAAAACAATAGCAAACATATTTAAAATACAAAGATATAGAAAAGTTGGAAGCAAAAGGCTAAAAACAATATACTGGGCAAACACTTACCAAAAGAAAGCTGGTATATTCATATCAGACAACATAGACAAACTTTAAAGCAAAAGGCATTACATGAGATAAAGAGGGTCAGTGCATGATAATAAATTATTCACTATACCAAAAGGATATAATAATTCTAAATTTGTATACATCTATGCATAGGCTCAATCCATGAGCAGCAAAAATTGATATAATTACAGGGACAAATGGGAAATTTTCCATTGGAGGGTAAATTTCAACTAGCCTCAGTAATTGGCATATAAAGCAGATGAAAATCATTAAAGATTTGGATATTTGCACAACATAATTGACAAGCTTGGTCTAATAGAAAATATATAGAATTGTGCATCTAGTAATCAGAATATACATTCTTCTTCAGCACACATGGAACATTTACAAAAAGCAGGACTCAACAAATTTCCAAAAATTAGAATCATTCAGATCACATTCTTTAACCATCATGCACTAAACTAGAGGTCAGTAACAAAAGAATAAATTTAAAATCTGCCATATACTTGGACATATAAAAATTCAAAGTCCCTGCTGCTCTTGAACTGTGTGTGGTCCATGACCATTCTTGGCCCACAAACTCTGACCATGACCCTGCCACTAGGAGGTAAGTATGAAATGGGGAGTGTGAATTTAGAAACTTCTATAGCATTTGACATTGCTGTGACACCCAAATAGCATTTCATTTTCTAGCAATTCTTTTTTGTTTTTGTTTTTTTATATTTTACAAAAGTATCAGTCCACAATAGATTGGAAATGTTTTAAAGCTGAAATAAAGTAACAACAACAAATAAAAATAACCAAACTAGTTCTTCACCATAGACTTTGTTTGGGAAGCACTCTTATGTCTCTCATGGCTCAAGCAAGAGATCAAAATGGAAATTAAAAAATACTTAGAACCAAATGATAATAAAAAGTATGCATTCTAATAGACCTGTCCTTTTATTATTTTTTATTTTTTTAATTGGAGAATTAGGGGATGGGAACAGCGCTGGGTAGTTGGGGGAAGTGGAACAGAAAAGTTGCTGTCCTTTTGTTCTTTAATCTAGTTGTGGAGGACGTTGCTTTACTGGTCCAAGTTGGCACCATCATTGCGCTCTTCCCGGGTGAGGCAGATCAGTCACTGCCTTCTGGACGGGGGCGCTCACGCTGGCTGCCAGCCACTCACGGTAGCTTATGGTAGCCCACTGCCACAGGGGCTGCAGCCTACACAGAAGCCGGCGACTCACGGCAGCCCAGCCCCAGGTTGAGCTGTTGTTCAGCATCTTAGCTGTAGAGGGCAGTGTCACTGGCCCTCATATGTGGGATCTGAACCGGGGCCCTCTGGCATCCCAAGCCAACTCCTAACCAACGCGCCACTCAGCCAGCCCTAGACCTGTCCTTTTAGATTATAATTATTTACTTTGTTTCCTGTCTCAACACCAGACTTTGACTCCTCCAGGTTAGGGACTATGCAACCATCTTTGTTCCCTTCCTGCTTGCGATGGTACCTGGTTGAGTAGGTACTCAATACTTATTTAAATATGGAGTCTTTAAATTTACATATTTAAACTTAAATATTAAATGAATCCAAATATTTATTTACATATTCACCTAACTAAAATAGTAGCTCTAGAATCCTGACTCTTACTTACTCCATTCCTACGTTCTTGGCCTCACCAAGTGTCATGGAGATTCACCAGAAATATGGTTACTTGGCTTATTTTCACTGTGTCCCAGCAAGCAGGGGCTTAGAGAGTCCTTCATCTATCTCCTCAGGTATTTAACAACAAAAAGGGGAAGATAAGAGTGGAGTGGAGATGGTCTTTTCATCATCCATGCTTGGGAAGGTGAGCTGGTATTGCATTCCTTGACAAGAAGGAGCTACTTAAACACAAATTGAATTAGCAGGACAGGATTAGATCCTGCTGGAAGGTATTATATACTTATAAACTGCTTTGTGGAAACTCCTATTGTTTTCATTGCAAGCCTATACTCCACAGTCAATCAAAAGAAATACTGGGTTAATCTACTAATAAAAATAAAATAAAATGAGATACAAAATGAAGTGACTAAGTGTTTTTTTTAAGTGACTAAGTTTTAATAATGCCAAGAAAGTTGAATTAGGCAATAATAATTCAGTTTAGTAAACTATATATAACTAGATCATCTGAAATGAGAGTTTTAATATGGATTTCTTTTTCATGAGAAATAAACTCATTAAAAATGGTCTCTATTCTATCTCCTCCATCAAGAATAATATTCAAACATGATAAGGAGTTGACTTTAAGGGGGAAAAAAAAGAATATGAGATATGTGAGAAGTTTCAGATTTATCTGGACATTTCAAATGAGTTGAAGTTCGTATGTTGAAATAGATTACAATCCCAGGACACTGAAATAATTTGCAGGTATGAACATGGAACTCCTGTCAGTAACCTTTGAGAAACCATACAGTGCACAAAGGCAACAAAAGATAAATAGAAGCCCCAGAACTAACTTTGCAAGAAAGGGGAAAAAGAGGAAAAAGATTACTCATGGAATATGCTGACAGATGAATTTGAGGCTGATTTCTGGTCGTAATTCTGACATACAAATCTTGGTTCTGCCATTTAATGGCAACGTGATCTTGGATATATTTCAAAGGTTAAATGAAATAAGATATATAAAGTATTTAATATAGCACCTCTTATATAGAAAACTCTCAGTAAATGATAGCTATTGCCATTTTTGTGTCTCCAGCACTTCCAAAAGGAGGTGGTAACAACTGGGTACTGACATGGGTTCTTCAAGATAAAGTTTCATCTACCTAATCTCATCTTTCTGGAGAGGTGGAGGTGTTAAGGGAGAAGGTATTTCTAGACAGGTAGGTAGGGAATGTATCTTCATTTTGAAATGGCATTAGCTAAAAATCTCTTATAGCATCCTTGTGAAAAGATTGGATTTTAGAAGAGTTTAGGTGATTGATTAACCATATTCACAGTATTGATTCATAGACTTGACCTCTCCATGCCTCAATTTCCTTATCTGTAGAAGCATAACAGTACCTCATCTGGTTGTCATGCAGATTAAGGCCCTTAGAACAGTGCCCAGCATTTTGTCAGCACTATATAAATGCTTGTTAAGTGGAACAGGAGTTTCTAGTGGCATGCTTGTGCAGCACTTGGCTCCAACCTCTTCAATATTTCCATCAGAAACTTTCATATAGTATGTTGGTCAAATGCTTAGATCACATAAATGTTAGATGATGAAATAAAAATCCAAAAAGACCTTGACAGGCTAGGGCTATGAAATGAAATATATGAGATAAAATTAAATCCTAGATAAAGATTTTAAGAAAAAATTTTGGGGGCCGGTCGAGTGGTGCGATGGTTAAGAACTGGCTTGGGACGCCAGAGGGCCCTGGTTCGGATCCCACATATGAGGGCCAGTGACACTGCCCTCCACAGCTAAGATGCTGAAAAACAGCTCAGCCTGGAGCTGGGCTGCTGTGAGTCACCAGCAACAGCGTAGGCTGCAGCCCCTGTGGCAGTGGGTTGCCATGGGCTACCGTGTGTAGCCAGCAGCCAGCGTGAGCCGCCAGCAGCCGCAGTGAGCGGCCGTCCAGAAGCCAGCAACCGATCTGTCTCGCCCGGGAAGAGCGCAATGATGGTGCCAACTTGGGCCAGTGAAGCAACGTCCTCCACAACTAGACTGAAGAACAAAACGACAGCAACTTGTCTGTTCCCCTTCCCCCAATTCCCCAGCGCTGTTCCCATCCCCCCAATTCCCCCAATAAAATCTAAAAAAAAAAAAAGAAAGAAAGAAAAAATTTTTGTTTACAAGGACTAGCTTTTCTTGCCAGAACTTTCTATGGATAAGAAAAGGGAATTTAGTTGAGACTGAAAGATCAGCATGCATAAAAGTGATCTAGCAATTAATGCAAAGTTTAAATGCATTAAGAGAACTGGAGTATCTCAATGAAGACATAGACGCCAAGATGGCGGGCACAGCTTGCTCATCATAAACTCCTCTCTCCCCTTCCCTTCCTTAGGTTCCTCCTAACGAGTGGCTCTGGGTACAAGGATGAACTTCAGGACACAGGTGAACAGGAAGGAAATGTGAGGCAGAACAGACTACATTTCCAATTCACCTTGGTGGCCGGAAACGCCCTCAGGTGGCTATGGGAAGATAGCCTCAAGATTTATGAAGAAATGTAATTAAAAGTTTATCAGTGCACCTAATGGCTCACTGTGCTACATGCTAAAATAAATTCCCCTCTAATCATGATCACTACAGGATTTATCTAATCTATTTCCTATAGCAAATGAAGCTGCTCCCAGGCATTTTATCCGTTTTTCCTGGTAATAATCCCTATGCCTGACAAAAGATTTTGTCATCCCACAGTATAGATAAGAAATTGAGGCAAAGAAGTAAAGTGAATTGCCCTGGGTCATGTAGAACTGGAATTACAATTTTGTATCTAATTTTAGAGTGCACTACATGAGTTTTAGAAGGGAGCATACTGGAATCACATTATGTACTTCAAGAAAAGGCCAATTTACCTTAATCTCTGGAAGAGAGATTAATTGTATTTTCCTTAGTGCATGCCAAAGACATTGAGTAGACCCTTTAGATTCCACATGCTTATTCTAATCCTTTTCCAAATACTTAGAAAACCTTGGTTTGACGATTAAGAAGACGGCGGAAATTAATTTATTTTTTTTAATTAAGGCAAATATTTGTTTGCTAGAATCTCCAAGAAAAGCCATTGGTCAAGAAAGCTGTATAGTACAGTCATGCTATTTCAGATCACATAGGACAAGAAGCTATCCAAATATTACAGGCATAGATCCAGGTAGTCGGCTCCCGCTGTCCCCCGGCCCTACAATCCATTCCCAGCCCAACCTCCGTGTCTAGGGACTGGATAGATAAAGGTCCAAGGAAAGCTTGTTTTTAACTTAAAAAGTCCTGTGAAATCATTCGTTAATGTTATAATTATTTACATATTTCACCTAATTCTTGAAAAAAAAATCCACGTTCATTATAAAAACCTGGAAAATGAAGTTAAGCAAACCAAAATGAAACAAAAGCACCCACGATGCCACCACCTAGTAAGAATTTTTGTTCCTGTTTACAACTGGTTGCTTTCTACGGCTCGTTTCTCTCATCAGGCCATGAAGAAATCAGCCAAAAGTTGCCACCCTAAGGTTCTGTGTATAGTTTCCCTTTAATAAGTAGTGGAACTGGTGATTTATCCATAGAAGACTCGCCTCTACTTTCTTGGTGCTTGCCCAAGAAAAGATAAGGCCACTATTCAATATACCTGGCAGTAAAAAAGAAGAAATGAATTCTTCATTGCATCTTACTGTCTGAAAAATTTATACCACAATTCTAGGATTAAGTCACTTACCCAAACTAGCAAATATCATGGCCAAAATGGATCGTTTCTATATCTCTTTTCTATATACACACAATCATATACTGAAGGTAATGATTTTAAATATATTTTGGTTGGATTCTTCTTTTCTCCAAGAGAAAAAAGACACACACATCAGGAACCCATACAAGGGCTGGGGTAAGCACATGTTAGTAATCAGCAAAAAGAGAGAACAGAAAAGTCTTTCCAAGTACTGAGCATTGCTGCTAGGAAAGCACCAAATTTCGATCCATTTCTTTTTCCCATCGTAAGAAAAACAATCGTGCCATTACCTTTTTGTTCATAGCCACACCATCCTCACAGTCGAGCACTGCACAATCTACATGCAGGGACGGAATCTTCTTTATTTTCTTTTCATCATTTCCAGGTACATAGAGCACTGCCCTCCGGGGAATGTACTTGTGAGTGGATGAGGAACAATATCCAAGCCTGGACACAGCTGCCAGAGATGTGTTCCTGAAAGAGACATAATTGGGGTTAGTCCAGAATAGAATGTACTTAAAATTTTTGTAAAAAACCGCTGATTTTAATGCAAACATAAAATAGAAAACATGGATAATCTTTTTTAACTGAGGCAGAACACAATCACATAAAACTAGGAAAACAGTAATAGAAATCACCAAGGAACAAAATGTCATTTCAGCTGAGATTTTAAAAGATATGTAACACTGTTTATTGACACACTTGTCTAAGAAAAGAAGGATGGTGTCCCTGTTTCTTCTTGGAAAAACATTTCCAGTATTAGTATACTGTCCAGATATCATCCGTGGAGAAAAAGAAATTTATGACTAAAAGGTCCTACATAACAATATTTACAATTAAAATAAAATTTACAATCACATGGAAGTAAAATAAAAAGTAGAAAATAAACCATCTGCTTCAGCATGAGTCTGTGGCCCTCTCCCTGACAGTCTTATTCAGTAGACAAATAAGTGATTCAAGTTCAGTGTTACCAACAGACAAGGATGGTTGGCCACTTCTTGAGTAGAAGGGACAGTGAACGGGACCATGACTAGCTCTGTAATTATGGGCATCTTAATCACTGGAAACTTCAGATTCTTCGTTTATAAAAACAATACGCATTTTGCAGGTTGTTGAGAGGATTAAGTTAAAGGAAATAATGAACATGAAGCACTTAGCGACAGCCTGCAGACATTGGCTCCTGGATGTGGTGGTGGGCGTAGCAGCAGCAGCAGCTGCTGCTGTCCCTAGTGGAGAAACTCTAGCTGTCAGTCGCCCTCCCTGCTCCTAAACTCTGTGCTCCCCTTCCATTTCCTATTGTCCTCAGTCCAGCCTCCTGAGAAAACAAGAGGAGTCAGCCAGGATCTCCTTTGGCTCACCCTAGGCCCCACCCCTCACCTGGTCCATAGCTTGATCCTGGGAAAACCATGTTTTAGCCTATACTATTTGGTAAAGAAATGTGAAATCAGCTTTCATAATCAGGTCCAGTTACGTATGTTACAGCGCCCAGTGTAAAATTCAAAATGGAGAGGCCCTTGTTTGAATTTATTACAAATTTCAGGATGGTGATAGAAGAACATCTAAGCACTAGATTCTTCCAAGCCCAGTTGCACATCCATGAAGCCAGCCTTGCCGACAAAAGATGGAGCTAAATGCTAGACTCCAGGAAAGGAAAGGTTAAGGCACCAGCAAACTGGTAATGCACTGTTTTACTCTCCTCTGGGTAAACAACGGCATCCTTTTCAAAAACATGTCAGCTGTAGTCTTCATGAAAGCTCTTTTCGGTAGTTATCCCAAGCTAATGTCATGACATATTTTGAATGGTTGTAACATTTTGCCATGACCAATGTGCCTTGTGACAATGTATCTCAAGAAACATCACTTTCTTTGGGGCCTACCAATTGTGTGTGGGCCCTTCATTCCTTCTTGCAGCCAATCTTCATAAACTCTAAAATTTGAGTCTGAGTCTTGTTTTTTCCACAAAAAAAACATTGTGCTATGTGAGGTATGGTGAGTTACAGATGGATTTTAAACGTATACATGTCTTACAAGGCATTTTATTTGATTTAAAGTATATTATGGCCTGCTAATTGAAGACTGCCTGAAATATCTGTCATCACTTTGCATTCACTAAAAATATATGATTTACCTAGAAAAAGGGAGGAAATATAATGATGTAACAGCATTAATCACATTTCACTTATCATTCACACTATAAACCAGAATTTGCAACATACACATTGCCTTAAAAATGGCAAAAATGCAATTAAAAGAGATGAAATTTGTATTTACCAGGAAATGCTTAGGGCAGAACCACTTCTCATGAGGATTTGCTGTAACCACGTGCGTAATAACCAAAGAGAGGATAAGCGTAACTGTAGCAGAAAGAGGGTCTTTCCCACGGCTCTCGCCTCCCCCTTTCTTTCCACATTTCTCTGACAACTTGAATGTCTGGCCATCTCTGTTCCAGTAATAACTGACCTTCATTTCATGAAAACTGAGATTTCTTCCATGTGAAATAGCTTCTGAGCACCATTTTGGATCCAGCCACTGTAGCCTCCAAGCCACACTGAATGTCAAAGCCTGGGCCACCCAGACATGGCTGTCGGGTCATTTGACAAGTTATATCACTAGAACAAATCATTCCTAGGACATTTATATGATGTATAACTTTTGAAACAGATGATCATTTCTTTTCTTTTTTTTTAGCTGAGCCATCCTTCCACCTTTTGGCAGCTGAGCAGCAGCTCGGCTCAAGCTGGGACTCGAACCGCTGTTGCTCAGAGCTCGCACTCTTGAGCAAGCTCTTAACCAACTGAGCCACTCGGCTGGCTAAAACAGATGACCATTAAAAAAAAAATCTTCTGCCACTGTTAAAGATTGTTTCTGGTTTCCCAGATAAAGTCTTCTACAATCATGAAAATATTTTTTTTGCTCAAATCTTCACATGCTCAAAAACAATGAACAACTCCCCATTACCTACCAGATTAAGTCCAGTCTCAGGTGGTATTCCTTTCCTCAATGTGTATCCCACTATTCCCATGAAGTAACTATCCACCCTAGGAAAATTAGATTATGATCATCTCTACAACGTGCTATATTCATTGTTTCCCCTGTACGTACCTTTGTTTCTGATGGAAAAGTTTTTCCTCTCAGTTTATTTAAACCTTATGGATCCTTCAAGCTCACTTCAAGGTCCACCTGATCCCTGAGCTTTTCTTGACCTTTCATCTTTAAACTCACTTATCTTTAAACTCTTACAGCATGTATCACTCGTAACCAAAACAGAACCAGCAAAGGATTGGCTTTGCTATCCAGGCTAAAGTTAATCAAGGTGGCACAGCCTTTCTGGAGAGCCAATCGATGATACCAACAAAGAGACTTAAAAAAGAGAGATTTAAAAAAAAAGGTTCCTACCCTTTGACCCAGTAATTTCAAGTAAATTGACCTAATTCCTTTTGGGAATTGCTATAGACTGAATGTTTGTGTCCCCAAAATTCATATGTTGAAACCTAATCCCCAATGTGATGGCATTTGGAGGTGGAGCCTTTGAGAGGTGATTAAGTCATGAGGATGGGGCCCTTGTCAGTGTGGTTAGTGCCCTTATCAGAGAGACCCCAGAAAGCTCCCTTACCCCTTCCACCACCTGAGGACACAGCACAAAGGTCTCAAATGGCAACATATTATAGTGGAAAGTGTTAGGATGGACTATATGAAATGGCTGATATCTGGCGATTTTTGACCTGCAAAAAATGTAACTTTATGTGATTCAACCCAATATTGTGATTGGCAGTCAGAAGCTGGGATGAGAAGCAAGCCACCTAAGTGTCACCTAAGCAGCACTCTAAGTGTCAATTTCCTCTTCAGTGAGAAGCAACATAACAGCTGCCTCAGACAGAGGAGAGCTCGCCACAGCAGTCAAGCAGCACGCACACAGAGCTGCTATGATTCTCTGACACCTGTCACTCATGTGTGATGTGCGTCAGCATAGCCCTGCATCAGGAATCTTGTGTCCAGGACTCTCAAGTAGATCATAAGCTCTCTGAGGAAGGGGCGGCCTTACATCTCCCCAGCACTGCTCAGCACAGGACCTCACACAAGACAGGTATATAATCCTATCACCTGTTACCTAACCAAAGCCAGCCCTCCAGAAGTGGGTGTGCAGGACTGGTCTGCACCATCCTTATTCTTCTTATGCAACAGTCAAGGTTTAGTCGTCATTATAGGTAGGAGGTCATTTTTATTCCCTCTCACATCTGCCATCATGGAACCTTTAATCCAACCCATGGCCTGTTGCTGCTTCTCCTATACTTATCCCTCCTTCACATCCCAGTTATTTGTCTTCACTGCCTCCACTTTGTTATTACACTTGTTCATTCATTCATTCATTCATTCATTCACTGAGCACTTAGTAAGCATCCACTGAGTGACCTGCACCAGCCCTCCACTACTACACTGGGCAAATCAGAAAAAGGTGCCCCCTCATGCCTTCCAGCAGGTCGCAAGGCAAAAAGGTGCATCCTGCTCCTGACGTAGCATGCTTTGGTGCGTGGAGATGAGCTGAAACTCAGCCCCCACTCACGTCCCTCAGAAGGCACCTAATAAGGGCACACCCTGCAACACTGTATGTGGTGGCCCTGACCCACACTATGCTGAGCGCTGTGGGGAGTCGGCACAAAAAACACAGGACATGCCCAGACAGGTCAGGGAGGAACGCCCAAAGGATGGCCTCCAAGCCAGGTCAGGAAGGCTAAAGGCCCATACATGATGAAGCTTGAATGTGAAAGACATCAAAAATGGCAAAACTGTTTGGAATAATAAAGAGAAGACAGGTGTGGAGAGGATCAGGCTGCAGGTTCTGTTCTTCGCTTTGAGGTCCGGAAGGGGACTGTCACTGGGCAGGTGGCAGGAGCCTGTCATGGCTTCCCCAAGCCCCCCTCCTCCCTGGACTGTCCCTCCTCCCTGGTGTGTCCTCTTTCCCCCATCTCCGGCTGTTCCAAAATCTGTTCCCTTCTTGAGTTGTGTTGAGCACTGGCTACTGTGTATGAATACAATTGCACTAGGTGACAAGATCTAGACTTATTTTATTTTATCTTACATATTTGGAGGTAGGGCCTCTTGATAGTCAACATGTAAATGTATTCAAACAATATGCAAAACAAGAACTTAAGATGAGTTGAAAAAAATCTGGTAGCCTTATGCCGTGTTCTCGCTACAGAGGGGATCTTTTTTTAGACAAGGCATCCCTCAGCAGGTCTTGTTTCGGTCATCTCCCTTTTCTCCTCATCTATAACCAGAGTCATGGCTAGCCCCCAAAGCTGCAGGGGTTCTCCACTTGGGAGGCAGTATAACCATCACCAGGGGAGCTTTTAAAAACTGTCAAATTCTGGACCCCACCCATTGCAATCAAATTAAATTCACAGGTAACAGGGCCCAAGCTCAGTTTTGTTTGTTTGTTGTTTTTAAGTTCTCTAGGTCCTTACCACCTAAGCACGGTGTTGCTGCAGACCAGCATCACTGGTCTCTTATTTGTTCTCATGAGAGCACCTCCCATCTCTTACCGGGAGCATTTCCTATCACATGGGGGCTTGTTAGAAATGCAGAATCTCAGCCTCCACCCCAGTCCCACTACACCAGAAGCTGCATATTAACAAGTCCCTAGGGGATGCTTATCACATGAAATTCTGAGAAACTGCTCTAGGCTGATTCAAACTTGCAGGCATGCTGCAATCACTTGGGGAGCTTTCAAAGATGCTGACACTAAGGCCCCAGCCATAGAAAGTTTGATGTCATTGGTCTGGGGTGAGGCATAGGCTCTGGGACTTCTAAAAGCTCCCTAGATGATTCCTATGTGTAGCCACTGCACTAATGTAGGAAATTGTGTTCCAACAAAAATTTCTCTTAAGTGAGTTATGTGCTACCAATTTATACACATAGATGCTGTGACAGTAATAAGATCAAAACTAAAAATTCAGCAAACTTGAAAATAATCCATGTTTAACGGAAAGTCTTTCTGATAAGAAAAAATTAACACTCCAACTGCTAACAATATTATAAATAGCAGTAATAATCAACTAAGCTAATGTCCATTTGAGGATCTGCAATTTGGTATGTGGCTTCCAAACCCAAGTTAGTGGTTTCTTTACTTAGCTGAGAGCTAGCACAGAGGTCTCTACTTTGGCTGCATATTACAATCACCAGGGGAACTTAGAAAAAGAAAAAAATCCCAGGCCACACCCCAAACCAATTAAACCTGAGCCTTGCGGTGATCCCAGGCATCAATGTTTCTTTAAAGTTCCAGGGAGACTCCAAAGTGCAGCCAAGGATGAGAACCTCTGCACCAGGGTTTGCAAGTACAACCAAAGTGTTTTATTGATCCTAGAAAGGACTGGGGTTGTGGGTCATTAACAGTTGCCAGTAATCCTACCAGATTTTGGCAGGGGAGTTGGGTGCCAATTATGCAACTTTCCACTAATCAAGTAATTGGGGAATGGTAATTTTGAGAGGAGTGGCAGTTTTCCTCACTTGGAAATCATCATACTTTACATTTCCCACCCACTAAATCACTGCAAAGGTGTGGGAGTGGGGGTGGGGAGTGAACACCAAATAATCCTTGCTAAGCTTGGAGCTTCAAACTACATTCTTATATCAAGCCCATGGTGCGATAATAAACTTGCCATTTTTAACAGAGAAGGAAGTCTAACTTCCAAGTTTGCTGGCCTGAACCTAGATCTCCTAGGAGGCAAAGTGAGAAAGGACGGGGGGCTTGAAGTAAAGGAAGTTTCTGCCCTAGGCAGGCAGGGCTAAAGCCGTTTGGATGCTGAGAGAAGCTGCAAGGGGGACAGCGCGAGTGATCAGACTGAGGAGGAGTCTGCCTGGCCCGCTCGCCCATCCCAGGAAGCTCCTGAAAGCAAAGGTGTCTAGAGAGGGGATGAGACACCCAAGAGAAGCGAGGGTAGAAGCTGAAAGCAGAAAAGGATTTTGCCAGCTCCCCATTTCACACCCTGGAAGGTGACTTCATGGAGCCTCTGCACTATCATGAGGCAGTGGAGAAGACAGAGCAGTAGGACAGTTCCGGCAGAGGAGGGGCTGCAGCAGGGTGCTCCCAATCCCCCAGGATATGTAAGGAATCCAGAAGTTTCTGCCTGGCCTCTCTCTGCAGTGTGCCTGCAAGGGAGACGGCACAGTGCAGGAGTGAGGCTCCCGTGTCAGAGGAGGCAGGCCAGACGGCCAGGGCTGGGCCCAGAGGATGGACGCACCGGGAAGAGAGGGGCCACGGCCAAAGCCTGGGGACACACTCGTGCATCACCGATACCCAGGGGACGAACCACGAGTCCACCAACCATTAGTACTGCACCAGAGACCAGCGGCGAAGGGCCATGAGAGATGAGCCCGAAGAGAAGGCTGCCATGGTGTCATTATATAGGCTGCCCCTGGACCCCTTGTTACCCGGAAGGAAGAGGGGAGGGCAAAAGTCCTGAAAATGAGTACTAACTGCGTTTATGAGAAAGACACTTGAAACCAGAAGAAACAGTCATTTGAATAGTCAACGTTGTAGGTTTGGTTTTTTTTTTCTTACCAATGAGTAGGAATGGAAATTTCAGATCAAAATGAGATTAACTACAGAAAATGAAGCTACATGTTTGGCACATCTGAATAAGGCTGTCTACGTTTCAACCCAGCATATGAAGGCTATCTACATAGAAAGACCTCCATTTCCAATACAGTAGTCTAATGTGGGCTCCCTGTCCCCCTGACAGCCCACTTCTGCCATTGCTTCTTCTACCTTCTCTGTCTTTCACATCCCAGACTCTACGGTAGGAGCTTTCTATTTGTCTTCAGTGCAGTGCCGTGAGGGATGGAGCTACAAGGCAAGAAAAACATACCCTCACTGCAGCTTAGTAGTTTCTGATGACCCATAAACCCTGAGGTAACAAAATAGTGGCGTCATTTGAGTTTTCCTGTGGCCAAGTCTAGTATCTCCCATCAGGGTATACTGCTGAATCTTATTGACTCTGTATTTTCCCAAAAAAGTCACATTTCCCCTTAGTTGGAGCCAATTTAACTCAAATTTACAGTTTTCACAAAACTATACAATCACCTCAATAGATGCAGAAAAGGCACTTGACAAACTCTTTTATGATAAAGACACTCAATGAACTATATCTGAAGGGAAACTCCAAAATCTTGAGAAAGAAGGACTACATTGAAGGCAGTACAGACAGGATCCCAAGTTAACAAATATCAGTCAACCCTGCCTCCATTTTGCCTGTCAATGCTCCAGCAATCCAAACGCATGCTGTCTTGCTTTGGAAGTTATAATGAAGTCATATTCCAAGAACCCAGGATATCACTTTTACAGGTGCTCAGCTAACTCACTGTTGGCCTATTTAACAAAGGTATTTTTATCTAGGTGAAATGTGTGTATGTAGCAACTGGAGGGTTTAAAATAGCAATTAGTTTGTAATAGTATATAACATTTTTGTCAGAAAATGTGACAGACTTTTCAAAATCCATGGGTGACTTGGGAAGAAGGGAGGACTTGACATCAGTACACACAGGCCAGGAAATGGGCCTGGTGGCTGGATGCTGCCTTCAACCCCACGTCTGATCTGATTCCAGTCATCGCTAGACAACCAGTGATCACCAGGGGGACAGATCCTTGAGAAAAGCACAAAGGTAGAGGGAAGTCCCTGCAAATTCTCAGGAAGTGACCTTTCAAGGAAAAGAGGGGTGAGGGAGTGGGTGAAGGTGGCCATAGAAGGTGGAGTGCTAAATCCCCGGGGGAACTTTTATGATGGCCTCACGTGAGCAATACTGAAACAATCTACGAGTCATGCCAATGTATGCTATCA
The DNA here is from genome assembly GCF_001890085.2 of Hipposideros armiger. Lineage (NCBI taxonomy): Eukaryota > Metazoa > Chordata > Mammalia > Chiroptera > Hipposideridae > Hipposideros > Hipposideros armiger. Next base: position 829,842 of record NW_017731747.1, read on the forward strand.
TTTTATCCCCCTACCATGTCCAATATATTTTTTTTAAAGATTTTTATTGGGGAATTGAGGGGATGGGAACAGACAAGTTGCTGTTGTTTTGTTCTTCAGTCTAGTTGTGGAGGACGTTGCTTCACTGGCCCAAGTTGGCACCATCATTGCGCTCTTCCCGGGTGAGGCAGATCAGTCACGGCTTCTGGACGGCCGCTCACGGCGGCTGCTGACGGCTTACGCTGGCTGCTGGCTAGTACAGTAGCCCATGGCAACCCACTGCCACAGGGGCTGCAGACTACGCCGTCGCCGGCGACCCACGGCAGCCCAGCTCCAGGTCGAGCTGTTGTTCAGCATCTTAGCTGTAGAGGGCAGTGTCACTGGCCCTCATATGTAGGATCCAAACTGGGGCCCTCTGGCGTCCCAAGCCAGTTCTTAACCATCGCGCCACTCGGCTGGCCCTCCAATATTTTTTTTTATTCTGGTAAATATACATAACATAAAATTTGCCATTGTAACCATTTTTAAGCATGAAATTCGATGCATTAAGTACTTCCGCATTGTTGTATAACCATCACCACCATCCACCTCCAGAACTTCTCATCTATCCGAACTGAAACTCTGCACTAATTAAACACTAACTCTCCATTCTCCCCTCCTCCCCAGCTCCCTGGCAACCACCATCCTACTTTTTGTCTCTATGAATCTGATTACTCTAGGTACCTCATAGAAGTGGAATCATACAGTATTTGTCTTTTTGTGACCGGCATATTTCACTTAGCATAATGTCCTTAAGGTTCATCCATGTTGTACCATGTGTCAGAATTTCCTTCCTTTTTCAGGCTGAATAATACTCCATTGTATGTCTATGCCACATCTTGTTCATCCATTCACCTATCAATGGACACTTCAGTTCCTTCCACCTTTGGACGATTGTGGATAATGCTGCTAGGAACACTCTGCTTTCAATGCCTTTGGGTAGCTACTCAGAGGTGGAACTGCTGATTATATGGTAATTTTTGTTTCGTTTTTTAAGATTAGGGAATTGGGGGAGGGGAACAGCATTGGGGAATCAGGGAAGGGGAACAGACAAGTTGCTGTCTTCTTGTTCTTCAGTCTAGTTGTGGAGGCTGTCACTTCACTGGCCCATGTAGGTATTATCATTGCGCTTTTCCCTGGTGAGGCAGTCGCTTGCTGGCCATTGGACGGCCACTCACAGCAGCTCACGAAAGTTCACGGCTGCTGTCGGCCAGCCCCACTGCAGCCTACGCCATCGCCGGTGACTCATGGCAGCCCAGCTCCAGGTTGAGCTGTAGTTCACCATCTTAGCTGTGGAGGACGCAGCATCACTGGCCCTCATGCAGGATTCGAACCAGGGCCCTGCTGCTCAGAGCTGGCATCCCAAGCCAACTCCTAACTAACACGTGACTCAGCCAGCCCTAATCATATGGTAATTTTATGTTTAATTTTTTGAGATACCATTGTACTGCTTTCCACAGTAGCCGTATCACTTTACATTTCCACTCAAATATTGTTTTGAAATATTTTATGCTGCATTCAAGTCCAGTTATGACTAAGGGACTGTTTGGGAACCAGGAAAAAAATAATCTTTTCTGTGCCCTTGACTTTCAAATAAATTTTGGAAAATTCTCATTTGTTCATAAACATAAATAATAAAACGAATAAAGCATCATTTTAAAATAATACATCAATACATTTCCATTTAGGATATTACACAGAAATTATAGGGTCCTTTAAGTTCTTGTAAAGAAATTGACTCTAAGAGCTGATAAAGGTTGAAAATAAAAATTTTTTTTTTTTTTTTAGCTGAGCCATCCCGCCACCTGTTGGCAGCTCACGGCTGCTCAGCTCGGGCTGACTCGAACCGCTGTTGCTCAGAGCTCAAACTCTTGAGCGAGCTCTTAACCAACTGAGCCACTCAGCCGGCCCGAAAATAAAAATTTTTACAGAAAAGTTTGCATAGATCCACAGCTATGTGATAGATTCCTGGCAGATTCCTCCATTTGGGGCTGTATTTTCAATCCTTTGAAGGAGTTGAAGGAGCATAGTTGCACTGTCACAGCCTCTTCTAAGGTTATAAGCTGGGAAAAACTGAGTTCTATGTTGTATGGCCCATGGGTCTGAGCTCCCATGACAATTCTGATGCTTATAGAAGAGTCTGTGCAACTAGAGTGAAGATAAGAGCCCATTCACTGATCCTTTCCTACCCTCCTCCCCCAAGAGACAGTAAAATTCACCTACAAATTTCAACCATGCTTATGACTATCAATAACTAGATATTTATGCCAGCATCTATAATAATTGAGGCTTACTTATAGTCTCACTTTACTAAGTTCCCAAGTACCCAGAGAAATCGCTTCCCTATTTTGAAAAACTGTTTCAGTTACTATGGCAACAGTGCACAGAGAACTGGGGAGCTTTCTTGGGCACGAGAGCAAAAGAACAGCTATTTGTCCTCTCACTGGCAGAACAGGGCCATTCGTGAGATTAGCATGTGGTGCAAATACAAATAAGCGTGCAGCCTGCTTCAGAAAAGCCAAGAAGACATTTACAGGGCAAACTCTCTCATGAAGCAATTGTATCACACCTTAATCCAGTGCTCTATTTTGTACTGAAATGAAAAAGTAGTCTTTAGTGTCCAAAGTAGACACACATAGGATAGCAGTTTTTGGTCTGCTGTGGGCTTGCTTCTGAGGAAGGGTCCAGGGCACACGTAGGATGGGGCAGCCCACAGGCGGTGGGCCAGCCTTTCAGCCATTGTGGGGTGCCATGTACAAGGAAAGGCACTGCTGAGGGAATTTCCTCCTGGCCTATCCTTGCCAGAGAACCCCAGCAAAAGGGGTGGGCACTGGACAAGGGAAAGACTTAGCAGGAGCAGAAAAAAACGCAGACTCCTTATTTATGACCAATTTTGTATAGTTTGTGTCATGCTATTTCCATGCAGATATCTGCCTCCTCAGACCATCAGAATTCCAAGGGGCAAAGCAAGTGATCCCAGTGATGGAGGTCCTTTTTCACAAAGAATGAGAAAGCAAACAAACATCTATGTCAAAAATGAAAGTTACTCATTATGCTCAGTGAAATAAGCCAGACACAAAGGACAAATACTGTATGAGTCCACCTATTTGAGGTACTGAGAGTAGTCAAATCCACAGACAGGAAGTAGAATGGAGAGGGGGAAATTGGGAGTTATTATTTAATGGGCACATAATTTCAGTTTGAGAAGATAAAAAGCTCAGGAGATGGTGGTGATGGTTGCACAACTATGAGCATGTACTTAAGGCCATTGAACGGTACACTTTAAAATAGTTAAAATGGTGAATTGCATATTATGTACATGTTACCACAATGAAAAAAGCATTCAAGTTACCAAATCTGTTTTCCTTGTCACATCCATGCCATCATTTCATAAACACAAATGTATTGACCAGATTCAGCACTGATCGCGCGTCTAATAAAAACTGAGTCTACCATGAGCTGGCCCTTGCTCAGTAAGGGCCGTGGGGTGTACAAACATGGACAGGAAGCTGTGTGCCCAGCAGACCCTCACTGTCACTCAGGAGTCCGCCTGGTATGACCGCAGAAGTCTAGTTCTCCAGGTAGGCACACAGTCTGTGAGTCGGGTAAGTCCCAGGAGCAGGGAATGTCCCAGACAACCTTGCACCATTAATGGATCCCACAAAAGAGGGCCAATTTTCCATGAAAACAAGGATCCATCTTTATATCCCATATGGCTTAGTCTTTATTAATAAACGTGGCAGCGGCTCCATTCAGAGTTACTCGACCCCTTGGTAGATGGGGGCCTGGTAGCACTTTGGATGGCAAACATTACCATTTTCCTTGAGAGGAAGATGAAGGAGCGAGTTCTAGACAAGCTGAGCCTTAAATCAGCCCCAGGGACAATAAGGAGGGAGAGGGCAGAGGAGAGGGTGTTTGAGAGGATGTGAGGGAGAGGAAGATGACGAGGAAAAGGCAAGGAGGGAGGGGAAAGGAATGGGTCCTGGAGGGGACGTTGGGGTGGATAAGGAAGTGGGAGGGGAGAAAGGAAGGCGGAGGTGAGGGCAAAGAGGGGAGACTAGGGAGGGGGAGCAGGGTGAGAGGAGCTTTGTTGCTCAGCAAAGCTCCTTGTTTTGTGTCGAAGAGCGAGTGACAACAGAGCATGTGCCTGTTGGTGGGTATTCACTGTAATCCCACTTTCTTGCTCTACTTTTGGGGAGAGAGGGAGGAGCAGAGGTTTTATCTGAACGGAAAGCTGGAGGGATTTTTTTCCTTGGAGTGACACCGAGGTCAAGAGGGAAACCTGCCCTCCTTCACTGAACATGTTGAAGAGCACAATGCGATTAGCATCTCCTCTGTTTCTGGGCTGCTTCAACCCGGGGCTTCTGGAAACACAAAGAAGCCCAAAGATGTTGTTCATTAATAGTTAACTGTTGATGTTGCGGAGAACTTGGTCCAGGAATGACGCTCAGGGCTCTCGATCCATAGAGATTTGATAGATGGATTTCCAAGTGGAATCCCAGCGTCGGGAACTGTGAGATAATGCCTGTCAAGCACAGAACATGGAGCCTTTGGCGAATTGTAACTAAAACCTAAAGGACGTGCCATCCAACTTCCCTTGGCCTCTGTAGAGGTGATTTGGGTTTTCTGATCGTGAAACTCTGAGTGTCAGGAATAAAGAGCATACTTGTTCCATTCCTGGCCAAAGGTGAACATTCAGAGCACAGCCTTCTGTTTAGATTGTTCATTGTTGGCATTCCTACCTAAGATTGATTCTAAAACCAGAAAAGACAATATTTAGTAGTTAATGTATTGAAAAAGCCAGTGCAGAGTATAGGAAATATTATTACCATAGCACCACCAGAAAGTTTCACAAAGAAGAAATTCACAAAATTTCCTCATTTAGAGGTTCCATTAGTAAGTACTGGGTTATTCTATCTTAAAAAATAATAAATTTAAAGCTGAGATGATGATTTCCTGGCTTGTACAGAGCTTTAGAGGTAACTAAGCAAATGTGAGCTAGAAAGATCAATTTCTCCTTAACTTTTTTTAAAGGTCATGAAAGAAGACTGTCAACCTGACAGATGTAACCATGGATTCTTTTACAGAGTTCTTCAAAAGCTCAAAGGCTGCTAAACGTGTCAAATTAATGCATCTCCCCCATGACAGGGTTCTTTGATATGAAAGGAATCACGGGGAAAATTTTTTTTTTCCTCCAGAAACAGTTCCGTAATTTTGAGAAAATAGTTCTTTCTGCATCTTAATTTGTTTTTTGCAGGGTTTTTTGGTGACTGTCATGAAAATAATCTGGTTCATCGAATCTCCATTTTCTTCTTCCTATAGTCTCTCAAAAATTCCTTTCAAGTGTCAATCTCAATCAAAGAAGGCCAAATGTTACATAGCTTAGAATTTTGATATTTTGTTAGCCATAGTCCTTTGATTATCCCGATTTGTAGAGTTTGGGTGGATTGAATATTGATCTCTCTCTAGCGCTGAATAATTTTTAGAAAAAACACACTCTGAGTCTAATTGCCAGACCCACACCACACACACGAAAGCTGTGAATACAAGCTGTGGTTGCGAATCACGTGTATGTGGCTTTGATTGTGTGGGGCCCACAATAAGATTAAGATTGTTTTTTTCCTCTTTAATTATTCAGAGCTAAGTGTGATGAAAATTAAAACTAAACATATGGATATAATCATGAAGGCTTTTTCATAGCTTTTTTAAAAAGTATGTTTAATGTGCTACCGGCACTAATTCCTTTAAATATCTATTTAAGGCAAAGCTTCTTAGAACTTGCTCTAATTTTAGGGCACCTTACGGTTTTTTTTTTCTTAATTTAGTGCCACACGTAGCAATACACCAGCTCAAAATGAAGAGCCACTTCTTTTTCCTTTTTTAGACCCCCTCCCCCAATCCACTCTTATTGACTATGTATTGTTACTTAGTTTTCAGTGGAAAGAAGTAGTCAAACTCACAGAGTAGCATTTTGAATGTAAATACAAAAAGAATAAAATTAAAAATTAAGAGTTGAATCCTTCCCACAAGATGTACGTCCATAATAATCTATGTCATGGTTTATTTGTGACTTGATTCAGTTTTTTTTTTTTGAGGTAATTACAAGAGAAATGAAATGGGTTCTCCAGAGACCACGATACCCAGACAATTTTTTGCATTTGTCTTTGGAATGCATCAACTAATTTTAAAAGCTAATTTAATCTTATATTCTATCTAGACTAACACTGATACTTGTCTTCCTTTGGAAAGTGCTAATGATATGCTAAGAGGTAGGTGGCTCAGAAGTCTGTGGGTGACAAGAACAGACCACTTGAGATTGAAAAGTTGTTGCAGGTTTTCATGGCACCAAATGGACAATCTCCAAATGGTTCTTCCTCTGACTCTGGTTTCAGAAATGCAAGTAGGGGACACAGGAGCACCAAGCTACAAGCTAGAAGGCCTGAGACATCCATTCTTAGACAGACCCGACCTCGAATTTCAGCTTCTGCCTCCCTGGCACATTTCCCAAGTCCTCTTTGGCACCCAAGTTCCATTCATCTATCTCATATCTTCTTTCTTTCCATTCCCATTTGTGCCTCTGAAATCTCTCACTGATTCCCATGTAGCTGAGCTCCCTTTTCTTTGCTAACCCCAAACTCCTAGGTGCATTTCCAAGGGGATTTCAATTGCCATCCAACTCTCTGAATTGGTTCTGACTCCACTGGTCCCTTCTACCCTCACCCTGGTTCCGTTCACTTAGCTTGAGTCAGGCTGGGGAACTTAGCAAAATGCGGACTGTCCATATGGGCCAACCAGTTCCCACATAGTTTATGTTTGACTAGGTTACCCTTGCCAGATCGCGGTAACTGTAATACAAATTCCAAATACAAGAACATTTAGCAGAAGTACTTATCTAGATTGATAGGTGACTATTCAAAAACAAGAGAGCAAATTTTGCAGTTCTCCATGGCATCCAGCATTTCAAAGAAAGCAGAGCAAAGAAGCAAAAACCTAAGAACTCAGTTTATTTCATGCCCAGCAAGACCAGTAGACTGCAAAAACAACCCAAAAGCAAAGAAAACGATAGGATATTAAATTACAAAATGCCAACATTTGCATAGTAATTCCCACTAATTAAGAAAGAGAGATATAAGTTGTTTGTTATAAACACCACCAGGTCTTGAGCAAACACCAAGAGCTCACCACAGAGCCAAACCAAGCATTTGTCTAATCAGAGCCACTTTCCAAAGCATTTTATTGGTACAGCTGCAGAGCGCACATTTTATCACACATGCTAATAATCCCAGTTATGTTGCCTACATTTTAATCATTTGTTCTGGGCTTGTTTCTCAAACAATTAGCACTAATGAGTGGTCAGAATACCTCGGATCATATATGTCTAATTGCAGTCAAGAGTGGTTCTTGTCTGCATGTACATTTCAATTTACCTCTGGGGATAATGTTTGTTAATTGTATTTCTTTATACGCAAGCGAAGAAAAAGGCAGCTCAGGCAAAAAAGGACTAAGTGTTCTTCTCTTTCCTTTTGTTCCCACAAGAAGCTAAAGTCACTTCAAGAGGCACTTAATCCCATCATCCGCGGTTACAATTGCCTTGCAGCATCAATAAAAAAAGAATCTGAAGTAAAATGATGCAGCTATATTGTGTAATTAAAAGCAATTCAGGTAGTTACTGCTTGGGGCCCTTTACAGGTCCAAATACTTAAAATGGCCCTGCAGGGTCCTAAACACTGTACTGTTTTAAATTTGGTCAGCAATAATATCTGGAGGAAAAGGAGGAAGATGCAAAAAAAAGAAAAAACCCAATCCAAAACGAAACAGAAGAAAGCCCACCACCTTCTCCCAGTGCAAACTGTAAAGCAAAAGAAAGAAGAGGGAGAGTAAAAGTCTGAAATGAAAAAATAAAAATAAAAACATAAAATACAAAACTCACAATTCCCAGCTACAAAATGAAATACACATAGAAGGAAAGGAAGGAGACAAAAGAAAACTGAGCTTTCCAAATTCACCAGTCCCTGTCTCAATCCAATTTTTGCACTTAAGGAAAAAAATGTGTCATAATTACTGGCTGGGTCTCTTTAACATGAAATGAAACAGCCTTGTGGGATCTATAACATAAAAGTAGAGGCTATATGAAAATTCAAACTTATTAAGAAAATACAAAGTAAATTTATGGTGTGTCTAATTCCACAGTTACTTAAAAAGGCAAGATGTGAGAAGTACTTTTTAAAAGTTTGGCCAGATTTCTAAAGCTATTTACTTAAATCATTAAAAAACAAAATTAAGTGCTGAGCCGTTTAGGCTTCATATTTGGCTTTTTAAGCCAGCCAGAGTTTAACACAGTGTTTTCTGCTGTGTGCTTTTAACAAAGAGCCATCGTAGACACAAGGTTGGGAACAGGCAGTTCTCTGGTTTTGATTTTTGGTTTAAAGTATTTTAAAGTAAAAACACAACTCCTCCACAGATGTAAAACTAGATGTAAAAATAACAATGTGTGTTTAAGTTTTACCATCATTTCCCCCCTTTATAATTAAAAAAACGGGAAAGCAGGCTTCCTGTTGATTTACTCAAGAATTTCAGGAAAAATGCTCAGCGAGTGCCTGAATGGGCTACTGGATACCAAGGGGCTTTTCCGGAAAGACACCAGGTTACTCCCGGGATAAGGTGCATTCTGGAAGCTGATGACATGTGGAAACGCTCCCCTCCACATCACTGGCATACAGCATTCCACAGCAGCATCTATAAATACTTTCTAAGGTACAAATTAGTGGTCATGTAACTGCGGCCTGAAAACTACTACATGTAAGGATCATATGATTTAACACTCAAATCATAAAATGCTTGTCAAGTGAGGTACCCAACAACAGTTCATTGAAACGCGGAATTGTCCTCATTTTCCACACAAATATTCTAGCAATATAAGTGAGTGCAAAAACCTACAACTGAAAACGCAAAAGTTCTCCCTCAAAAGTTTAACTTTCCATGAGATACTGATGCAAAATGGTAAAATGGGACCAGCTGTGTTTCTGTCTTTAGTAGAACCAAACTTTTTAAAAAACTGTCATTTTTTAAGAAAAGCTGCCGTCCATGCTTTTTCAACTATGTTGATAATAGTGTGAGAGATACTATATATGCTCAAATGGTTTTGTGTTATAAAATTAAATATTTCCTATAAGTTTAAACCTATTTATTATTATTCAGTGCTCAGTCCACCTTCAAGTAGCCATTCAATATCATTAGCCCTCTGGGGCCGGCCGAGTGGCTCAGTTGGTTAAGAGCTCGCTCAAGAGTTTGAGCTCTGAGCAACAGCGGTTCAAGTCCAGCCCGAGCTGAGCTGCCGCTGAGCTGCCGCTGAGCTGCCAACAGGTGGCAGGATGGCTCAGCTAAAAAAAAAAAAAAAAAGAATATCATTAGCCCTCAGTGGGCAGGAGTCGTGGGGCTGACATGCCTCCACTGCCATATTCTATATTCTTATCAGCCTTACCTTCTAGCTGCCCTGGTGAGGTGACACACTCTGTGGGACTGAGAAGAGCAATTGGATGACAGAAGTAGCCCTGAGCTTGTGGCTGGGCACCATCACCATCCAACTTCCCAGATAATTTATTTCCTAATAGGGCATCGGTGCTTCTTTGCCACAACCATGCGGCTACCTGTAGGTAGGCCGCTAAGTTAAAACAACACTTCATTTTTTTTTTTTAAATAGTGAATTTTACTGAACATAAATTTTTTTTTTTTTTTAGTTGGGGAACAGTGTGTTTTTCCAGGACCCATCAGCTCCAAGTCAAGTAGTTGCTTCAATCCAGTTGTGGAGGGCACAGCTCCGTGGCCCATGTGGGAATCGAACCAGCAACCTTGGTGTTATGAGCCTGCGCTCTAACCAACTGAGCTAACTGGCCACCCAACACTTCATTTTTGATCCATCAAAACGTCTGTTTCGTGTCCTACAATTTTTTTCACTAGCTTGGATTCAAACAGGCAGGTACTTTCTCTTAACAGGGGACATTTTTAGGAATACCCAAAACTGAACTAAGCAAGAGAGAGAGAGAAACAAATTCACTGATAATGAATTTCAGGCAAAAGTCTGTACGGCAATCTGTCTCCTGTAACAATTCCCACTGACAGGCGCTTTATCAATATCATATTTCTTTCCTCTCGCCCCAGGCCTCCACACTGCTCCCTTGTCCCTGATGCTTCCCTGGAACTCCCCAGGGATGGTGCCCACCACAGGCTGCCAGGAGCAGCCCCACAACCAGCCCTCCAGTTCCTGCCATTGATCCAGCTGTGCGTATGCTGGTGGCTAAATGCTGCCAGGTCAAGCTGGAGAGCAGCACTTGAAAATTCAGTGTTAATTACTGTGATTACAATCTGTATCTCCAGCCGCCAAAGCCTCCGGGAAGTGTCTACGGGCAACCTGTCTCCGAATCAGAAATCTCAGTTTGAGAGATGCCGAATCTATACGCACGGACTTTCCAGCTCGTTAAGGCATAATATGGGCATCAAGCCATTCACGATACTTTCTCTCAAAGCATAGGAAGTAACGCAAGCCCAGCACATAGAATGTACAAGACGGACAGAGAGTGAAGATGACCAAACAGAACCCATGTAGCCGCAAAAATTGCAAACACCAGAGTCCTGCTTACATGATGCTCAGAATAATGACTTCAAATGTTTCTTTCCTTCCCTCATTTCCTTTTTTCTTGGGATGTCTATTGACCACTGAACTCCCAAAGGCAGAGGTACTAGAGTCAGAGAAAGTGATTTCATAAATATAACTTATATGACAATAAAGAATAAAAAACAATGTTGATGAGAGAGAATGCTTAATATTATTTCATTTTCCTGGGCTCATAAGCGTTTCTTTACATAAATCTGAATCATTTGGAAATAGGTTGAGGATCAAGCAGCTAGTTTTGCTCTGGAGCACATGGCACATTTTCCTTTTTTTCACAGACTGTGGAAATATGCTTGTCTCTGTCAAAGTTTGTACAAAGACAGTTCTTCCTAGGGCATGAAAATTAGGACAGAATTAATCGCTCTGAATCATCGTGTAGAATTCTAAAGGGATTTCTGTTCTCACACAGTGACGTCATAATGCTGGGTTTCCAGGCACTGCCAAAGAATTGAGTGTGACTTCGCCTCTAACCCATTACAGGTAGTGGGCACCACACAGGCTTTCTATGTGCCCGTAGCAGGGGTTCTGGAAAAAGGGAGGCTTTTCAGAGGACACACTGGCCAGTGTGGTCCCAAGAGAGCAGGCAAACCCCTGACCTGTCATTCTGAGCCTGGCCTGACTCGGCCAACACATGTTGAAGGCCACAGAGCCTTTATGAAAATATGACTTCAAATATTTTTCTTTCCTTCCCTCATTTCCTTTTTTCAAGTACTCGGTTCACAAGGTATGCCTGTAAGCGTGTTTATTTGAATATTGAAACTGCTTTTAAAGGGCTCGGTTGTTTTAAATTCAAGAACCTGAAAATGGAAGGTAAAAGTTTCAGCATGAACTCATTCTATAAAACATCATTATTTGATGACATTTATTTGCTGATTACTCAATCTAAATAAAAATTTTTTAAATGTGTGATTGTATGTTTTAGGATTTGGTAACATTAGATGGCAATTTTTCTCTTTTTAAGAAATGAAATCACAGCATTAGCTTGGAAAAACAAACCATTACTGCATTCAGAAAATTTACTGAGCTCCATGTCAGGTTCTTTTGCCACTCAAAATGAGCAATCTATTACATCAAAACTTTTGAATACCTGCGTTTTCATTTTTTGTTTTTTCCAAGTACAATGAGAGAGAGAGCAAGCCCTTTGGTCTATTTCTGAATCAGCCCCTGGGTCTGACTGAGTCTTTGGGTCTGTTTAGTTGGCAGCAAGAACTTGGCCCTTTGGCTCATGGACACTGATAAGAGTTTATTAGCATCTAGCACAGGCCTGGCATGTGGTCACACTCACGTTTGTTGACCGACTTACCAACTTCCTTTCTGATTAATTGTGGGGACCACCCAAGTCATCGTTGGGTTTCTCAATGGCCAAGAAACCCTAACTTTTGTTCCATTTCTAAGACAAATTCTTTTAAGAACTGTCTGCCCTGTGCTATACCATAGCCACCATCTGTCCCCTGCAGGCTGATAAATAGCTTACTCTACAAGACCACTAAATAGAAAATGCACCAAAATATGCTCTGATTAATATAAATAAGTACAATGAAGACTGTCCCAGAAATCATTTCAATCAATTTTATACAATTGATTTTGTTCCTTCAAGGAGCCCTTAATTTACTCAATCCCTGATTGAGTTGTTACATGAATCATGAAGGTTTAACTATGAAGATAAAGGCAGATATTTCAATCAGGGAATACCCATGATGGTTTAATTAAAGACTTTTGCATCTCACTTACAGAACATCACTCCTTAAGTATGGCATGGCATTTATTTAAAATGTCCCAGAGGCAATTAAGCCCTTGATTAACAATAACACGTTCTTCCTTAGCTTCCTCTCAATTACCATGAAGCTCCTTTCTTATTGCCTGGAACTTCTAGCATGCAGTACTCGATGAATTTAACTGGCGTGTGAGTTCATATAATCCCCCCAAAAAACGTTAGAAGAAATTGAAGTATACAGAAGCTAACCTTTTTTAAAAGTTGGAGGTCTTAACTTGAGTTGTACTTTGCCTCACCCGTCACCTGCAGCTTGCAGCCTAACCACGTCTTGCACGTGTGTGATGACTCCACTGTGAGTTATGAGAGGAACCAGGGGACCTGGCGACCAAGACAATTCCTAACTCTGAGAGAGAGTCAGCTGTTCTTGAGCTCAGAGAAGAGGCAAAGGCAGTGATTAATAATATACATACCCACATGACGGCTCTAGTCTGTGTTTTGAGGAGAAACCAATGGTCATGAGTCCCAAACTAGCCAGCTCTGGAGACCTTTCCTACTTGCCCAGCAAGGAGGTGAATGGTGAGGAAAAAGGAGCACTTCAGGGCACGCGCTCTGGAATCCAGCAGCCCTGGATCTGATGACACCTTAAGTGTGTTACTTAACCTCTCCAAATCTCAAATTCCTCATAGGAGTTTGGATATAACAGGATTGTTGTGAGAAGTCAGTGAAATGATGCATGTAACACACCTGAGGCAGTGCCTCGCACACAGGAAGCCCAATCAATAGTAGATGCTATTAAGGAGAAGA
>NW_017731747.1:843136-857888 GCF_001890085.2 Hipposideros armiger
ACACACACACACACACACACACACACACACACACACACACACACACACACACACACACGGTGGCAGGACTCTGCCACATCTGGGGGACACACCTACCAAGGGGACCAGGGAGCCGCTTCCATGTTAAAGGTCAGCACAGCAGAAAATAAAGAAGTCAGATCTGTATGTCCTCTCTAATGCCCCCAGGTCTTCAGAACTTAATAGCTTCACAAGCTATATATAAATTTGGCCTTATCTGTGAATTTGTAATCAGCTCTACAATAAGGTTTCATGATTTTCTATGCACATTAATCTACATCTGAAAAGAGAGGAAAATCATAAAGGATTTTGCCATTCACTTTATTTCAATGTTAGACAAATTTTTATTCAGTATTTCACTGATTCAACAAATAGATATTGGACACCTAAGCCAGGCCTGAGGATATGCAAAGGCTCAGCCCTGGGGGAAGTTGGACTCTAGCTGCAGTGACAGGGGTCTCTAAGGCAAGAGAGCAACTGCTAACACTGGTTGGAAAACAACGGCACAGAACTCAGGGGCGGGAGGGGGATTCTGAGAAGACTTCTCAGAGGTGGTGACAACCGAGGGGCGGGAGGGGGATTCTGAGAAGACTTCTCAGAGGTGGTGACAACCAATAGGGCCTTGGAGAGGGGAGGACTAACTCCAAAAAAATTCATTGCAAATGAGTTTTTTATAAATTTTGGATGTTAACCCTTTATCTGATATATCATTGACAAATATCTTCTCCCATTCAGTAGGATGCCTCTTTGTTTTATTAATGGTTTCCTTTGCTGTGAAAACACTTTTTAGTTTGATGTAATCCCATGTGTTTATTTTTTCTCTTACTTCCCTTGCCCAAGGAGATATATCAGTAAAAGTACTGCTAAGGGTAATGTGTGCAAATTTACTTCCTATATTTTTTTCTAGGAGTTTTATGGTTTCAGATCTTACATTTAAGTCTTTAATCCATAATTAATAATGTTGTAAAAATTTTGTAGAGTATCCAATGGACACTTGTCTTATTAGGGAGACCACTTCATAGACTGTGTAGAGGCCTGACCACTGCGGTGTACACCTGAAGCTGAATAATATTGAATGTCACTATAATTTCATATATATGTAGTCACAGGATGTGGAGTACAGCATAGGGAATAGAGTCAATGGAATTGTAATAGCTACATACGATGTCAGAGAGGTAGTAGATTGGGGGGGTTATCACTTTGTAAGGGGTGTAAATGTCTGTTGTTGTTTTGTACACCTGAAACTAATTTAAAAAAAAAAAAAAAGAACAGTGAGCGCAGCAGAATGAGGAGCACAGGCGGCCCGAGCCCCCTGATTTCCTCTCAATTATCATCAGCAATTTTTCTCTCTTTGCAAATGTCATGCTCACCTCTAACTCTTATCTGTTGCTTCACGCATAGGGCGGGGGCAGAGTCCCAGGTATCTAGCTTTTTCTGATCCCATAGTCTGATTGGTGACAAAAACAGTGACACCCAACATTCTAAAATTTTCTGAACCAAAAAAAAAAAACACCTCCCTTTTTTCTCTCTGATAAGATTTATTTATGCTTTAAAAATCATACTAGAAATATATAGGAGGACTTAAGTAATCATTTTAATTTAAACAAATTGGGTCTTCCTTTAAAATCAGAATTATGTTGAAAAGTGACACAACCAGATTATATTTTGCATTCCCTGAAGCTTAAGAGAGCATTAATTAGGTAACCTCCAGTGTACAAGGGATCGTGTGTCTGTACACAGATACAAAATGTTAAAATAAAAGGCACCAGGACTCATACTAAGGCAAACAAACTCAAGCTCTCAGTGGCAGACTTTGTTCTTTTACTTTTTTTTAACATTTTTAAAATTTGCATTATCTCAGTAAATCCTTTCAACAATCCTATGAACTAGGTACTATTATTGCCTCCCTCCTCTTTTATACAGGGAAACACAGGCCTATTTTATTCTGTAACTTTAAATTTTCAAACAGGCAGCTGCTGACCATATTATGCCACGTTTCACAACTGATACCAGGTTTCTCAGGGCACTGCACAAGCCAATGCACGTTAGCTCACATCCACCTTGACCAGGAAAGCTTTACTCTTAAAAAAGAAAATCCAGAGATTTAGGCAAAGAGTGATAACAAAAATGCCTTTTCCCCTCCTTCAAAACTGTCTCTATGTGTAACAGTTTAGAACATGGCTCAGCAACCTTTTTCTGAACAAGCCAGATAAGTAAATATTTCAGACTTTATAAGCTGAGAGACAAACATGCGGATAGTAAATAGAGACTTGTACAACAAGAGAGCAGGCAAATTCCCATACATTTTGTATTGACAACATTCAAAATTAAATTAAGTACAATTTTTTGGTAATGCTGTACTACTCGTGAGAAAAATTGCATTGTGTTTTGGAGAGGGGTAGCATTTTGCTTAAACAGAGTTCAAAATTAATGAACTATCCCTATCATCAAATCACTCATCTGAAAAAAGAAATTCTTAGTTTGAGGGTTATACAAAACTTGGTGGCGGGCAGGATTTGGCCCATGGCCCGGTTTAAAACTTTTCTCTGAGGGTTTAGTCATGGACAAATCCGTATACCCTGGGGAGCCAGTTTCCCAGCCACAGGACCCAAGCACAGAGAAGGACCCTGAACACAATCATGGCAACAGGGCAAAATGGTTAGGATTCAGGTCTGCGGCTTTAAATCACAGATGAGTGTACCAGCCCTGGTTATTTTTCAGAGACATTAATAAGTAGGGAGCTTCCAGCCTCTGCTCCCCTCAGGGGGGGGGGGGGGCGAGTCCTCTCTCTCCTCTCTCTCTCTCTCCCTAACATCACTTGTTAACTTGGGAGGTTTGAAGTTGCTGCCACACCTACCAGTTTGTGCTGCACTAAAGAAAAGTCAGTTTGGTATGAATCACAAAAAGCAATGTTATATTCTCTATCTGTTATATTTCTTAAAATCTCCATTTCTGTTACTTGACTGGTTCTCCCTATCCTGCCACTAATAAATTTCTTTTTTGGTAAAGTTTTAACAGATCAGTTTTGTGTTCCTGAGTCTAACCAGCATTTCAGCCTCCTTTTAAACACAAAACCCAGAAACTCCATCTTTTGTGGGCTCCTTGCTTTGTGTGACCACAGGGAAGGGGGTGGGAGGGGAGAGGGGGGAGAGGTGAGGTGGGGGGTTATTGGCTCACAAAAGTCTAGGCAGTATTTGACTAAAAAAATGCAGACCAGGGGAGCAGAGTGGAAGAAATGAATCAGAAATCCCACAAACAGAGGAGGGTTATTTTTCTTTTAAAAGATTAAGGATTGTAGGTTTTCATGCTTACTCAGATGGAACAAGAAAAGGTTTTAGCCTCTTTGCCTCATTCACTTTGGGTCTGAACAAAATAAAAGTCGAGCACATTCAAAACATCCATTATAACTTTCTTCTTCCCTTTAAGAAGGCGAGACAACATCTGGTGAAAGACTCAAGGTTACATTCCACTCAGTAATAATCACAGGGAAGAAAAGTCGAAAGCATGCCCCAAACAGAAAGGGAGACAGGACTTGTCCAGCTCTCCCCCACCTTCCATGGACAGACATTCCAGGTGAAGCTGCTTTGCCCTCATGAAGTATATTCCAGTTCTAGCTAATCAAGCAGGACCCACGAATTCTAGTTTTTCAGAATGAATAGGGACATGTACAGCTATGTATTTATAGAAGTGTCCAAAGGAGCATGAGCTGTTTCTTTTGAGGAGAGGAACCACGTTTTCCAAATTAGTCCAACTTGTAGCTGATGGCTGAACCCCCCATTTATCTGCATCTATAACGAACTGGTGCTCCCGATGACTAATAATGCCTTCAGGAAGTAGTTAAGCACCACTATGTTGTACACTGGAGGTGCACAAGATAAAAAGCAAGGGAAATAGGCAAATGAGGACAAGGAGGAAGTTAAGGCAGTAATTTTGACAATAAAATGGGAAGTGTTTCAAGCATTCAAATTACAACAGGGGTTCAGGTCAGCCTGAGCAGCCCTCCATGTCTACAGGGACAAGTCTGTTAATTTCCCTGATGGAGCCAACTCCCTAGTAATTAAAATTTCTTAAAGGTTTTCTCTTCTCTACCCATCCCTACTGCATATTACATCATCGGGGTTACAAAATTTTAAAAATAATCTAAATCTCTGATCACAATGATAGGGCAAAACAGGAGATAATGACCGGGGTGGGGTCAGGTTGGGGAGGTGGGGGGGGGGGTAGGGATAGAGACAAAGAATTGACTTTAAGAGGCATGATTTTAGGGAGTTATGGCTTTTGGAAGCACTCTTTTCGCTGACTCTGGTGCTATACCTGGCATATAATAGATGATAATTAAATATGGAAATGCGTAAATAAATGAATGCAAAAGTCAAATATCTCAAATAAGCTTGAAATAAATTTCCCTTCCTTAATTATATGATGTTGATAATAATTATTGTAAAGCATTTTTTAAATTATAAGAGTCAGTAAATGGGCCTTCATCCCCCATCACAGCCTAACCAATTGTAAATGGTTCTGTTCTTCCCGTGGAATCATCAGTAAGTTTTATTTCGACGCTTTGAGGCATTCATCCTTTTCTTTTTAAAGCAAACTAGACAGTCATTTATTCTGCTGCTAGGCTTTTCATTTCAGTAAAGAAATTACAGTCATTTCAGGCAGCTGGTTAGCTCAGGTGGTTAGAACACAGGCTTATAACACCAAAGTTGCCAGTTCGATCCCACATGGGCCAAGGAGCTGCGCCCTCCACAACTGGATTGAAAACAATGACTTGACTTGGAGCTGATGGGTTCTGGAAAAACCACACTGTTCCCCAAAAAAGTTAAAAAAAAAAAAGAAAATTACAGTCATCTTCAGCTTTTAAGCAAACTTTGCTAGTCCAATTTTGACTATACCAATCCATATAACTTTAACATCCACATTTATTTTCCTTTATGTAGTATAACCTGCCAGTATCTGGTCTGTATTAACAAAGTACAACAAAGCCACAACCTTCCTTCCCACACCCCATCTGGGGAAGCTCGCTCCGGGGCTCCTGTGCTGCCATGTTCCCGGCCATGGTTTCCATGGCCCTTCGCCCTGAGGCCCCAGGCTGTGGCATCTGCCCCTTGCCCTCCCTGCAGAAGCATCTCAGGCTGCTTTCCTGCTCTCCGGGCCTCTGGGGTCTCTGTGTGGCCAGCCCCCTGCAGGCTGCTGCTCAGAGGCACCCCGTCCCCCAGTCTTGCCCCATCTCCACACAGGATGGAAACATCTTGCTCCTCCTCTTGGGCCTAGTATGGCGTGTCCTGAGAAGGATGAAGGGAGAGTGTTTCATGTGGTATTCCCGGGCTCTCACAAAGAAAGAGGTCAGCAAAGCAGCCAAATGCTTTCTGCCCAGACACGGCCAGTGCCGGGGCTCCCCCCAGTAAGGCCCACTCACTGGACCTGCCACCTGCCCCCGGGCCTGCCATGCTGTCCATGCACTGGCAGACTGTGGTGGGGATCGGTTGTACCACTTCTGCTCATCAGTTTCTGAAAGGCAAACCCAGATATTGAATGGATACATTCACCTAGGACCTGAGACCTTAGCTGCCCACCGAAGAGGCCAGCTTCCTGAGTGCCCACAGGTTTCCTGGCAATCCACAACTCCTGTGACAAGATCTTAGAAAGATGGGACCAAACAGCACTCCCTCCCCTGCCCCCTCTGGCCAGTGGCTGGTCTGGCAATGGCGCTAACAATATTCACACAGCACTGATTAGGGGGTGTCGGGGGTGTCGGGGGTGGTGGCACTTGGGAGACAGGACAGTCATACATGCGAAACACTCAAGTACAGGCTGAAAGCAGTCTAGGAGGCAGCGCCCCTCTGTCTCCCTTCTTTATAAAATTGATCGCCTGATGCAAGTCACAATTTGTTAATTGACAGAGAAAGAAAAAGAATCTCTTCAATGACTCTTGAGTGACTCACCAATGGGCCATTGTCCCTTTCTTTGGTCTCCTCTGGAGGAGGGGAGTGAGGATGTATCTTCTGGCCTCTCTTTCCCCAACTCCCACTATGTACTTTTCCAAAGCCCATCAGACTCTGAAGACAGCCCCAAATACACTTATGTGTCCAAAGGTACACATCTCACTGACCAGATGGAACTACGCCTCAGAGAAACAGTTATGGCCAGAGACGCCAGCCAACACTCCCTGTTGCTTTTCCTTCAGCACAACCGATACTCGGGCAGATGGCTGACAAAGGAGTCCAGTCAAAAAGGCCATTGAAGGAAGGCTTAGGAGATGACCTGTAAGTGGAGAGCCTTTTGGCTAAGATCACGTATACATTATCCCCATAGAATGCCTGAGTACCTTTGTGGGTCACCAACAATGTATAAGGCCTACCACAGCACGCAAAGTCACTCTCTTCCTCCTTTACGGCTCATGTTTCTCAAAAGTCAAGAGAAATCAGACCAGATCTTCCTTCTCAGTGCTAATTGTGTCCAGCTTAAGATGAGAAGGACCTTTCAGTGCGGTTCTTCATCCTGAGCTACAGGAAGAAGACAGTTGGATGGTCCGCGCCGTTATGCCTCCCTGGCTCTCACAGCAAGGCCCTATAGAACTTCTAGAACATGATTATGCAGAAACAAGTTTTCAGCCTTCCGAAGCAGAACAGCTGTCTTGGATATTTCAAAAAGATGGCTGCGGTTAAATTAAGTATTGAGAAGGACCCAGTTTGTACTGAATGGGTTTGGGGGAATACTCATTACAAAACATTAAAAGCACTATAATGGGATCTGTAATATTAATACCAACATTCTCTGTAAATAAAGACCTGAAGGCATTTCCCATGAGATCTGTTATGCAGTATAAAGGACACTTTTCTTCAGCTAGCACTTATTACACGTTTGCTATGGACGAGAAATTTAGGTATATTTTTCAGCCCAGATCTCTTATGTGCCTGTTTCAAGGGAAACAGCCCATTGACGAGGTGGCCTACTGTTTTGATTTTCTGGATCCTAGCTAGACCTGACCGGAAGGAGGCTTGGGGGAGGGTGAAACGTGCTCGTGGTCATTCCTTTTTCCACCTGGTTTCAGAAGATGAGGTGCCGGGAGGTCCGCTTTCCTCTGATTTCACGCGAGGACCTTCCACCCAGCCTGCCCTCTGAAACCTTTATCTGAAAAAGCCCGCAGCCCTGGAAGAAATGTGGCGGCGGCAGGCTCGACTTCGCGGAGGAAGTTAAGGCTGTGGCCTCTTTCTTCCCAGCAATCACCACGCCGATTTTGTGAAAAAAGCAACACTGGGAAGATTCCCACTGGAGCAAATAGTTTAAATATCTGCCATTATGCTTCCAGTAAGCAAGTGAGGCGTGTATTCTCGGGACCTAAAAGCCTTTGAGGTATTTTTCACAGGATTGAGGTTCTGAATACACATCCTTGCACCCTTTTTGGTGGCACAGAGAAGAACTGGCCAGGTAACTTTCCTGGCCCTCAGCGGGCATAATGGGAATCAGAATGTTAACTGTTTCTTAGGAATCAGGGAGTGGGGGAAGGGACATCCTGCTTTACCACATTCAGAGAACTTCATTCTCACACCAAGCCCTGGGCAGCTCTTCCCTTTCAGGCCAGGGAAAGGAAGTGACAGCCTGTGTCCTTTCCATGATTCCAGTCTGCCTCCATGGCTCTCTCCAGTCTCAAATCTGGAAAAATCTATCAATCACGCTACTTCTATTAACATTCCAAGAACTATGGTCAGGTCTGAGTAATCTATTCACACACATGCTTCAGAGAAAATACGATCACCCCCACAGAGAGTTAAAGCTGATTTTCAAACACTAGGATATTTCGGGGTGTCCACTATTTATAATAATCACTGCACATATGAATTAAAAACCAATGACATTGACAGTTATAACAATAGTGTTATAATATTATGAGTCTGGCAGAAAGTCGGAATTCAATAAATAACATTTGATAAGTAAACAGGTTCATCTTTGGGTCCTTAATCTGGGAACAGTACCAAAAAAGAATCAACGAGAAGTCTAATATCTTACTCATTTTAAAATAATAATTTTAAAACTCTCTTATGATTGGCTATTAAGCCTTTAGCAAAGTAGTAGTTAATTATCATGAAACATACTCTAAAATTAATTCTGACATCTTGCCTTGTTTACATAAACATATCTGATGAATAATTTCATTAAAATAAACTCAACTACCTCTTTCAACTGAAAAACAAGTGCTTCCACTAGAAAAGCTGGGATTCTATCTATCCATACCCAAAACTATCTTCTAAGTCAGGACTATTTACCTGTTGCCTCCATGCGCATGTGCAGTAGCTGAATTCATGGAGCAGAAAGCAGCAGCCCTAAAAATCAATCCAGTGTATATAGCGACTAAACCACAAACAAAAGGGTACTTGACACCACCACAATAACCCCCCCTCAACCCCCTCCCTCCGGGAGCCGTTCCAGTCCATCAGAACCCAAGTCCCACTTTTTCAATGACACCTAAATGTGTGGATACCTAATAGACCTGGCATCTGCAAAAAGGGAAACATATATCTTTCCAAAATCAGCTTATAAAATCCAAGAGGTATGTGAACTGAGTTTTTTTAACTAAGTGCTTTAAATACATCCTAACCAGTTTCTAGATCAAAACAATGAAGAGAGTTAACATTCGCCACTGGGTTTCTATAGCATAGTACTAAAATACACCTTCCTATCTCTGATGGCCGCTCAACAAAGATGGTAAGTAAACTAAAAAATAAACCAAGAGACAATAGAATCCAGTTTCCTACCTGATCCTGACCAGCCTGGGGCCAATCTCCATCTCTCCTACAGGAGCCTCGGTGATAGCACACATTGGCAGCCCTCACTTGTCCCTTTCTTGCTTTTGTTCCCTTTGAGAACCATTCCTGAAACTTCTCCAAACTGTGATTTTCTGAGTAGGCGGCAGTTCCAGTACCTTTAAAGAAGTGAACCACGGTAAATCACCATCTTACTTACTGTTACGTCTCCCCTTCTTTTCCACCAAGATTTCTTTCTGCCACCAACCTGAGAGTGGGCTCTTCCCTATGCCAAGATCTCAGATAACGGTCACATTTAAAGACCGGCCCTGCATGTCAAAGATTAGAGCGGTCTGCAGCATCCGCTCCTCTTCACCATAGCCAAGTAGGCCAGAGAAATGCTAATACTCAGCATGACGCACCGAGAACTTTAAGCCTCAGCGATGGCTAAGCAGAAAGTATCACAAATTTACTGAAATTATCTGTGGCACAAAAGAAAAGAGAAGGAATTAATCAAAGTCTCTCTCTTAATGCAATGCTTGATTGAACTACCCCAATCCCTTTTTAAATAGGATACTGGTGGCAAGTGACCCTGAGACATGCCCCAGTGAGATACACAAGGAACACTTGTTCCATTTTTTTCTTTTATGACCTCATTAAGGAGGATTTTGAAGATTGTTCCTGAATCTGAGAACAAAGTGTCTTAAGACATCTCTAGCTTTTTATATCTTTAGCCTTTTGCTGCTGGGGTGGCCTTTTGGGTCGGTGTTTATAACTAGGTACACTCGTGCTCACACCTTCCCCCAAAACAAGAATTGGGCGAGGTGATCAGGATGAAAACAGTCAGAGCTGCACCCTTCTACATGCCGAGAGGCGCTGGTTTCTTACACTGGAAAGTTTTGCCAAGACTAACTTGGGATCCATTCTTTTTCTCATCCTCCCCGAGCTGTAGCTGCCATTAATGAGAACTGGCGGCTGTTTTGCGGCTCTTATCGAGGGAGGGTACAGGCTGCCAAATCTGCTGGTGTGAAAAATACTCCACCGCCAGGAACATTTTTCTCTAAGTGTTTGTTGATTCCACGCTTCGGTTTAATACGGAAGATTATATTTTCTGATCAGAAACAAACAGATTTAAAACCAAAGACTTGAAAGGGAAACAGGGAAAAAGCACGCCAAGGACTAAGCCTAAATGTAGTATTTTTATTGACTTCTTAGAAACCAAATAACCTGGCATATTAGTGCGTGCACTCTGCGACAGACATTCAGCCCCATTGTACTACTTAGAAGAGAAGAAAAAGAAACCCTACTGTTTGAAACCCAGCGGAACATCCCCACAACAGGGCACAACTGCTCCCTCATGCATGAATGGGAAGGAGATGAAAGAAAAGATGGACTTCTGAGGTACAGCAAAAAACAAAGACAACAAAAGTACTGATCATGAGGGAATGACACAACTCATTGCAGCAAAAAGGATGAGAGAAAGGAGCTCAGACAATGGTGAGGACAGCTAAGTGACATGTAGGAGAATTGAAAAATCTACAGAAGTGTCTTTTCTCTCCACCCTTGAGGAAAAACAATTAAATGTTGGTACATCTGTCATAAAAAAAGACCACCGAAACCTGTTGCCACCATTATGTATGGTAAACTTAACTACCCAAACTGTAACTCTCTGATTAAACGTTATCACCTCTGTTTCTTACCCTTGCTGAAATGAAAAGTTTTTGTTTCTATGGCACTTTATAAGATCTGAATCTGTTGTAACAGATTATAAAGGCTGAGAGGTGCTGAAAAATGTGTGTACGCATGTATGCGGACGTGGATACAAAGGTTTAAAACGCTCTATTTAAAAGATGGGCTTTAGGAAATTTGTAATACAAACTCAGTTTTTGTTTATAAAATATTTCCTGCTTGACTCACATTATAAATATAGATACATTTGCTCTACATTTTGGGTTGGTTTTCATCTAGTTGTAGCTCCAAACATTTTGACTTTAAGTTTCTTTGCTCTCAAAGCTCATGGCCAAGAAGGTATTGTTTGTAAACACTTAATATGAATGAAGGAAGCTCATGATTTAATGCTACTTTCAGGTAAATGCAGTCATTTGTATGTGATGGGAATAATTACCTTTTGATGTTTCTGTTTTTCTTAAACAGAGGCACACCTGTCCACACTTCACTAATGTTGAGCCCTGCTAATGAAGTGTTCAGTGAGAAAGTCCCATCAACCAAATATATTAAAAAACCACCATATGAAATCCCCACTAGATGTTTATTGCTCCGGAAGTCCACCAGCCTGGGAAAGTCACACTGTTTTAAAGTCAGCTCCTGGGCATTATTCCTTGCTTGATAACGTGCAGCCCCTCACAAAACCCAAAAAGCAGTTATTGACCCTGTCAGAACGCCTGATTAATGGATAAACGCTGTAATTGATTAGCTGAGAAGTGTGAATTAAAACAGGGCACGGCATCAATAACCAGCTTCTAACAAAGGTGGTTGACGTAAAATGTAAAACAAGAGCCCACAGCTATATCTCATCAAAGGCACACTTTTCCCAAAATAGAGGAGAGAGGGAAATAAACAGGGCTAGCGTCCTGTTCACTGCGATGCTTTAATCTTTCCCCTGGTAAAGATGCTGTGTGGAGCCACCAGCAAATGGTATTGGAACTCTCTTCTCAGTCCATTTTAGTCTACCTTTGGATAGCAAGCAGTGTGAGGCAGTAAATGTTCCCATTATTCCAGGACTTAAAGAAAAAGCATGTAAAAAGTCCTATTGTCTCTTCATTTTGTTTACTGAGAACTCGCTTCATTTATGTCCTCATGGAAAACTAAATTCTGCTTGCTCCAATGCCTCTGGAGAGATAAGAGGCATTACTCACTGGAACACTGCTTCTGGATGTAAAAAAATTCATTCATTCATTCAGTCATTCAGCCAGTCATCCAGCACCTGGTATGGACCAGTTATTCTTCTGGGCTGAGAAGTACAAAGAGAATAAGGTTTATGGTAGGCTGAGTCCATACAGACTCTACTCCTGCTTAAAATACATGGAAATATTGGATTTCTTTAGATTTAAAGCAAAAAATTTTTTAAAAGATTTAATGTATAGCTGAACTTGAAAGAAAAAGGAAATGGAAAGCTTCAAGTGCTGAAACAAAGCAGGAACTCCAGGGCTGGAGCTGCTAGAGCTGATGCTGTGTTCACAGAGGGGTATCGGCCCTGGAAATAGGACTAGGAGCCTGAGTGTCAGCCCCTGCCTGGGACAGAGGACACCAGCTTGGGCTTGTGCAAGGTGAGGGAATTGGACAAAAATGGACCCCTTAAAAAGCTATCTAATCTATGAGTAGGGAACTAGAAGAACTATGCCCACCAAAGAAATAGCAAGGCAGCCTGAGGTCTGGCTTGGCCTCTGTGAAAATAAATAAAGCCTTTTGTATGAGCCATAAAATTATGAGCATGTGCTAAGAGCAAGTGCGGGCATGATACTCCCTGGATGGGTTGGAAGTCACAGATGGAGATATTAAATTGCACAACTTGAGTTCAAGAGTCTAAAACAACTGAGTCTTGGTTTGCAGAAGAAAAATGCAAAGCAGTGCTGCAAAAATGTATCCACAATCCAGGGCACATGGATTCCCAGAAGCAAAAAAAAACCCTTGGTGAAGAAGAGCTCACAATAAAAGTCCCAAACATGTGGGGAAATAAAGCACCAGGCAGGAAGGTCAACAAGGACAACATAAGGGTGAATAGGTACCTGGGAACTAGCAATAAGTGAAAACCGAAGAAGGAATCTGAAATATATATGTTTGAAGCTATTAAAGTGATACAAGAAAGGATAGTAACCACTGAAAGAATAGGACAGCACTGAAAATAAAAATTAATTTGAAAAAGAATCAAATAGCATTAAAAAAAAATATATATATATAGTCATGAAATTAATAAGTAAAACAGTAGATTAGACATGGCTGATGAAAGAATTAGTAAGACTGGCTGACTGGCGCTTTGGTTAAGAACTGGCTTGGGATGCCAGAGGGCCCCGGTTCGGATCCCACATATGAGGGCCAGTGACACTGCCCTCCACAGCTAAGATGCTGAACAACAGCTCAACCTGGAGCTGGGCTACTGTGAGTCACTGGCGACGGCGTAGGCTGCAGCACCTGTGGCAGTGGGCTGCCATGGGCTACCGTGTGTAGCCAGCAGCCAGCGTGAGCGGCCAGCAGCCGCAGTGAGCGGCCATCCAGAAGCCAGATCTGCCTCGCCTGGGAGGAGTGCAATGATGGTGCCAACTTGGGCCAGTGAAGCAACATCCTCCACAACTATACTGAAGAACAAAAGGACAGCAACTTGTCTGTTCCCCTTCCCCGATTCCCCAGCGCTGTTCCCATCTCCCAATTCCCCAATAAAATCTTTAAAAAAAGAAAAAAAAAGAAAGAATTAGTAAACTACAGGATGAATGAAATCTACAGAACATGACACAGAGAGATAGCTGTTGGAAGTCATGAAGATAGGAAACAAAAAGGGTGGAATGATACATCGCAATAAATGTCTAAGGGGGAATAGAAATAATGAGGATTCGTGACAGGGATGTTTTCAGGACTGAAAGAAATATGATTGAAGAAGTACAGTCATGAGCTAGATAAATAAACACAAATCAACACCTAACCATATAGTAATGAATCTATAGAACACCTAATTTTAAAAAGGGAGAGAAAAAAGGCTGATTACTCATGAAGAAAGAACAATTGTGTTGTGTAATATAATGTACCTAGGCAGCAAAATAAACCCCTAAATAATGAAACAATATTTTCAAAATATTGAAAAAAATTACCTTTAGCCTTGAATTCAACTAAGTTATCATTCAAAATAGGGGCAAAATGAATGCATTTTCTACACAAAGGCTGAAAGAAGTTACTACTCTCAGACCTTTACTGAGAGATGTGACCAAAGAATTATTATTTCAGAATAAAAGAGGCTGAATGCAGAATGGAACAGGATCCAAGAAACAATGATTAGCAAAGAGGGTGTAAACAGGTAAGTAAATCAAAAGGAGTCTTTACTAGAAAAAGAATACCAGCAGCAGCAATAATAATGTCTCATTTAAAACAAATAACAACAACAAAATAATAATAAAGCACTAGATTCTGATAACATACTAGACAAAGAACACGAAAGGTTGGGGGTATAGATCAGGCTAATACACTCTAGGATATTTCGTTCAGAAGGAGAATAGAAATGTATCAGTTCACTGTAGGCTTTGTTAATCAAATATGCATATTAAAATTATAAAAAAGATTCAAGATGGTGAAATAGGTAAATGCTGTGCTTTTCTCCTCCCATAAACACATTATAATTACAACTATTGGGGGCCGACCAAGTGGCTCAGTTAGTTAAGAGTGTGAGCTCTGAGCAACAGGGTCACTGGTTCAGATTCCCACATGGGCCAGCGAGCTGCGCCCGAACTGAGCTGCCACTGAGCTGCCAACAGGTGGCAGATGGCTCAGCTGGCGAGAGCATGTGCTCCTAACAACAAGGTTACTGGTATGACTACTGCATGGGATGGTGGGCTATGCCCACCCACAACTAAGATTGAACACGGTACCTTGAACTGAGCAGCCGCAAGTTGCTGACAGGCGGCGGATGGCAGCTGGACTTGGAGCTGAGCTATTACCCCCCTCCACAACTAAGATTGAAGGACAATAACATGGCTGTTCCCCTTCCCCAACACTGTTCCTCTTCCCCAATTCCCCAATAAAATCTTTTTAAAAATTACAACAATAAATTATAGGACAATCAACCTGGAGAACCATCTGAAGTCTTGCTGAACAGGTGTTCTATAACTAAGGATATAAAGAGAAAGCCAGGGGCCGGCCGAGTGGCGCGATGGTTAAGAACTCGCTTGGGATGCCAGAGGGCCCGGTTCGGATCCCACATATGAGGGCCAGTGACACTGCCCTCTACAGCTAAGATGCTGAACAACAGCTCAACCTGGAGCTGGGCT
>NW_017731747.1:858218-868866 GCF_001890085.2 Hipposideros armiger
AAAAAAAAATCTTTAAAAAAAAAAAAAAAAAAGAGAAAGCCAAATGGAGACTGGCAGGAGGGGAAATGACGTAGAAGGGGTTGGCCCCAAACCTTCATGTGGTGGTTGAGAATCAGGAGGGATATCTCAGCCCCAGGGGTTCCCCCTGAAGGAGCAAGGGATCCCAGCCTCACACTGGGCTCTCCAGCCCAGAGAACTGGTGCCAGGAAGAGGAATCCCCACAACACCTGGCTGTGAAAAGGTGGGAATTCTGACATCCCAGTGGGACAGAAGGCTATGGGAAACCCAGGCCTCTTTTTACAGGGCCCATGCACAGATTCACTCACTTGCAGGCACTTACCCTGGACTCCAGTGTAGGGACAGTGACTCAAGAGATGTTGAAGACATATGGGGAGAGTCTAAGTTGTGTGGCTTCAAGGCAAGGACTGGTGGGAGAGTCACCATGTTCCCTGTGTGGGGTCCTTCTCCCATACAGCCAGCAGGCAGGGGCCATCTTTCCTGTGTTGAGTCTGCCCCCACAGGCCAAATCTGAATCTGATTGGTCTGGTAGGCTCTGCTCACTCTACCCTTCTGACTCCTGGGACCATGCCCCTGCCAACTTGCCCAACACCAGAGGCACTTTCTCTGCTAGCAGGCAGCCCCACCCACATTGCACTCTTTCTTGGACAACTATGGGGGTCTGCAAGTCCCAGCAGGTGGTGGCTGGCCTTGGTGTGCTCTGAGAATTTTGCTGAGTAGCTCCAGGCTCAGCACTGGAACCAAAGCACAATTAACCTGGTTAACACAATTTCTCACACTCTAGTGACTCCCTGAGACCTTGCCTCATCCAAACTTGCATACCGCATGAAGCTCTGTCAGGGGCTAAGTCTTATAGGCAGCTAGCAGCAGGCCTCTGGGTATCCTGGCTTTTTGCAGACCTACCCAAGGCCTGGTATAGATGGCAGTCATTCTCAGTTCGCAGCATGGCCTCTTCCAAATGCCTCCAGGTTTAACACAGGCAGGAAACAACTGTGATCACTTTGTAGCTACTGCCACATCACAGGCAGTGGATGACCTGGGCCTGTACTGCAACCCCCCAAGAGGCCCCAGAACCAATGTACTTGGAGATTGGCTTCAGACCACAGCAGCATCACCCAAATAGCCCCATGAGCAACACACACAAAGGGCAGTCTCAACAGGCCCCAGAGCCTGCTGGGTCAAATCCTGCTAGCAGGGTAAGCCCTCCTCACAGCAGCCCATAAGCTGTGGATGTGGTCAACTCCACAGCCAGTCAGCCTGAGGGTCAATCCCACCCACTGATATGTCAATAGTAATCAAGGCTCGCCTATCACAGGAGGGCACACACAGCCCACACAAGGGATACTCCTGGAGCACTCGGCAGAAGTCAACAGGGAGACTGTGCAACTGGGCCCCACAGGGAACCCACTACATAAAGCCACCTTGCCAAGACTGGGAGACAGAGCAGATCAACTTAATACATAGAAACAGAGAGGCAGTAAAAATGAGAAGACAAAGAAATACATCCCAAATGAAAGACAGGAGAAAACTCCAGAATAAGAACTAAACAAAATGGAGGCAAGCAACCTTCCAGATACAGAGTTCAAAACAATGGTTATAATGATGCTCAAGGAACTTATTGAGAACTTCAGTAAAGAGATAGCAAGCATAAAAAAGAACACAGAAACCATAAACCATAAAAAAGAACCAATCAGAAGTGAAAAATATAATAAGTGAAATGAAGAATGCACTAGCAGACTAGATGAAGCAGAGGATTAAATCAGTGATTTGGAAGACAAGGTAGCAGAAAACACCCAAGCAGAACAGTAAAATGAAAAAAGCATTTTAAAAAATGAAGATAGCGTAACAACATTTACATCATAGGGGTACCAGAAAGAGAAGAGAGAAAGCAAAGTGTCGAGAAACTATTTAAAGAAATAATGACTGAAAATTTTCCTAACGTGGTGAAGGAAATAGTCATACTAGCCCAGGAAGAACAGAGAATCCAAAACAGAATGAACCCAAACAGGCCCACACCTAGAGACACTATGATTAAAATGGCAAAGGTTAAAGACAAAGAGAGAATCCTAAGAGCAGCAAGAGAAAGGCAACCAGTCACTTATAAGGGAGCTCCCAAAGATTGTCAACTGATTTCTCAATAGAAACTTTGCAGACCAGAAGGGATTGGCACAAAATATTCAAAGTAATGAAAACCAAGGACCTACAACCAAGACTACTCTACCCAGCAAGGCTATCATTTAAAATCTAAGGACAGATAAAGAGCTTCCCAGACAAGAAATTACTAAAGGAGTTCATCACCACCAAACTGGTATTACAAGGAATGTTAGGACTTCTTTAAGAAGAAAAAAATATATATATATGAATAAAATGGCACTAGCTACATATCTATCAACAATTACTTTCAATGTAAACGGATTAAATGCTCCATCAAAAGACATAGGGTGGCTGAAAAAGATATTTCATGAAAATGGAAACAAATAAACAAAAACCTGGGGTAGCAATATTTATACCACAGAAAATAGACTTTAAAATGAAGAATACAGCAAGAGACAAAGAAGGACCCAGTAATCCCACTTCAGGGTATTTATCCAAAGAAACCCAAAACACTACTTCGAGAAGACATATGCATCCATATGTTCACTGCAGCATTATTTACAACGGTCAAGATGTGGAGGCAGCCTGGGTGTCTGTCAATGGATGAATGGATAAAGAGGAGGTGGTACATATATACAATGGAATATTGCTCGGCCATGGAAGGGAATAGGTTCTTGCCATCTGCGGCAACATGGATGGACCTGGAGGGTATTGTGCTGATTTCAGTATGTCAGACAGAGAAACAGATACAATATAATTTTGTTTATATGTGGAATATAAAGAACAAACAAACAGAACCAAACGCATGGATACAGAGAACATTTTAATGGTTTCCAGATGAAAGGGGGGTTGAGGGATGTGAAAAAGGGGAAGGAATTAAGAAGTACAAATTGACTGTTGCAAAATGGTCATAGGGATGTAGGGTATAGCATAAGGAATAATAATATTCAATAATATTGTAATAACTATGTATGGTGTCAGATGGGTACTAGGTTTATTGAAATGACAGATGGGAGGAGGGTTGGGGGCAGGGTGAAAAACGTGAAGGGGTTAAGAAGTACAAATTTGTAGTTACAAAATAATCATAAGGATGTAAAGGAAAGCACAGGGAATATAGTCAATGATACGGTAATAACTATGTATAGTGCCAGGTGGGTACTAAACTAGTCAGGGGATCACTTCTTAAATTATATCCCTGAAATTAATATAAAATAATATTGAATGTCAACAGTAATTGAAAATTTTAAAAAGGGGGGAAAAAGGTGAAGGGGCTCCAAATTTCTAGGTATAAAACAAGTAAGTCATGGGGATGTAATATACAGCATGGGAAATATAGTTAATAATATTGTGATTATGTGATTCATGTCAGATTGTTGCTAGACTTATCGTGGTGACCACTTCTTTAGGTTTATAAATGTTGAATAAATATGACATACACCTGAAACTAATATAATATTGTATGTTAGCTATATTTTTAATAAGCACCTTAAAAAAATAATCACCCCCCAAAAATGTATAACTTCCAAATCAATATTAAGGAAATAAATAAAATAGAAGGAAGAAATAAAGTTAAGTAAATCCAATGGAAAGCAGGAAAAGGGGAAATATAACAAATAAACAGTATAGTACATAAAAATAGTAAAACAAGGTGGAAAACATAAATTTTATTACATTAGTTATCAAAACAAATATAAACATTAAATATCCCTGTTAAAAGACAGAGGATAAATCTAAAGGAAAAAATTACTTAATTAAATACTGTTTATAGAGACACAGCTAAAACATAAGGATAAGAAAGGTTAAAAATAAAAAAACAACATGATGATAAACATTGTGAAGGGATGCTGCCTGTTTTGGTCATAATGTGCCAGGCATAGACCAGTTTCTCAGTAGACATTGCGAAATGAATGGCTGAATGAATTAATGTTAATAACAAATAAGATAGAAATTAACACAAAAAAAAATCCTTAGGGATAAAGAAGATCATTATCTAATGATAAAAAGAACACTTTATCAAAAAGAAATAATATTCCTCAAACTGTAGACATCTGAAATACATGCCAAATTATCACAATTACAGAAGTAATTTGACAAATTCACAGTCAGATGCAGAAAGTGATAGGTCTAAAAGACAAAAAGTTGGTGAGATTTGAACAGCGTGTTAATAATAAGTACTAGCTAACCAACACACAAAGATTTCTCCACTCAATGATTAGAGAATACACCTTCTTTTCAAGCACATATGGAATATTTACAAAGTGTGACCATTTACAGGGTCAGAAAGGAAGTCTCAGGAAATACTAGTCAATTTTGTACAAACCAAATTCTGACTGCAGTGCAGTGAAGTAAGAAGTCAATTATTTTGAAAATTTAAACACATACTTTTAAATAATTCATGGATCAAAAAATTGTAATTGAAAGGAAACATTTAAAATATAGTGAAAATTAAACATTACATATCTAAATTTGTAAACTACCAAAGGTAGTTCTTAGGGGCGATCAATAAGTTTAAATGCATATAAGGCCAGCCGAGTGGCTCAGTTAGTTAAGACCTCGCTCAAGAATGCGAGCTCTGAGCAACAGGGCCGCTGGTTCGATCCCCAGCCTGAGCTGAGCTGCTGCTGAGTTGCCAACAGATGGTAGGATGGCTCAGCTAAAAAAAAAAAAAAAAAAAGTTTAAATGCATATATTATAAAAGAAGTTAAATATTAATAAGCTAGGTTTTTTACTTAGGACATTATTTTCAAAGAGCAAAAGACTTCATCCAAAAAGTAGAAAGAATAATAGAAATAGAGTGAAAATTAATGAAATAGTTAACAAAGGATAAGGAAGAACATCAAAATAAAAACTAATACTTTGGAAAGACAAAATTGGCAAACCTCTGACAAGGTCAAGAAAAAGAAAACAAATAAATAATATTAAGAATGAAAAAGAAACTAAAACTACAGATGCAGTA
Organism: Hipposideros armiger; assembly: GCF_001890085.2. Lineage (NCBI taxonomy): Eukaryota > Metazoa > Chordata > Mammalia > Chiroptera > Hipposideridae > Hipposideros > Hipposideros armiger. The sequence continues at coordinate 863,287 of NW_017731747.1, forward strand.
TAGATTAAAAGTAATGGGAGAATGCTTTCAATTTTATGGTAATAAATTTGAAAAAAAAAAACAACAATGTGAATAATTTCCTAAATAAATATAAGCGGCAAAAAATGATTCAATAAAAACTAAGAAACCTGAACAGATTATATGCTATTAAACATATTGAATTGGTAGTCAAGACACACACACACACACACACACACACACACACACACACACACACAAAGAGTTCATTTCTAACAAGTTTTAACAAGCTTTTAAGGAACAGATAATTCATAACATAATTCAAACTGCTCCAGAGAATAGAATAAGAGGGCAAGTTCCTCAAATAATTTTTTCCAATTTATTTTGAAGAGAGTATAAAAACCAAAGAGGATGAATACAAGAAAAATAAATTATAGGCCAGTGTTATTAATAAGCACAAATGCAAAATTCCTGAATTTTAGCAGACCAAATCGAAAAAAGGAAATTATATTTTATACTAGTAATGCAAGGATAATTTAACCTTAGAAAGCATATTAGCATAGTTCATTTAATAGATTAGAAAAGGAAAGTATTTTGAACATCTCAAAAGATGTAGGAAAAACATTTGGTAAAATTCAATAATTAAAAATGTTATATATCAAAAGACAATATCAACAGGACATAAAGGCAGCCCACTGATTGGGAGAAAATATTTGCAAATCATATATATGATAAGGGATTAATATCCAGAATATATAAAGAACTCCTAAAACTCAACAACAAAAACAAATAATACAATTCAAAAGTGGGTAAAGAACTTGCATAGACATTTCTCCAAATATAATATACAAATAGCTAATAAGCATATGAAAAGGTGCTTCACATCGCAGATCATTACAGAAAAGCAAATCAACACTATAGTGAGATACCACCTCACACCACTGGATGGCTACTATAAAAAAAAAACAGAAAATAGCAAGCACTGGCAAGGATGTGGAGGAATTGGAGCCCTTGTGCACTGTTGATGGGAATGCAAAATCATAGAGCCACTATAGAAAAGAGTATGGTAGTTCCTCAAAATATTAAAAATAGAATTACCATATGATGCAGCAATTCCATTTCTGGGTATATGGAAAATAATTGGAAGCAGGATCTTGAAGAGAGATTTGTACAGCCATGTTTATAGCAGCATTGTTCACAACAGCTAAAATGTGAAAGCAACCCAAGTGTCCAACACAGATAAATGAATAAGCAAAATATGGTGCATATGTACAACGAAATATTATTCAGATTTTAAAAGGAAGGAAATTCTGACACATGCTACAACATGGATGAACCTTGAGGACATTATGCTGAGTGAAATAAGCCAGTCATAGAAGGACAAATACTGTGTGGTTCCACTTATGCAAAGTACTTAGAGTACTCAAAATCATAGAGACAGAAAGCAAAATAGCGGTTGCCAAAGGCTGGGAGAGACTGGAATGGGGGAATATTATTTAATGGGTACAGAGTTTCAGTTTGGAAGATGAAAAAATTTCTGGCGATGGATGGTGGTGATGGTTGCACAACAACGTAAATGTACTTAAATGCCAACAAAGCGTATGCTTAAAAATTGTGTAAATGGTAAAGTTTATGCTATGTATATTTTACCACAATAAATGAAACTTAAAAATAAAGTCAATAATCATTCATAATTTTAAAAAACTAATAAAAGTTCATCAAGTTGGCTGAATACTAGATTAAAACACTAAAATCAAAACATGGCCTATCAGTAAGTGTTTATCTCCACTTCCTTTCAAAAACCCACATTAAAGTGGGGAGGAGTACAAATCCACCAAAACGGATATAATGGAAGAAAACCCCGTAAAACAGATGTCAACCAATTTGGGAAATGGAAAGTGAATCAACTAACTACTAATTGCCCATAGTATTGGGGCCAAAGAGGTGTGAGCCAGTCAGAAAAAAAATCAAGCTTCTTCCCACAGCATAATTCTGGGAAATCTTAGGGACCGGGGGTCCTGGTACCTCTCTGCAGGCGGGGTTGTGGGTTTAAACAAAAGGATAGTTTGAAAATCTGTATGAAGAGCACTTTGAGCCTTTCCACTGCTAATTTCTCCATTCCAAAAGGGCAAAGGAAGTAACTAAAGAAACTGAACCCAAACAGCTTCCAATATGTGGATGCAAAAGCAATGGGGAGGAGTGAGTCAAGGAGGTGAAAACTGGGATTAAGTGAAACTTTGCATATGAAATGGTGAGAGTTCCTCAGGCCCCTTCCCCCGGGGCTTCCAGAATGCTGGCAGCCAGGTTTTATGCCCGGAAGCTGGAAGCTGGAAGCTGGAAGCCGGAGGTTGGAGGATTCCTTTCCCAAGAAAACGGCCTGACAAACACTGATTCTTGGCGATCCCCTAGTGAAGGTGTCAAGTCGCCATCTGATAGCCCTACAATGAAGTCCTTCAATTAGCACCCACAAAGAACTCTATCGATTTGTAAGTTCCTTGTTCTTAAATATAGACTGGTAGCCACAAATCAAAACATTTGATGAAAAGCACTAACATGAAATGAAAGATAACCAAAACAACCAGGCATAGCATCAAGAGAAACAGAGACCATGCAGAAAGCAGAAGAAAACTAACAAAACAAAATACCTACTATTAATATTCTAAGAGAAATAAGGTATTACATCTAGAAAACAAGATAAATTATTTATAAAAGAAACAGAATGTGAAAACCTGTCAGAAATAAAAATACAAAAGCAAAATAATGTTTTTGAAAGTAATGGAAGGTAAAATTAAAAGCTTTCAAAAAGTTGTAAAAAGGTGGAAAACAGACAAGATGAAAAATGAGAGAATAAAACTGGTCCAACATGCAAACAGTGAGGGTTTAAGAAAGAGGAACTAGAAAAAAATGGAGAAAATAAATTTATCAGGGAAATACAAGGAAAGCTCCCAGAACTGAAAGACAAGAGTTTCCAGGTTGAAAGGCCTATTAAACACCAACATAATTAATAAAAAAAAGTCCGCCACCAAAATACCACTGTGAAGTTTGAGAAGATCAGAGATAAAAAGATCCTAGAATATTCAAGTGGAGAGAAAAAAATTCATATTAAAAAAAAGATCAGGAAGATAAGGGACTAACGTCTTTAACATTCTAAGGGAACACGTTTTCCCAGGAGAACATTCTCCATGATGTCTGAAGAACACTAAATACATTTTCACATACATAAAGTCACAAATTTTTTTTTACCTTTTGTGCATCCCTTTTCACAGTACATACTTAGAGGATATGCAACAAATGAAGAAATAAGCCAAGAAAGGTGACATGGTTTGGAGATGCAGTGACTAAACAGGCAAAAAATAGGATTAGAAATAAGAGAAGCCCTAGAAACATAAAAATGCAGCTGGCCTAGAAAGCAACAAGTTCAGGATAGAAGGCTCCCAGAAGGGATTCCTAAAAAACAAATTTCGTTTTAAAGCGGAAAAGATAGATTGCTTAATATGGATGATTTTGTCAGGTTTGGAGAAAAACTTAGTTTTATCTAAACAGCAAATTCATTTACTAAATGGAGTCAATGACAAACTCTAAGGGAACAAAAGCTGCACGAGAAGGGAAACGATGATGCTCTACTCTGTGGCTCCGCTGTGAAGCGAGTTTTCATTGGCACAGTATAAACACAGACGTGTGGAGTGTGTTTACACAGGAGTGAGGTGTTACAATAGAGAACTATGTCTTCATCTTCTATAGGAGCAACTCAAGGGATAATGTCTAACATTAAAATAAAAATCAAGAATAATAGCATGGACGTGCATGCAGATGAACAGCCAAAAGAGGTCACAGTGGTTACCTTGGGGAGGTAGGAGCCAGGCCTGGAGTTTGGGAGGCCTTATAGAATTACTTGAATTTTAAAACTCTGTATCTCGTATTATATAGCATAAACATTTTAATTTACATTTTTAAAAAAATCAAGCAGCATTTCCATATGCCAGCAACAATCAAGCACAGATTTTGTTAAAAAAATAAAAAAGACACAAGTTCTGTCTTCATGGCATTCAAATTTTAGTTAGGCTGACAGACATACAAAGGGATAAATCACAACACGGTAAGTGCTAACACCAAGCCATTATTTAGAAACAAGACGTTTTTGAGAAATCTAATGACGTCGGTTTGGTATACACAAAATTTGAGCAGCCATACAAACATCCAGGTTGAAATGAGACTCTGAGACCCTCATAAATGAAAAGGATGTTATCATTGAGGAAAATGACTTGGAGGACAAGACACGCTGGGCAGTCTCAGGGTTTTAAAGTCCACGGAAGGACAAAAACCCCTTTTAGGAAACCAAGAAGGAATGTCCAGACAGCAGAATGAAAATCCAGGGAGATCAGTATCCTTAATACCATGCGAGCAAAGGGAAAAGAGCCTTTTGAGAAGTAGGGCATGATATACAGAACCAAAGAGCTGGAAAGAGTCAGCTAGTATGGGGATGAAAAACAAGGGCTTGGCTTTGGCAGTTCTGGAAGCGCTGGAGGCCAGTCTCAGAATCGGAGGGGAGGAGCATGTTCCCAGTGGGCAGTGAACTCATTTGGGACTTTAATGGAACGTAGGGAAGGCGAGTGCAGACCACTCTGCAAGAAGTTAGGCATCAAGAGAAGTTGGGAGGCATGTCAGCAGCTTAGGAAAGTTTACATTTTACTTCATTTTTGACAGAGATGTGTGTAGTCTATCTTTGTAGGCTGTGGGGAAGATCTCCACAAAGGGGTACGGGGTAAATAAGGAGAGAGAGAGGGGCTAAACGGGTGTGCCATGTTTCCCCAAGGGGAAGGAAGAAATGAGGAGGGGGCGACACTGCAGAGGCAGAATGACTCCTCATCTGAGAACATGAGGGAGGCGGGAAGAAGGCTCCGTTTAAAGTGGAGGGGTATCAGATTGAGGAAGGTGTGACGCTTGAGTCAAGGCCTGTCCTTTTGGACCAACGATTCCTCTTTTTGCTTAAAGGAAAGGATATTCAAATGAGAGAGACATTAGAGACAAACTGCGGAGAAACCTGACCATTAAGTAGATGGGCTTTATAGATTACCCCAGTGGCAGGGACACTGTTTGGCATCTGTGGTGACAGGACAGCTGAGAAGTGGCAGGACAGAAGGGTGGTGGAGGCAGCAGGGCGGCAAGGGCGAGTTCAGCGGTCACTGGGAAGCACGTGAAAGGACGGCCTAGGAAAAGGGCAAAGGAAAGGGCTGGGGAACTGAAGGGGTTTGGACAAGCTGCATTCCTGGAGAACAAGCCCCTTTGCCCCTCTGCCCTGCCTGGATAAAAACTCACACATCTGCCTGTGGCTGACGTTGGCTTCCTACGTCTCAATGACAAAGACCGCTGACTAAAATGCTGTGCAGTATAAATAATAACAGCTTTATTATTCTCCCAGCTCCACTGGGGCAGAGAAAAAGAGCAGACGGTCCCCGGGAAGAACAAATGTTAGCGCTGCCCAGTGCAGCATGCCACCCGGCACGTTGCTCTGGGCCTCGGGAAGGGAAGGAGAAACACTGTCCAATCTCAAGTTTCTCTAAAAACAAGCAAACAAAGAAAAACCCGTCACCCATTTAGAGGAGGTAAGAGTGAAGCCCGCTC
>NW_017731747.1:874086-901617 GCF_001890085.2 Hipposideros armiger
CAACTGAGCCACTCGGCCGGCCCTTGTACCTTTTTTTTTTTAGCTGAGCTATCCTGCCACCTGTTGGCAGCTCAGCAGCAGCTCAGCTCGGGCCAGGAATCGAACCAGCAATCCTGTTGCTCAGGGCTCACACTCTTGAGTGACCTCTTAACCAACTGAGCCACTTGGCTGGCCCTGTACCATGTTTTCTTTATCCAATCGTCTATTGATGGACAATTAGGTTTCCATATCTTGGCTATTGTAAATAGTGCTGCAGTGAACATCGGGGTGCATATGTCATTTTGAATTAGTGTTTTGGATTTCTCTGAATAATACCCAGAAGTGGAATTGCTGGGTCATAAGGTAGTAGTATTTTTTATTTTTTGAGGAACTGATATGAAGATTATTTAAGTCCTAATTAGCATCCAAATCAGTTTACAATAATGATTTAGATTTATAGGAAATCAACCTATGCCAATTAGGCTATTTTAAAATTTGGAACTGGATTTTAAATATTCCAAGAACATCTCTATAACTGAGTCATTAAACTTCCAAAAAGAGAAGGAAAACATCAAAGTAATTGGAATAAACAAAGAAGGAGAGGGAAGATTTGAATGTCATCAAAGCATGAAGAAGACTTACTTATTGTATTGATATAAAAACGTCCACAGGTGCTTTTCTCCTTTACAGCAAGCACATTCTTTAGATGTCATTCACAATTGCAAACAGGAGTATTTTTACATACATAAGCTTTGGTTTTGTTTCATAAATATAGATATTAAGGAACATACAGGCATTCTACATATCTTTATGAATGCTACACATTATCATACGTGCACAAGTGTTTATGCCTGTTGACATAAAAGTAGAAAAGTTCCCAACCAGTGGATGGGAGGAGATGAAGCCACTTTCTACTCTAAACCAGAAGATGCATTTTTGAGGGATGAAAATTCTTGATATGAAAGAAAGGAGAGAGAGAGAGAGAGAGAGAGAGAGAGAGAGAGATTTCTGACTAAATCTTCTATGGGGAGAAAAGAACATATTTATGAAACAAATGCCATCCACAGACATCCACACACTAAAAAACAAGAGTTGAGAAGTAGAAAGAAAAAAAAAATCAGTGAGTTCATTCTAAGAGGCTATGGTTAATTAAATAGAGAAAGCACTATGGAGGTGGTGGCCCAGGAAATAAAGAATAAATGTACAAATGGAGACACAAGCTGGGTGGTACAGCAACCCACAAAATAAAAGAGTAAATTTAGAACTACTGATCCTTGCATGATAGTCTGGGTACAATGAAATTTTGAAATTTTCATTTCAACTGGATTATCTGAAGTGGCTTTTTAAGAGAAAGTGTTGTTTGCTTTTGAAAAGAACCATTATGTTCCCATGGTTCCAGAAAGGTACCAAAGAGTTCATGATGAAGGCATTCCTCTCACCCACCCCATCCGTCTGCCCCCAGTTTGCCTCCGTGAAGTCAACCAATGTTATCAGCTCCTTATGTAACCGAGCCAAGTGTTTAGATATAAATTCAGAAGCTCTAGAGGCATCTCCAGATGCCTCCAGTAAATGAGATGGACCCATACGGAGATACTTTCCAGGGAGCATCTTAATCTTTTCTCCCCACACCTGCTGTAAGGCAGGAATCCTCAAGGTTTCAGACAGTCTTTTATACTGAACTTGCAGGGAATTCTGCATGAGGCTTCATTTTTCAATGATGAGCCAATTCTTTAAAGCCCCAAATAAGTTAAGTTAAAAACAGATGAAAAAGACAAAATGTGATGAAAAACAATAATAAATAGTTGTTGAATGAATGTGAAGCAGCTCTAAAATCTGACACACCTGGGTTCAAATGTTGGCTGCCACTATGGGGGGTGGGGTGGGGGGGACGACTGAGTCTTGCTTCACTCCTTTGTGAGGATGGGGAAAAGCACACATCCTCACATGGCTGCTATGCTGTTGGAATTCAGTGAGACAATATATGTAAAGTGGATTGAGTTCCTGATATGCTTTAAGTGCTCTGTCAATGACAGCTCTCATTATTGCTGCCATGAGCCATACATAACCCCCTATATACTTGGTCACAGAGAGCATTTGGAAACTTGGTCCCCTGAGGATACCCAAAGCTGTCACTGAAACACCTCCAAGCTTGCACCATGTTGGGGTGAAGTGACAATGGACATGGGCTTATGGCTGTTTTACATCATCCTCAGCAACATCACGGAAGCAGTCAGCTTCCTCTGTACCGAGGGGAAATTCACACTCCCAAAAACTGACACCGAAAAGGGAATCTTGACAATGAGGTAGGGGGAAAAAAATCCAACTTTTCCATAATAAGCAGTAAATCATTTGCTTTAAAGTTCGTTCGTGCTGCCCTCAGAGTTAAAAGAGGATATACTGACACTGTCTCACAAATACCTTAACACTGGAAAGAAAAGTGTTAAAATGTTGACAATGGAGGCATTACGTTTATCCCTGTAGCAAATATACATCTGGATTCATTGCAGCCTTGGTCTAAAGGCCAGCCCATTTCATCCATAAAATGCGAAAAGCCATGCCCAATGATGTCTTCAGGCGTTACAAGTGTGAAAAGGAATTCAGAGGCTTCTACTCTGCTAGGCTGCAGTGGAAAAGTTGTCTGTTGTTATACTTTGTAGCACCAGGGCTGTCACAGCATTGAACCATGAAGGAGTCACAACACCAGACTTGACAATACCAAGACAACCTCAGAACCATCCTCACTTTCCTACATGCGAGCCCTGTGCCCGACCAGGGGGGTTACAAGTAGCCATTTAGCACCTTCCCAGTGATATTTTTACACCCGTGTTGTTGCCCTTCCTGTGATGGAGAAGAGAAGAAGCAAGAATGCTGAAAAACATTTTCTCCCTGTGCTGCAATTTACAATAGGAAAATGTAACCACATTAGCTTTTTTGTTTGTTTGTTTCTAATGGCAATTTTAAAAAATCTCTTCTGTGCCCATGACGAAGAAAAATATCTTACTCCTAAAAATGACTTTTTCATAGAACATCAGGGTTAGTTTCTGAGTGGCACGTTTTAAAAACATTTAATCAGTGATCTGAATATATGTCAACACCTTCTGGCGGTGTGCTATAAAACGTGAACCTTGTCAACAGCAACAGAAAAAGGTGACACACTTGGGACATGGAGCTTTTATGCTGACACACAGTAATAATATAATTTTAAAATTTATCATCTGTTTAGCTGCAAGCACAACAATTAATCTTTTTGACAATTCGTACAATGCTTTAAATAACACCTGGGAAGAAAAACAATACATTCTAATTTGTACTTTCATCATCTTCCGGGGCTTCGAAACTACAAATGCATGTAAAGGCACACGCAATAAATTTTGTGATTAGGATTAAAATGTTAGCAAAAAAATATTTCCCTTGTCACCTCATGCCCCTCCTTGCCTTAGTTAATAAAATTACTTAACATGAGAACTGTAAGTGAGAGCAAGTCCCAGAGGAAGCGTGGGCCTCTGAGGGTTCATTTCTGTCACGTCAAATGACATTTTATTCCCAAATCATTTAACCTACGACTTTGCGTGACTACTTATAGCTTGAACGGAATTCTGGCGGGGGCCTGATCTGACACTAATCCGTCTACTAGAAACCATCAAGGCATGACCATCCCAAGCCCTCTGATACCAACAATTTAAAAAAACATAGCCAGACCAATTATCTTCACAATGTTCAGGAGCATGTGACTGTACAAGCGTTGTATGGATTGGTGCTTCATGCGTCCTGGGAGGCTTCGTGAGGTTTATTGTTAAACCACATTAACATCCTTAATTAATCACTTTCCTATTAACATTAAGCCAAATGTATGTTGCCAAATACACCTTCTGACCCAGTGCCCTGCTGACCCCGAGAGTTAAAAGCCTACGGAGGGGGTGGCCGGTTAGCTCAGTTGGTTAGAGCACAGTGCTCATAACACCAAGGTTGCCGGTTCGATCCCCACATGGGCCACTGTGTTGCGCCCTCCACAACTACTTCACTTGGAGCTGATGGGTCCTGGAAAAACACACTGTTCCCCAATAAAAAAAATAAAAAAACAAAAAATTTCCGTTAAAAAAAAAAGCCTATGGGGTAAAGCAGAGGCACCATCAGCACAAAAGAGGACCCAAGTGAGAGTAAATCACAAGCTTGTGACATCTGCAGAAGAAATGAAATGGGAAGATTGTTGCAAACAACCCCACTGTCCGTACATTTCTCCACAACCTCCAAGACCAACTGTACCCATTTTATGGATCAGGAACCCGGAGTGCTGCAACTGAAGCTCAGGGGTTCTCATCCAAACCCCATTGTTTTCTGTTGTCACACACCTTCAACATTCAACTGAGACTGAAAAGTAAGAGAGCAGCTCAGAGAGCTTGACCAAATGGGTCAGGGCGTTAGCGTACAATGGCCATGGTTTGGGAAAGTACCGGCAGGAGAAATACATAGCAAAACATGAGCCCTGCTACAAATCACAGAGGAGGTAGGGTCAGAAGGACGCAGGTCAGGAAATACAGGTGTGTTTGTAAAGGTTGAGTATGCATGGCTGTTTTGCTCACAGGTATTTCCTTCTTTTCTCATCTTGCTTTTCATCCTTATCTTTTTCTTTCTTTCCCAAGTCTAGGCCTCCCAGGAAGTGATCAAATTGATTTTTACCATGTGACATGTGTCTTCTATTGTATATTAGGCCCTGAAGACTGCATTTTAATTCTAGCAGTTTTTCCTAATGAATTATCTTTATTACATGGTTTTGGTGTCAGGCTTCTATATGCCCCATAACTTTGTCCACGTGTTTATTAGAAACAATTGCAAAGCCTTTTTCAGAAAAAAATTTGCAGAGGAGAGCTTGCCATGCTGCACAGAATGCCAGACTTTCTCTAATGGCCATTACTCTCAATTTACAGTTTCAGTCTCTAAGCCAAAACTTCAGAAAGGCTTCCTTCATTTTTTGTTAATTATTGATGAACTGATCCCGTACAAGGAATGGTCCCTGATAACACGTGCTTCGGTGTATAAGCTCTATGGAGCTGCTTGTGTAGCATTTGAAACAGTAGCAGAAACTTTTAAATATGGGTCCTTGATTTTGAAAGTTAGAATTCTAGAAGGAATTCTAGATCTGTGAGGAGATTCCATCCTCCTCACTGTGGGGATCAGGAACCCGCAACTAAGGACGTTTTGAATTTGTTCCCCATCTTGTGACTTCCTGACCAGTTTCCTGTCAGTGCCTCACGTTGCTTGGCTATTTTCCTGGCCCTAAAAGGCATAAATATTGCTTTCTCCTAACTACCAAAGGGGGGGAAATCCCCCTTCTTAATTGATTGATATTAAATCTCAGGCCTGCAACAGAACTCGCCAGCTAGTGGAAACGCACTGACATCCACAGCACACGGGCAAGAGAACAACTCAAAACGTGTTTAATTACAGGGAGCCCCTCACAGCATGGAGCCAGAGCACTGGGATCTCAGAAAGCAATTTTCCATTTAGATTGTGCTCCTCGGCTAATTAAAAAACCAAACAGGCCAGCAGTCTGGACAAGGAGACAACGAAAACCCACACATTACAACACAGGTAAAGGTATGTGTGAGCCTAAATGGAAATGAAAGCTGCAGGAACCCAAATGTGAAAAACAGCCATTTACAGCAGTGGCCCTGACGGATGAGGAAGTGCCTGACTGGAGAATGACATGCTGCCCTCTCACTTCATGGCTGAGACATGGCAACACTCGGGCCATCTGTTGTATCTGCAGATAGCCCCAACTCGGAGGAGGAGAAGAGCGCACGCTTTGGTTGCAGCTGTAATGCATATGCTCACAGCGGATGTGTGCTCTCGGCATGGCATGGATTTCAGGTTTGAGCCCTCAGCGACTGATCTCTTCCCCCAGCTGTTCTATCCGATTTCCCAGGTTCTTGCAGGAATCTGCTTGTTTCAGGGGTGTGAGACAGACGCATCTAAGGGAGGAAAGATGCACAGTGGTCACCGACTTTCAAACGAGCTGATTCTGTGGCGACTATTGAAATGCCTCCCGGATAGAGGAAGGAGGCTCCTGCGATGGGATGCAGGTTTAGCCGTAAATCCCGCTTAGCTTCCTCCCACTGGCGGTTTATTGCATTAACATTTCTTTTGTGCCGGCTGCTGCTGGGAAGCTATTGTAAATTTGGGCAATTACGACTTTTGTTCCATCTGTCCCTCCCCTCCTCAGTACTGTAACATCAAAGGGGGCCAATTCAGCAGAGGCCTGCTCTGTCTCTTAAATCCAACCTGAAATAGATGTTATTAGAAATCAGGCTCTAAGTGGAAGGTAGCAGAATAAATCATAAAGATGCTCCTTTAGCCTTCTTAGAAAGTCTTAAAATAAGCTTTCTTAAACCTCCCTCACAGCGCTCCGTCAAAGCCTGGTGAGGCATTTTAGGGTGTCCTGGCCCAAATCCCCCTAACGTCGATGTGTGAACCATGCCAAACAGGGAGCCTCAGTTTCCACCAGCCCTGCCTCTGCTTGGGTCTCATGGTGCTTAAAATAATCTCTCCTGAAGCATCTGCATGTACTGGAGTGGGGTCCTAACTGCTGTTGTGGGGACGTAGCAGCCAGATGAAGGCCCCACAAGCAGCTAAGGAGGCAGCAGCTAGCTGGGATGCTCCAAGGGCAATAGGGAGCTTCTATTCCCAAGAAACTGTCACTTGTTACAGGGAAGAGAGAGGGAGACAGAATCTGCATCTCAGGAGTGATGGTGATTCCATAGGAAACCGGACATTGTGCTGCTTAGCTCCATTCTCCATACACTTCTGAGGACCTGCTAGGTGACTCGGTGGGTGCTCGACTGGGGAGGGAGGTTCAAAGGTGGACAAGGACAACCTGTCTCAAGAAATTCAAAACCTAGTGGAAGAGGCAGGCCTAACGATAACGGACTGTAAGTTGCTTCATAGTTAGTTTTGTGACACAGGCACAAGACGTTACGCATCCTTGTTCCTCAAAATGTTGCGCACGGAGTTACCATATGACCCAGGAATTCTACTCCTAGGTGTGCCCAAGAGGACTGAAAAGCTATGCCCACAGCGTGCACTAATGTTCATGGCAGCATTATTCATGAGAGCCAGAAAGTGGACACAACCCAAATGTCTGTGATGGATGAACGGATAAATAAAATGTATATTCCTACAATGGGACGTTATTTGGTCATAAAAACTAATGAAATGCTGATCCATGCTATAACAGGAATGAGCCTTGAAAACGTCATGGTACGTAAATAAAAGAAGCCAGGCACCAAAGGGCACAATTATACAATTACATTTATATGTAATTTCCAGAATCAGCCAATCTGTACATTCAGAAAATAGACCAAGGGTTGACAGGGGAACATGGAGAGTGACTGCTCATCAGTGGGGTTTCTTTTGGGGGGTGAGGAAAGTGTTCTGGAATTAGATAGTGGTGATTGTTGCACAGGTTGTGAATAAACTTAGAAACTTTGAATTGCACACTTCAAGAGGGTGAATTTTATGGTATTTGAATAATAGCTCAATAAAACTATGATTTTAAAATGCTATGGGAGCTTAAGGTTGGGAGTAATTGTGACTAAAGGACTATGTTGTATATGGCACATCTGCTTGTGTTAAGAACAGTAAGGATTCTAAGCCCTTTCTTAAAATGAAGAAGGAATGAATGAAGAAAACCAGTAAGTCACTGGAGTCATTGTTCACTTTGATACCTCCTGGTCATGAAGAACAGAGACTGAGTTTCCACTTTCTGAAACGATTATTACTTTGATACAGCCCATAGAAACAGTTTTATAAAAACTTAGGGGCCTGGAGCTCTGTGCAGTGTGGGTTTCTGGTTTTGAGGGTTCTAGAAACTCCTGTTCTGTGTTCCAACCACCTCTTGGGGTCTGCTTCACCATCACATGGAACAGCTTATATTTATTTATCCTTTAAGCAATTTATCTTTATATCTCTAGAACCAGCAGCACATAGAATGAACTCAACAGGTGACTGAGGAAGGAAGGAAAAAAGGAAGGAAGTCTTATTTGCTTATAATGAGCTTATAGTCTAACTCTTCAAGCTTTCTTAGTTCTCTATTTTCTTATTAGGAGGTGTTATTGCACTAAAAACATCTTCAGTATTCTGGTGCCATTTTTATAGGTCAAAATTGGTCCAACATTGGCAATTTCATTGGTTCACTTTAAAATATCATTTTGATCCTATTTCATTACACAAAATGCATTTGAAACGTGGGGCTCTGAAAGCTCCTTCAGGAAACATCAACTGAGAGGCAAGAGAGAGGGTCTTTGATCCCCAACTACCTCCTCCAAAAAACAAAAAACAAAAAAAAACAATCAGAGTTTCTATATAAGAGTTGGTTTGAACTAAAGACCTAAAGATGAGTGTCTAAAACTTAGTTTGTACAGCTTATTTATAGCTACAGATCAACTTAGATATTCACTAAGAATATGGCCCTTAGGTCAAGGAAACAAGGAGTAATGCTTACACTTTCTGCTTTCAGTTCATTTTAAAACTGTAATGTTTCCACATGTTCATGCTGTCTATTGTCAGGGCATCTAGGGAGAGGCACCTGCAGAAGAGGGTGCCATGTTGGAAATTCTGCATGGAGCAGTGACCGGTGGGTGAGAAACTCAAAGCAGTAATCTGTTAATCAGCAGAGACAGTACATTCAGAAAGTACTTATTAACCCAAGCCTTTCTGCATAGTGTCTATATGACCCTGCTGCCTCTAACCAAACAGGACACTGGAGGTCTCAGTATGACAGAAAGCTTTTGTTAAAAGTAGGAGGTTGACAGCTATTTGTGATGAGGGGGTTTTGTTTGTTATTCAAATAACTACCCCTGCCCCAAATTCAAAGAAAAAATGTCAGAAGTATGTGATTAATTATTTTTTAAAATAGATGGGGTCCCCTCTGTTGAACTGAAAAGTATGCACTGAAAAGGAATCCATCCATTAAATGGTAGATTCTCATATGTAAGTTTGATACTAATTCTCTCAAAAGAGTTGTGCTTATGAGTCGGATAAATGACAGGAGAGTTTGTCGAAATACCAACAGCCTAGGAAGGGCAGCTGTTTGGGGACATTCTCACATTGTGATAAGCAGAACTGGAACACTGATGGTTTGATCGATTGGTGATGGGGGGATAATCCAGTTCTCTTATCCTCCAAGCTGTGCAGCACCCACACGCTTCCTAAAACACTTTGAACATTAAAAAAAATAAAAGTAGACGCTGCTGAGGGTAGAGGAAAGGTAGTAATGAAGGGGGCAGGCAGGAAGACGAGGGAAGATTCCAGCAAGAAAAAGCTTACTCCAAAAACTACTTTCTTTTAATTTTTTTTAAGGTTCCTTTTAATCAGCTCTTAAAGCAAAGACAGAAGCTGACAACATTCCATGTAAATAAACAGCCAAAAACCCCGAGTGCTTAGCAGACCAGAACACCGGAAAGACCTTGCCTGGTACCGCCAGGCGTGGCCAGCTTTAGTGGATGTAACAATAAAAAAGAAGATGGCGCCAAACTACATGCGACCTTCCCTTCCGACAAGAAAAGTGAATAAAACTTTCCATGAGGGATGGGCAGAGGGTCCAGAGAGAGAAAATGCTACTTAACACAACAATGTGGATAGCATTTAGGCCACATGCAAATCTCCTCCACAAAGCTTGCAAATGCAATGCAATTTACTGCTCAGAGGATATAACCTATTTAAGTGTAGAGAGCTAATTAATAAAACAGTCTGAAAAAGAATGCAGAGTTAATTGCCTTCCATCTTCTGGGCTGTTTCAACCCAGTTCTTTAGATTTGTTGTTAAACAAAATTCCAAATATTGTTATAGCAATCATGTTTTAGTTATGTTTGAAAAAACAAAAAAAGGCAAATTAGGTTTTGGTCCAATTTAAATCCCTTTAAGGAACACTTGAAAAATCGAAGCTGCTTTTCTCCTCAGAGCTTGTTCTGTGATGGATAAAAATTTCAAGTTAGGTTGCATCTAGGACGTAATAGTACATAAATGTCACTGTTCAGTAAACAGTGCTCGATCTTTTTCTGCAAATATGTACTAAAGTTGAAATAATTAAGTACAATCTTTAAAAAGCATACGCTCATGTACAGATATAGTTCGGTGCGTGGGATGTAAAACTACACTCCTTCCTTGCTATGAAACGTGGCATTAAAGATCGCAATGATTTTTATCTCCAACTTTCCTTCTTACCTTTTCTTCCCTTAAGCACACCTGCACTAAATAAATTTTTTTTTTGTTAAGAAGTTTGAGCCAGGTTATTTCCTTTGGGACAACCTGTCAATGACTTCAAGAACAGGATTCAAAACATCCTGCAAACGGTGTGCTGATGGCTCACTCTGATCCTATTTCCCCCTGAAGTGTGAAGGAAAGCTCGGTGCTTCTCCATTCTGTCTCGGTATATGTGAGTCTGGAATCCTGAAACAGAGAATGAACGATATCTACTTTTCAATAACCAGGCTTAAAATGTCAAAAACTCTGTATGGATTTGTATTAAGCCCCAAGGACTAGATCCTCAAACCCCTACATTTCAGCAAGCGTGCCTGCAATGGATGGAAGGGGCAATACTTGGAGTGTGAAGCTTATTTTATGGACAGTCTTTCAAAATCTGAGTGCGCAGGCCTGGAAAATGTTGGTCTTAACTTGGCCACGTCCCAAAAGGTGCATCTGTACCACTGGCTTTGTCAGGATGAAGGATGGTGTTGGGTAATTTCAGGAAAGCAACTCATCTGCCAAAATATGACTGCCAAGATATTTGGAATAATGTAATTTAGCACTTCAATGTAATTTTACTTCCTGATTTTACAAATAAGGAAAAAGTGGCCTTTTGGCCATTACAGCTTTTGCTCTGAGCTTTAATTCCCAGGAACAGCTATTCTCACCATCCTCCACTCCATGTAGAAACTGGAAGAGATATATTGAGCATATTTCTTCTCTCTCTTTATGTCACCACTTTCTTATTCTCAGTTCACTTGTTATTCTTCTAGTAATGCCAAGTTTGTATACTAAAAAAAATATCTGACTCAAGAAAAGCCAAAGGAATGATATCACTAGCAAATGCAAATATACTAATTAAGATAAAAATATAATGCTTAAAAAGTTCAACTTGTCATATGTAAAATTATTTTAATGACATATTCAAGAAGAATCTGGAAGCTATGCTGCCAAGAAGGCAACACATCTAAGGCAATCTTACAAAGTATATAAAATCACAGACTGCAATAGCCTGCAACTATTTTAATTTTAAAAGCTCAGTTTACAAATATATACCAATATTTTTCTCACTTTTAATCACTCCCCCACTGTTTTAGCATAAGAGCTAAAATAACCTAAAACGGCCCCCTAAAACACACACAGCAAGTCTGTTACTGTTACACAGATCTAGAAAACAAAAAAATGTATGAAGAAAAGAATTTTCAAAATAATCTCAAACACAGCAGCAAAAAAAAAAAAGGTATAGTTTGACGTTTTAGCTACTAATCAACAATTTTCCTGGGAAATGTTTACTTTAAAGCAACTCTAAATAAAAATGCATATAATTAAGGGAAAGACCATTGCTTCAAACAGATTGACTGTCTTTAACAAGTTTCTCTCTTTCTAGCTACTCAGATATGCTATATTTCCTAATTATCACCTTTTAAGGGCCATCTGGGCCCATTCCTCCCCAACAGGGGGCAATTCCATTTGCATTGTTCCTGGGTTTAGTCATGATCAAGTAGTCTGGTGGTAAAGTTCATTAGAAATTAGAACAGAAGCATTCAACCCAACACAGTAAACCAAGTACGTGATCCTCAGGCACCCACAGGAGAGAGGATGAGTACGTCATACATATTCTCACATAACTAAGTCTTCCACGTGCATTTTATCAAATCAGTTAAAGAAACATTCAGCTCAGTCCCTGACCAGGTATGTAATGAAAATTTGATTACGTCTCTTCATATTGCAAACTATTTCTCAATTAAGGCACCATAACTATAGTCCCTTACGTCTTTTGGTTCAAAAGTCTATTAAAAACCCTTTAATGATTCCCTCATTTAGCCTACCATTCATGAGCAGTATACTACTTCCTTCCTGTAGAGAACACACAAGAATTATCCTAATTGTATTTTCTGTGAAACGAATGCACATTACAGAGAAAGCGTATCCAATCCACAGACCGATGCTAACGGGTATAGGTTCCAAAGAGCATTCCCTTTTGTCCTCATCAATAGATCATCCTATACACTCACACGCTCTTTACAAACATGTTTGTGAGCCAAAAGCAAGCCGCCCCTGGATATGCTAGATAGTTTAGACAGGGCTGATTGGAAAAGGCATGGCTAATTGAAGGCAGCCCTATATAAGGGTTCCCACTTCATACCTCATAAGGTCTAATACATAAAACTCAGGAAATAGTTACCTGCCTCATCTTGCAATTTCTGAGGCTGGCTTGCAATGGCCATCTTAATCTGAAATGCCAGCCTATTGAGATCGAAAAGGAGTGCTCCCTGCTGAGACCCACAGCTTCATCGAGCTACACCTTAGTCTTGCAAATGAAGACAGCTGCAGCAGGCCCTAATCTATGCAAGGCAGGTGGAGCCCCGGGGCTCTCTAGTAGTGACCCTAGGAGCTCTTAGGGCTGTGAAGTTAAGAAGTTACTGTTATAAAAAGAACTATTTCATAGCCTCTCATTATCGAGGCTACTATGCTTTTTAAAGGAACAATAGCTTATTTCCTCCCATTTGTACCTTGATATTCTCCCCTGCTTTTCTGAAATTCCCTTATTTAGACAGTCCTTAATTCTGACTCCAGCTGGGACACATCAAATTGGAGGCACAGCTCACGTCTAACTGATGCTATTCATTCAATGCTGTGTTGGAAAATTGGTTCTACGTTTAAGTTCTCTATGTTTCAAATCTATTCCAAAATCTACTATCCAAGCATTCGTAGAGATTTCAGGAGAAAACAATGGCCTATAGATAGGCTCTTCCAGGGATTTAATAATGAACCAAAATGATAATTCAATACTGCTTAGTAAAAAAAAAAAATCTACAGCAAAATACAGCACCACTGAAACTGAGCCAACAGTAATTAACTCAAGTATTCACTGAGTTCCTCCACTTCCTCTCTCACCAGCCCCCTTCTCCTTCTCTCTCCCTGAATGTTGAGACAAATATATCTATGTCTGAGGCAAATCCTGGCCTCGAGTGTCCCCCAAAAGGACTGAGGAAACAACTCCTGAGATGTTTCTGCCCTAAGAAGGAATAGGGGGGCACCCAGAGAATCTTGGGCCACCAGCTGATGCTGTGCCAGCCTACTGAGCTGAGCATGTGTGTGAGGTTCTTGGCAGAGAGGGGACACATCAGGCCTTATGAGGCTTATCCCCTGGGAAGACCACCCTCTCTGAAGGAATGAAGGTTTGCTCAGATGATGCTTCAGTTTTGTAGGTTTCAATAGAAGAGGCAGTTGAAAACCCAAAACCTTGTATGTGATTAAATGTTTGTCATAAAAAGCCATTTTAAAAGAACAGAATTACTTTAAGGCATGCTTCAAAAATCTGGAAGTTGATCTATTAATTTTGAAATAAGAAAGATACATATTTTTAAACCTTTAGATTTTCTTGAGTGATTTTAGAACTTTTTTTTTTAACAGTTCTATATATTTCTGCCCTTCGATTTTGGAATACACATAATAGGCTTTTTTTTCCCAATTCCTATAGAACTGTTGTTATAAAATTATAAAATAAGTGTAGAAAGCCTGTAAGACTACCAGGAAGCACAGGCTATGCTTCCATGAGCATTACTTCCAACCATTTCACAAGAAGGAGCTCATTTTCATGAGTTGTGTGATGTTTTAGCAACAAGACTCCTATGGGCTTTAATGGAAGTCCCACAGCTAAAACTCCATGTACCACTTTGAAAATTTAAGAGTAATTGCTAAGTCCCCCTTAGAGGGTCATAGAAATATTAAAAACCAAAGTATTTTGCTAAGAACTCCAATTATGCCCGAAGGCTTACATCAGATTTTATAAAATGATTGGCCACATATATAGTGTGCTCTAATACTGTGTTATTGGCTGCTTGTTTTCTTTATAAAAGAGGGTCTTTGTGAAGTCCTGTCTGAAAGGGAACATACAATACAGTGAACTTCAGTGAACTTAAACCCATGGCTCAATGTTCCAGGGGAGGTGTGCGTGAGAAATAAAGGGACTTGGGAACATTTTCTCCTGTTCTTTGTAGACTCGGAGGGGAACATTCAGTTCACTGTCCCATCAGGCTGGTAGGTTTGAAGAAATACACGACAGGGCCGACCGAGTGGCACGATGGTTAAGAGCTGGCTTGGGATGCCAGAGGGCCCCGTTTCAGATCCCACATATGAGGGCCAGTGACGCTACCCTCCACAGCTAAGATGCTGAACAACAGCTCAACCTGGAGCTGGGCTGCCGGGAGTCACCGGTGACGGCGTAGGCTGCAGCTCCTGTGGCAGTGGGTTGCCATGGGCTACCTTATGTGGCCAGCAGCCAGCATGAGCCGCTGTCCAGAAGCCGGCGACTGATCTGCCTCGCCCGGGAAGAGTGCAATGATTGTGCCAGCTTGGGCCAGTGAAGCAACATCCTCCACAACTAGACTGAAGAACAAAACAACAGCAACTTGTCTGTTCCCCTTCCCCCAATTCCCCAATAAAATCTTAAAAACAAAAAACAAAAAAGAAATACACTACACTGTTGAACATCACAGACCTGCCCTGGCCGACGGTCATCCCGATAGTCTGTTCTGACCAACCGAGCCAGGACAATTGACCCTCTGCTTGTGATAGTGACAGCGTCTGTCTGAGAATCCCTGTTGTAGTAGAATCTCTGACTTCTTTCCAGAATCATGCACAAGAAGGTTTATTAATTTGGGGGAAGAACCCAGCATTTCTACTTTAATTGTTTAAAGTTTTCAAGTAATTGCAAACTAACAGAAAATCTGCAAGGGGAGCACAAAAAACTCTTGAATTCCCCTCACCCAGATTCACCAACTGTTAACATTTTACCACATTTGCTCAGTCATTGCGGCCCCCTCGCTACTGATTTATCGATTGACGCTCATGTATGATACAGATGTTTACTTTTGTCTCCAGATCCATTTGTAAGTTGTATTCATTGTACCCCTTTAGCCCTAAATACTTCCCCAAAGGACACTCTACAACTGTATTATAGTGCTCAGAATCAGGAACGATGGCACTGATACAATGCCGTTATCTGTTCTATAGATCTGATTCAAATTTCATCAGTTGTCTCAATAATGGGATTTATGTACATGTTTTTCTGGTTCATGATCCAGCCCGAATCACTCATTGCGTTTCGTTTTAATGCCCCTTCAGACCCTGTAAATTGTAAAACTCGATCCTTCTTAAAGGCTCTGTTCACAGACAAACGACTCCCCTCATAATCTTCTGATGTTATAGCTCTGGTCTAAAACAATCTCAAGGGAAAATTAAAAGTTATAGAACAAAATGTGATTATTTTTTTCTTCTTTTAACGGGATATGAGAGAACATATAGGAGAGGCCACAGTAAACCATCATGAAAAATGTGGTGCATTTTCATAACTAAGCTGTTTATTTGGTTCAAGCCTGATGCCAGTATGACTAAGATTTCAGACTAGTGAGAGAAACACAAGTGGTTACAGGCTGGACCCTGAATCTCAGCGGCCACCCACGTCGGTGCTGCTGGTCAGAAGGAAGGCTGGATATGGAGGACAGGTACTCCATAGGCACGCAGTTGTAGCAGCAGAGAACACACTCCAGATTTCAAATCTACTCTGGTGGAATCATCATTACATGACGGAAACACAATGGAGAACTCAAGATCTTACTTAGCGATAGAACAAAAAAAGCTTTTCTACTAATAGTGACAAACTCTAGGTTTTGGATTGGGGGTGAGATTTTTGGTCTGTTAGCTGACCAGCCCTTGTCAATTATTTTTGGATGCTTTATACAAAATTGCCTTCTATAAGGCTTGGTCAACTTAGGTATCATTCTTTTATTTTAATGCAACAGGAATATCAGTCAGGCAACTGTTATCCTAGCCCTTCTCGTGCCATTTCATCAGGTACATTACTCACCTTCTAACTTGATTCACAAAACATTTCACATGGAATCTATGAAACCGGAATATGTTTTTACAGAAGGGCTAATGCATCCTTAAGACTTGTTGGCATGAGCGCAGGAAATACAATGGGTACCCTGGAAGTCAAAGATGGTATCAGATATTCTCTTGGGAATGTGTGGAGGAAGACATTGTTTTTAAGAATGCCTTCCATTTGTTGTTGTACTCACTGCCACTTTGAAATTCTTCTGCTAGTAGGCCAACTTCCAATTGCCATTACCCATGAAAACACCAGCCAGTAAAAGCTACTTTATCACAGTTTGCTTTCAGCCAAAGCTGTGAATGCAAAAGCTGCCAGCACAACTACTGAAAGATGTAAACCGAGCATCCTCAGTTTTTACACTATTGCCCCAAGAATAAAAATGGTCATTTAGATATTGTTATTTAAAGTCTAAGCACACACACTAGCGAGTAATTTAGTACGTGGCTCCTTAAAAATACTGCTTCTGACACCAGAACCTGGTTGGCCAAACATTGTCTGTGAATGAAATTTAACAATAGGTACCTAGAAATCTGAGGGCAGCTGTTGAATTCTGTATGTAATTAATGGCTAGAGGAATCCATAGATATGCTTTTTGCCGGTTTCTGGTAGGCATTCCTCCCTCCCTTTCCCATTTTAGAAACAGAAGAAATACAGTTTATATAAAGTGGGTTGTGGTTACTCATTACATGAAACGTGGACAAATGTGTCATTTGCAGATATAACAGGTCTGTGCTTCACCACCCCCTACACAATTACTCAGATCACCATCTGAGGAGCTATAAGAGTGATTCAAAAGGAAAAAGGCAGTCCCAGCACGGAGGACATCTGAGTAACACTCTGCTAAACAGAAACACAGATCTGCCAAGTGAGGAAGACACAGGGAGAATAACCCAAAAGTCCACGTTATTAAAGAGGAGTTCTGGACCATTAAACAGCACTTTTTGAAGCCAAAAAAAATTCAGTTGCCCCTTTGTCCCAAGTATCCAAAGCAGAGTTTAATTAGCTGGATGATTTAGGTCACAAGGCTTTTTTCTAAGGAGCAGTAATATCAGCGATACAAACTGTTAAAATATTCTGAGTGGAAAAAGCCAATCATTGCATCAATGCCTGGTTTTTCACTGTATGGAACAAGGATCCAACACATAGTAGGTCCTCAATAAATGTCTGATAAGTGAATGAATGCTAAGACAATTATCCT
The DNA here is from genome assembly GCF_001890085.2 of Hipposideros armiger. NCBI lineage: Eukaryota > Metazoa > Chordata > Mammalia > Chiroptera > Hipposideridae > Hipposideros > Hipposideros armiger. The sequence goes on from NW_017731747.1 coordinate 891,402, forward strand.
GTACTTTCCACTTAAAGAGTTAACCTACATGAAGGCATCCGGAGAGTGAAATATTTCACACTAACTCTCACCACCTACCTTTTCTTTAATTATATAAATGATGATAGTAACAAACCCACTCTAAAGTCTCCAAAAACAGAGTAGATAATAATATTTTCCTAATTTCGTTTTGGTCATAGAAAAGGCAAACTGGTGCATAATTAACAATTTGTTGGTGCAAATTCATCTGCATCTTTTAATTGGTGTTAATTAGATTAGGACTAAAATTTCTTTAATCCTCTATCTTGCCTTTTTTGATGCAAACTAATTTTCTCAGCTGGATGTCAAAGTTTCCCATTAATTACACTTTTCTAACAGGAGCTTCTTCAATCAGGAAGACTCAGCCATCGAGACCAATGGCAGTTTTCAGAAGGGCTGGGGACCAACCTTTTGGGGAAAATAAGGGATGGTGAGAATTGACACCTGGGAGATAACTAGTGAATTTACCCAGATTCACTGGTGAAACAAGGTTTCCACAATTAGTGAATCAGGGACTGTCTGATACGTGAGAGACTCCGGCATTTGGTAGCTGTAAATAACATCCTGAAATGTAACTCGGCCCCACAGCACAGATGTTAGAGCAGACTTTCTGAAACAACAATGGCAAAATGTTTAGCCTTACAGTTAAGAAGATAACCGACTTTTAAATCCCCTGAACAATATGTTGCCTTTTACGCTATTACCTAGGAGTCATTCAAAAAAAATCCTGATATACCTGCTTCCAATGGAAAATGAATGCACATGTAAACCATCTTAGGTGAATTAAGTCCCACATTTCATATGGTTTCCTCCAAATATTGTAACCCTTCTACAATGGTTAACATGCCGGTGGTGGGGAGCCACAAAATACATTCAATATCTTTTATGGCAAGGTGACCTGAAATAAAATTTTATGTAGTTAAGGATTTTTGATAGTTCTTTATCCATCGCTTTCCCCTCACTATGCAGCAGTGATGATTGAAACCCGATGTGTACTGAAAAAAAAAAGGCTATAAAACATTTTATGTACAAATAAAACAGTAGCCATTAAGTTTTGCTATGATGTCTGAGTAGATATTCAGCATGAAAACATGATAAAACAACTGTAAACTGATTGTGATCAAATGTAATTACAAAGACTTGTCTCCAATGAATGACATGAGCTAAACACAGTCACAGACTTCTCCAAAATTACTTTGGGCAAAGAACCAAGAGAACACTATATCCTTTCTTCACTAAAGGCATTTTGCCAAATAAATCGCAAACACACAAGCTTTAATAACCATGGCCCAAAAAGCACTTGGGAACTCATTATGGAAATGTTTAAAACCACACACACACACACACACGTGCGCGTGCACGATCATATTTGATAAAACTCTTTCATATTAATATAATTCCACTGAAAAATCCACGTTTGATATTTTAAATTGGTGCTCCCCAGAAGTAAATCCAAGGGCTGATAGGTAATTACAAGTCTTTTTTTTCCCCTCTCAAAGTCAATGTATTTATTCGGCTGCCTTTCCTGGCATCTTTATTTTGGAGATGCTGTAAGAAAACCTACTTGAAGATTTTTATGCAGCTAAAAGTAAACAATGACCTGGATTCTGAAATAACCTTATTTTCCACAAGCCAAGGCAGGTGGATTCTCTCCCTCATTCTCTGCCCTTTCTGATGCGGCTTACTATGGTACTGTGCTCCCAAACAGAACAAAGAAAAATAGCCATTCATTTGGTACTGCAGTAACTCACCAGTAGTTATGGCTGAAATAGCTCACGGAACCGAGGGACCTGGGCAAGAAAGGAAGACAATGTGTGCTCTAGGTCCTACGTGTCAACTTTGTCTCATTGTTTGACCTCCAGGCTTGAAATTTTGGCAATAATGACATAGGCTATTTGGCAATACTAGCAAGAAAGCAGAAGTCTAATTCTACTCCTAAGTATATACCCCAGAAAACATATGTCTACACAGAAACTTGTGAACTAGTGTTTACAGCAGTATTACTCATACAAGCTAAAAAGCAGAAACAACTCAAATGCCCATCAACTGATGAACAGATAAATGAAATGTGGTCTATTCATACAGTGGAACATCATTCAGCCATAAAAAGGAATAAAGTACTGACATAGGCTAGAACATGGATGAACCTTGAAAACATTACGCTAAGGGAAAGAAGCCAGTTGCAAAAGACGATATTATATGATTCCATTTATATAAAATATCCAGAATGGGCAAATGCATAGAAACAAAGATTAGTGGCTGCCTAGGGCTGGGGAGTTTGGGGGAGCAATGACTGCTAATGGGCATGAGGTTTCTTTTTGGAGTGATGAAAATGTTTTAAAATTGACTGTGGTGATGGTTGTACAACTTTGTGAATAGACTGAAAACCACTGAATTGCATACTTTAATACATAAATTATATTTCACTAAAGCTGTTATACATATATTTAAAAATGTATAGATCACTTACATGTTTGGTCCTTTTAATGTATGTTCCAGCATAAGCTGCAGGGTTAACCATAAAGATTGATGGGTACCTCAAATACAGTTATATTTAAACTTTGTCCTCCCCTGAAGAGGAAGAAAATTAAAAATAGGAAACGTACCTCTTCCAAATCTGCTCTTGTTGAAGGTACCAATGAGCCCCATGTTGCTAAATTCAGCAGTTTAAAATGAGCCCTAACATGTCTCTCCTTTGCTCAAAACTCCAATGGCTCTCTGCTTCACTTGGAGTAAAGGTCAAAATCATTAGAGTGGTTTGTCCCCCTTCCCCGCTTACCTATCTCATCTCCTACTGCCTTGCACCCCTCTCCACACCAGCCCCACAGGCCTCCTTGCTATCTTTGGACACCCAGAGTTGGTCCCTCTCCTAGAGCACTCTTCTACCTGATATAGGCAGATATAAGATACATGCATATAGATAATACGTAAGTCCCTCCCTCCTTTAAGCCTTTGCTCAAATTTCATCTTCACAACAGGGCTTATCCTTACCCTATTTAAAACTGCCACCTGACTCCAGCCCCCACCCGTGTCCTTTGCCTTGCTGCACCTTTCCCTTCACCGGCTTCTAGAATTATGCACACCCTGCTTATTTATTATCTCTGTGGTTTAGCGTCTGGCTGCTAAAATGCAAGGTCCAGGGGGGTGCGTCTTGGTTCTGTTCAACTGATGGCTCTCAAGTGCCTAGAACGGGGTAGTCCCCGATATATATTTGTTGGGTGAATGAATGACTGCTGATATCCCAGTGGACCCATCATCTGCCAACAATTGTTTAATGGCTACTTTATGAATTAGGGCCTTAAAACTTTGCTACACAGATTTTTTAAACAAAATAAACAGTGGAGAAACTTAAGGTAAAGAATTATTGCTGGGCCGGCCGAGTGGCTCAGTTGGTTAAGAGCTCGCTCAAGAGTTTGAGCTCTGAGCAACAGCGGTTCGAGTCCAGCCCGAGCTGAGCAGCCGCTGAGCTGCCAACAGGTGGCAGGATGGCTCAGCTAAAAAAAAAAAAAAAAAAAAAGAATTATTGCTGCTGTTTCATATTTATGACAGCCCTGAAATATGCTAGGTGACACAGAAGAAATTCTCTCAACGCCACGAGTCTTACAATACAACTGTGGATGTCGAGATTGATACACTCCTCTAGCAAATGAAAATTTGCAGGTAAAGGAGAAGCGTGTGCTCTCGACTTCCCAAAAGCTTAAGTACCAACATACGGAGCAGATAGGAAATAGCAGGTTATAGAGACATGTCCAGCAAGCTCAAGTGACCTTCGAGAAGTTAAGAGTTCTGTGGTAATGCTCCTCTCTGCAGTGACACGAGGAGATGGTCTTTCAACAGGAAGAGGGACTGAAAGTAGTCCGTGCTACTAAAGGAGAAAAGTTAAAGTGAGCTGCCTAACGTGGGTCTTTTTGTAAGCAAAACATATCGCTGGGTTTAGAAACAAGAACACACTAATCTTACTCACAACAACATTTTAGAAATGTTATACAAAATTTTCCAATGGGACTGTGAAAGCACTGCCACATTCTAAGTCAAAATTTTATATATTCAAAAATTTAGAAGTTAGCTCAGTTGGTTAGAGCATAGTGCTGATAACACCAAAGTTGCTGGCTGCGCTCTCCTTAAAAGAGTCAACTATGCGTCTTTTAGCATGAAAGCAATGTGTAACCAATGACCATGGCTGTTCCTCAATAAAATTTTTTAAAAAAATTTATTGTTTGCGTTGGCCGAGTGGTGTGTTGGGTAACAGTTGGCTTGAGATGCCAGCTCTGAGCGCAGGGCCCCGGATCCCACATGAGGGCCAGTGACACTGCGCCCTCTACAGCTAAGATGGTGAACAACAGCTCGACCTGGAGCTGGGCTGCCGAGTCGCTGGCAACGGCGCAGGCTGCAGTGAAGCTGCAGTGGGCTGCCATAAGCTACCACGAGCGGCCCACAGCCTCCGTGAGCTGCCAAGAGCTGCTGTGAGCGGCTGTCTAGTGGCCAGCGAGAGACTGCCTCACCCGGGAAGAGCGCAATGATAATACCAACATGCCAGTGAAGCGACGTCCTCCACTAGACTGAAGAACAAAAGGACAGCAACTAGTCTGTTCCCCTTCCCTGATTCCCCAACGCTGTTCTCCTCCCCCAAATCCCCAATAAAATCTTTAAAAAAAAATTATTGTTATAGCATTTTCTGATTAAGACTAAATAAATTCCCAAAGAAACCGGTCTAAAATAGTAACCTACAGTGTATTTGCTTTTTCTTAAGAAGGGGCTAATAATAGCTAATAATAACATAGCTAATATTGACAATAATGATATTAATAATATCTAACATCTAATAATAATATAGGTCTGTATGAAAGCTGTGTTGTCTTCTAAAGGACATGAGACAGATCTGACACTCAAGCATCACCCAGGGTGCCAGCAGCACCTGCTGCAGAGGCAACAGCTCCAGTAAGAAGCATCTCACCATCCCTGTTCACAACTGTAGCTAGCACAGGTGGTGCTTGGAGATAAAATTAAAAATAAAAACATTGGTGATTGATTACAATTTCTACCTCTGGGCCTTCTGCATGGCTTGCATCTAAGCACCTTTTTTTCTTTTTTTCATCTTCTTTAATTACAAAAAGTCTGTATCATGTCCCAATACTAGGTTAAGAGGAGAACTGGAACTGGCCCAGGCTACTCAGGAACCACTACAGGTTGTGCTGGGTAAAACTGGCCCACCCATGAAAACTTTTGAGTTTTATACTACCTCCTTATAAAGCTCTTAATATATTCAATATGATCTTTATAACACACTTTCAGGCAAATTTTAATAGTTGTCCAGAAGTTTCATTTTATACACAAATATTTTAAAAGATGAGCAACCCCATTCAGTGAAGGACTGAATAAAACAATTATGTGTATCACCCCAAGACCCAATGTATCTCTTAATATTAGTAAACTTTGTATCCAAAGCTCTAACATTGTACCAATCAATGATCTTAGAAGTATAGATACTTGGTCTCATTTCACCATTATAACAGTATCCTCATTTCCTCATTTTTCAAATGAGAGAACTTAGACTCAAAAAACAACAACAACAAAAAACAAAAAACAAATAACTTGCTTGGGTCACAGAACAACAAATATGGTAAAAGAATTCTAACCTCTGTGGACCATACTCTTAACCATTATGCTCTCCTACCAGCAAATTAAAACCAGAAAGTGAAGAAATGTGCATTAACCACTCTAAGGTCATAATATAAATTACTGAAAGTTTGCATAGTAGGTTGCTTTTAGGTTTGATTCATTTATTCAGAAGGATTCGTTGGCACCTACTATGTGCCAGCTACTCTATTAGACACTGAAAATAAGAATACAGTAAGGCACAGTCCTTGGCCTTGATGCTGCAGCCCTTTGGGGGAGCCTCCCAAAGTTGTAGTCAGGTGCTTGAGGGGATGAGCTAAGAACTGAAGGTGGAGAGAAGGTAAGGTGAGGAATGTGTGCCTGGCGGTGGGGTGCGCCAATGGGGTGCAGGAGTAGAGGAAATGAATCCAGGCAGGAAGGGGATCTCTCATACATTGCTTCCACCTACAAGCTTGGGTCCCCTGTCACCTCCTAATAAAACTTTTCTAATAATTTCCTAATTTTAGCTTTTCTGCTTCCAGTCTCTCCATGACCTCCACCAATCTCTTAAATATATCTTGCCCACTGATATGGATTAATCTTCCTAAAATGCAATCATGTCCCTCCCCAATTAAAACTTTCAGAGGTTGTCACCCCACAAAATTAAAAACAAACTTTCAAGGGTTCCCCAATGCTCAGTTCTAACTCCTTGGCTTGGTAGCCCGAAGTCCTTTAGAGCCTGGCTCCTACCTGTAGCTTCCACTATATCTCCTTTTAATCCAGCCTCGCCACACTTCGCAATATCTACCATTACCATATGCCACCTATGCTATTAATTTTTTTTCTTTCAACTCACTCTTTAGAATACTAAAATTAGGATGGTAGGGAGGGCTTTTTAAGACCTCAGGATGAAAAGGTGCCAGAAACAGGGAGAGGGACAACTAGTGCAAAGATCCTGAGGTAGGAAATAGCTTGCCACATATTAGAGCTGCTGAAAGGAGACCAGTCTGGCTTAAGGAGGGTGAGTAAGGGGGAGAGCGAAATAAGATAAAGTTGGAGAGTCAGCAGGAGCCAGAAATGCAAGGCCTCGCAGGCCACAGTGAAGACTGCATTTCATTCTAAGTTCAACGGGAAAGATTACAAAGCAGAGAAGTGACATGATCTGATTCTCTGGCTATTTGAAGAATGGATCCCTTGATCCATTCTTCCAAGAATGGTGAAGCAAGGATGAAGTGAAAAGCTCTGAAAATACTGAGATTTTTCATGGCCCAGCATCCTCAATGAGCGGAGAGGTACTACATTCCCATGGGTGGATGGAGGGTTGCATGTTAGAAAGGGACCATGGCCTAGATGAGATCAGTAGGTTACTTTTGCAATTAACCAGGGTTTGTTTGGGTTGTGGCTGTTTGTTTTGGCCAAAACCACATTGTAGAAAGTCAGTAATAGAGGACAGTTTTACATATGTGAAATATTCCAACATCCTTGTGTTTTATTTGAATAGTTGAAAGAAGATGCAGATAGGGTCCCATTAAGGACGAGTTGATGTGCGCCTATTTTTAGAGCCTATGTCTAGAAACTGCAAACAAGTTATATTTCAGGAAATGCTAGACTACCATGGAAAATTCCACATGAAATCATTTGGATAGTGGGATATTTTTAAGCATCATTTATACGCGTGAGAATTTCCAACAGACCTTTCACTAAAATTAAATAAGAGAATGAGGAAATATGCCTATAAGGGACCTGAACAGATTGACTACCACCAAACTTGTCTTGCGGTTCCGGCAACGCTGTCTCTAATCCTGAGAGGTGTAACTGTGTGGGGTGCAGGCTACCATTTCTATCGCAGTTGTAACAGCTCTTAAAAAAGCTAAAAATAGGGATCTTTACGGGGAACGAAAAGAATCTTTCTAATATCCATGCAATGGAAGGCAGGCTGTCAGTAAACTAGGAAATCTTTCAGAGGTGAAGAAAATGAAACAATAACTTGAAACCCCCACCCAACTTTAAATTTCCTACTTGGAAAACTAGGGTTCCTGAGGATACCCAACTTTTTAAAGGCTTATGACTTTCCCCTCCCTGACTCTGAAAGGATGCTGTGAAAAGAGGCTGTGGCACTTTTGCAAATGGCTAGAGAAGGCTCTGAAGAGAAAACAAGACAACCCACATGTTCTTAGCAGTATCTTGGGGCCTTTAACCCCTCACTCCCTGTTCAAAGCTGAGGCCTTAAGAAAGCAGCCCTAACACCACCAAGAATATCCTTAAAGTTGGCAAGGCATTTTAAATTGTTAATGTGGGTTAGCTTGTCCGTCCCTGGTAGCTTTTTGGGTCAGTGGAAATTTTCACATTAATGGTATAAATTCCGCACCGTACTTTGATACCTGTCACATCTGATTCAAATGAAAAAAAAAATTGATTCTGTGTAGTGAAAAACCATTATTTTTTTCCTTTCCTATCCCAGTAGGAATAGAAAGCAATTCCAAGACAGACACTCTGCAAATATATCCAAGGTTAGAGACGTTGGAGGGAGGAGTCAGCCAGTATCTTATGCCCCAAATCACTGAAGCATTTCAGTAGAGTGACTCAAAATAATAATTTAAGGAAGAAGGGAAACCAACCAACCAACCTTCAGGGAAAAACCCTGTCAGATATGTGAAGTTCTGGGACAGAACAGGTTCTTTCTAGAACCATCTCAGAAAGTTTCATCATGTTGGACCCAATCTCTGGAATCTGCTCCAGGTGGCACACACCAGTCATTCCGATGCAGTAAGGGTCGCACTGCTCAAAGCCACCCTGGGCCTCCTGACGATGTCTAAGCATGGCAATGTAATTGTTTCTCTGGGACAAATCTATTTATCTCTACCTCCCCCCAGGCCTTCCCCAAATGTCTGCCCCCTCTTCCCTTAACCCCCATTGCTATTACTCTCCATGTGGCCTTCTCAGCTTTGCTGCCTAGAAAATCTTCCCAACCCAAAATCCCACAGGCCACCTGCCCCATGTTTCTTAAAGTAGGTAGACCTGGGTTTGGGAGGTCTCTTCCCACCCTCAACTCCTCCAAATGAAACCTGCAGTAAATCCCTTCCCAGACGTATCTTGGAAATGATTAATCTCTCAGATTAACCAAATGGGCTCAAATATAAAAATATTTTTTAAAAACAGTAGGGTCGTTAAAGAGTGACAGATTTAGGCGCCATCTGGGCTCGCTGGTCAGGGTGGCGCGAATTCCATCAAACGGCTGAACGGTGCACGATCTGGGAACCCCATCTGTTTTATCTAACATGAATCAGCCCAACAGTTTGGCCATTTTGATGTTAGAGCTGTTTAAAGAAAACCCCGGACATATAATACTAATAGGTTTTTCCTTCTCTAAACTTCTAGAACGCAAAATGTATGCTTGATTATCACAATTAAAGATAGAAATGAAGCTTGATTTGATTTTAAAAGCGGCCCTACTGAGATTCTAAATAGACTTTTTGTCATAAAATGATTATTTCCCCAGAGGTTGTTTTTGTTTGGGACCATATGTGGAGACTTTTCTTAGAGTGATCCTATGAGTTTATTTTAAATTTTTTTTTAACTGATAATTATGTTGATAAGATTTTGGATCTTGTAAAATAGGAAAAAATTTTTGTCTTCTTTCTCATTTTAGTTATTTCTCCTCTGCTCCCCTCACAAAAACCCAATATTTTTGTGAAAGTAATATGGAATTATTATAATGAAAAGTAGTCAAGAATATCACTTAGACAATTTAATTATTCTTAAGAAACCTCTCTCTCTCTCTCTCTCTCTCTCTCTCTCTCGCTCGCTCGCTCGCTCGCTCTCTCTTTCTCTCTTTGAACAAGTAAAGACTTTTCTTAGTTTTTATAAGTTGTTTCTAACCTTTAGCACTTGGACTGCTTCCTTATCTTGGTGCGCTATAATATTTCTTAGAAACACTAATCAGATTTTCCTGTGCTCAATAATATAGTTCTGTTTCTAAATGGTAGTGGTAAATTGCCTCAAAACAAATACTCTTGCTACCTAGGCTTTAATGAGCAGGAGAAAAAAATATATATATTGTTAAGGGTAAATATATTTTGCCAATTTTGAGATTTCATAGGAAAAAAGTCATATTTTAAACTATACACAAGAATACTGTTTAATTGAAAACATTCTTCTGCTATGATATTGTTTTTATAATTTCTATCTTTAAAAATATGGGGAGACATTTTTCTATTATTATTATGCTATTATTATGCAGCATATTATGGTATTTTACAGGCAAAACATGAAAATACAGTAATCATAAACGCAAAATTCATGTAATTATGCATTAAAAGGGAAATTGCACATTATCACAATTTCATTCCTGCTTTTTGTCATCTTTTATAGCTATTATGTAGAACCAAAATAACCTCATTCCTAGATTTGTGTTTTCCAGCCATTTTACACACCAAATATATTTCCTAAAATATAGAATTCTCTGGAGACACAAACTGGCACCATGTGTCATGTTATGAGTATAGGCATTTATTGTTTCCTGGTCTATAAAACCAGGATAATATCTTCCTACAGAACTCTTTCAAAGATTACAGTTAATAATGTTTGTAAAAGTACATTAAAA
>NW_017731747.1:904822-907981 GCF_001890085.2 Hipposideros armiger
AACTAAAAATTGTTGAGTAATTTCAGTAAGAGTAAAAAGTTCCAATTCATAACTTATGGAACATAAAATGTTTTAAAAATTATTTTACTTTTTTTTCCTTTTGCTCCACTTAGCTTAATTTCAGGAACTAAGACAAAGTAAAAACTATTATGCTTAAAATAAAGGAGACCAAATAGCCAGTAACCAACCCTCAACAATCAATGTTTGTAAAGAAGAAATTTCATTTGAATTTTTCGGTGTCAATATATTTTTCGGTGTCAAACTTTTTTTCAATTAAAATAATATATTTCTTATAGGATAGTCTAATAAAATTATTATAATTGACATTTAATTATCTTTTCATTTAAAGCAAAAAATCCAAATATATTGCAAGGAATCTGTAATAATAGCTTAAAAACAATTTCCTGAACCCTGTATCCATCTGAAATCTAATGACTGAAAAAATTTGAAGCATTCTGGATTTGGCTTAAAGCATTGATGTTCTAACACACTGTAATGCAGATTTGTAGGTGTTAATTTTTAAAATCCTTCCCTGTGATTTAAGAGAATAGTTATTTAATACTCTTGCCAGCACTGGAGAGGAAAATTAAAAAGCAAAAGAAATTAAGATAAAAACAAGTTAGGTGGAAGGGGTCTACAGCTTTTAGAAGACAGTGGGGATTCTAGGGCATATTTACATGTTTTCACTCCTTTGAGGGCTGCTGTTTGTTGGTGGGCTTGGGTTGGAGGAGATGGTGAATGGAAAGATAGTAGCGACTATTCACAAACAAGGACATGGCTATGGACACAGAAGCGTGAACTTATGGGCAAACGCAAAGGCCACTCGAAATGCAATCTCCACATTCAACACAACGCGGAGAGTGTTCTCAACAGGTCACACCACCTATGAGCCAGCGCTGGTAGAAGTCCTGGTGACTTTGGGCAACACAGTCTGGGAAAGCATCAATCAACACACACTTTCAAAAGTGGAAATCAAGGCAGTAACCCTGAATGACGACCGACAGAGGAATAATATTTGGCTACCCCTGTTCAATCGCCTTTCCCCAAATACAATGCCGTGCTTATTTCTGGGCTTCCTACAATCTTTCATGTTTCAGATACACACATTTCAATCCAAGAGTTTCGGTTGCCATAACAACTTCATAAATTTGTTCTCAGATGTCCTTTTTAATCACATCATTTAAAAAAAAGCTGGATGGGTCAGGACAGTGCCTCAATTTATTCTGTTCACACCTAGCTCACGAGGAGTCTGGTATTGTTCCTTTTCTCTACGAAGCTCAAACACCTGAAAATAATGTCAACTACTCCTCTCAATCTTTAGGCAGAGGAGATGTTTTTTAAAAATCTGTTTGTGTGTGGCCTTGTTATCAAGTTTTGCAAACCCAGGCGACATAATGCCCAGGAATCGTCCCTTGGTTCATGGAGCTACAGGGATTGCTGACACTGCCAGTCGCATGCAGCATAGAGCGGCCGCTTTATTTCCAGATATCAATTATTTATACTGCCAAACAAGTTTCTGATAGAAGCCTAGCGGTTTTAATTGGCTTCTGGTGACAATTACTACCTCGTACCTTTAAAATATAACCCACCTTATGATGGGAAAATAAAACTATGCAAATATGTCACCGTTGCAACAGCATGCATTAATATTTAAAATACTCCGGGATATTTTCGAATTTCATTCCAATAAAGAATGAAGCATAATATCCCGGGCATCGTTAAACAAATGACTTTTGCCAACATCAACAACCAGACAGACAATAGAAAACAGGATTCCACCAACAAATGGGGGAGGGGGGGTGTAAAAAAATTCAAGCCGGGCTTTTTGCATATGTAGTGAAATCCTAGGCACTTCCCCAGAAGGTATTGAAATGCACAGATAAGAACACAAAAGGCCCTGAAGTGGTTGTGAGGGTCACAATTTGCTATTAAACTCAGCAGATGGAAACAAGTGAAAGTCCATATAAGTGAACTTTAGAATACTTGAGTGTAAAATAAAATCGAGAGTAATAAACAAGTTAGGGCAGTCGACAATTCTAGAGTTTTGTTTTTAATTGCACTATCAGGTTGTTTAGAACAGACTTTATATCTATATTTAAATGTAGGGGAATGAACTAGAGGGGAAACACTGTTTCTAACCCCATCTGTCGGAAGTTAAAATGCAGGGTGACATAAAACTAAGTACCAGCAAAAAGTAAACAGTGCTTATATTTAGGAAAGACCATAAGAACAGATGTTATAGAAAAAGTTAGACCTTTCACTTCAAAAAATACGATACATGACTAGTTCTTTGCCACTGGGGTAAAAAAAAAAAAAAACACAAAAAAACCAACCTTCTTTAATTATGTAAAGCGTGAGGAGAAGGTAGGGTTCTTTACCTTTGAATACTAAATCAGGAAACAGCCGCATCAAAGCCAGGCTTGATCTGTTCTGCCTGAAAAATTAATAGGCTTGACAAGTCCTTGACAATATCTTCTAGAATTGCCAAAGAAGAGGCTCTAGTGACACCAACCGTCCCAGGTACAAAGTGCAGCTTATGAAGGAGGTTTGGGGGCTGGGGGAGGGCTTTTTTGTTGCTTTTGGGGTTTTTGTTTATTTTTCTCTCATCACAATGGCTAAAGCTTCCAGCCATGCCCTGCAGAGCATCCGCACGATGCTCCCTCACCACCTTCCTCCCCCTTTCCTGCCTTCTCTACACTGCCACCTCCTCACGGCCTGTGGGAGGGAGACGCGGCCTGTGGCTACAGCACGGCCAGGGCGGAAGGCCTGGCCACCCCAGCCCCACGGTTTCAAAGGGCAGGGGATTGAAGGGAGGGGAGGACCGTGAGAGGGGCAGGGATGCCGAGGAAAGACATCAGTTCAGCATTCTTCAGCGGCTTCAGATCTTCACACTTGTTTTCTTTCCCCCTCTTCCCTCCTGGAAGGGTGAGGCGGGACCCAGCACTTCAAAGGGGAAACTTTCTCTGTGCGTGGAAGGACTTGTTATCTAGCTCCGGCTCTTCCCAGCAGCGCGATTAACACTGAAGGTTGTTATTATTATTGATACAAATAAAACGATCCCTCTTGAAGAAAACCACGTTTCATTTCCCCAGTCACTCGCTGATGAAGCTGTTGGTGTGAGAGAGGGTGGTGTGTGTGTGTGTGTGTGTGTGTGTGTGT
>NW_017731747.1:908156-916046 GCF_001890085.2 Hipposideros armiger
GCCTTTCAGAAAAATGTGAGGGACCCCTCTGCAGAGTGGGGGCTTGTAGGCAGCCTTCATCAAACTCACCCTCATCTTTTGTCCACCACCTCTCTGCACCCCACTCGTTCGCAGGGGAATGGGGAGGGCTGACAGGGGCCAGCGCTTCAACGGAAAGCGGAGGGACAGAAAGGGCTGCCAATTCAATAGTAGGAAACCAACCGTACCGGGCAGGATAAGGCAGGCACACAGACTGGGGCTCTGTGTTTCGGACTGAGAGGAAACATGGAGGTTCAAGGCAAATGCCTCCTAATGAAACAAACTTGGCTTACGTTACTGGGAAACGCTGATAAAGAAACTAGCTGAAGACGACTATTTACAGACGAAGGAGAGTGGAGCTGCTAATTCACTCAATAACAACTCTTAATTGCTCCAAACAAAGCAGCGAAGTTTCAAGAGTCCTTAAGAGGCCTTTCACAATGTAACTCGCAGCACAAAGCCCGTGCGATATTATCTTTAAAACTATAAGTATTTTCAGGATCAAGGATCAAGTTAGAACTTTACCTTTTCCTTAAGGGTTTGATTTTTTTCCCCCCATCACCCCCAATTAGGTCAGAATTTTAGATAACGTCGTTATGATCTAACTACAAGGCATCGTTTACTGCCTTTTTGAAAGAGAAAGAGGCCCATGTGCTTTAATCTTAAAAAGCTCGAAATCTGAATCTAAAAGAATAAAACATTACTAAACAATTATATAGAAAGCCAAGAAGGATTTTTGGAAGTGCTATCAAAAGACAATATTTGTATAGAATTTGAGCGTTAGCCGCTAGCCTGACACAGCAAAACCATTGTATTTTCCACTAGTTTTGTTTTGCTATATACAGCTGTGTTTTCACAGATGCAAAGCCATGTGTCTCCACCAAAAGGTCTAGCCTTCCCTTCAGATGTGAATGCAGATCAAAGGTTCAAACGCAGAAATACAAGATCCTTTTCCCTTTGGAACATGTTTTTATTTTTCTGCAGTGGCTGCAAACCAGAATTTCCATCTGTTGTCCTTCTGCAGCGTACAGGTTACCCTTAGCGGTGGGGCTCAGGGCGCTGTTAGCTCAGCGAAGACGCGCACAGATGAAGCACGTCGGCGTGGACCCGCCGAGCGGCTCGCCAACATGTCCACGCCGCGGAGAGAACGGAGCCAGGCAGTAGCCGAATCCATTTTTAGATGACACGTAGAAATTCATTTTTTTATTTCTTTGAACTATCAGAACAGATTAAAACTGAAGATGGGCTTTTGCTTTTACACAACCCGCACCCTGATAAAGACGATAATGTCAACGGCGATTTCCTGCCTGTCGCGTCTCCCGCCCACCTCCAGCAGTGTGCCACGCGAGACACTCTACATTGGAATCTTGGCTTACACAGAACATTCTCTAACAATAGAAAATGATTTGACAAAATCACTCATTAATCTTAAGTGATTTTTTTTCTTATTTCATTCCAAGTTACTAACCCATAATTTCGAATGGAAATGTTTTTATACATTTGTTACCTATTATCTTTTTTTTTAAATAACTCCTTTCTCCTCAATTTCCATTCCTTTTATTGAACATACCCTCAGAATGACTGGAGAGAAACAAGTTCCCCTCTGTTACCGGCTCTAAAAATGGATTTACTGCCATGTAAACATTTGCTTAGGAGGACAGTAAAAATACAGCAGGGCAGCTAAAGGTGGGAGGCTTTGAAGATATTTTTGGCAGGTTTTTAAGGGGAAAAGAGAGAGGGAGGGAGGGAGGGAGAAAGGCAGGCGCATCTACCTTTCTGTAAAAGATTGAGAGGTTAGAGGTATGAGGGATGGAGGGATGGAGGGATGGATGGAAGGAAGGACGGACGGACGGATGGAGATGGCAGCTACAAAGCTTTGGCTAGTCCCTAGAGAGATTTTACAAAAGCCCAAAGTGGGAAGTGCCGTGGAAGGGTCCTAACGCTGTGTGTGAGTGCCATCTAGTGGCCTTCCTAGAACTGCACCCTAGTCTACCTGTACCTAGACACACTCCATTCTCTTCCCTGCAGCTCCCTACGCCCATTTCCCCACCACATTTGGGCTCATTCCAGTCTCCCAACTCTCCTTCCCAATAACAGCAGCTTTTCTGCCCCAATTACAAAATAAATTGAGAAAACAAAGAGCCTTATAAAACAAAACAACAAGAAGGGTGATCCCAAAGGTTGGGGTGGGCCTACCAGGAGCAGTGTTTTGTCACAGGGTGTCCCCCTTGAAGAGTGCCTCTGAGCCGAGAGGAGAAGCTTCAAGGGGATGTTTCTACATTGTTGTGACCACACCTGAAGGACCAGGCTAAATAAATAGTGGGCATGTTATGCATGCCCACTCTGTGGTGTCGGTCTGTCTGGGGGAAAATAATTAGCTCTGTGACTGGGCATCAATATTCCTCCTTAGGTTCTGAGGGGTAGTCTGTTAGCTCACAAGTACCTATCCCAACTTTCGCTTTCCAGCTCAAGTGACTCAATCAAAAAGGTGAAGGCCTCTCCTCAGGTGACCCATTTCATCATCTCCTCCTGCTCCGAGAAGGGGTCTCCGAGTGGAAGATGGATGACTCACATAAGAATGAGTGGGGGCGCCTTTACAGATAGTGCTGGATGAGTCCCATGCCAGGGTACATGGGGACTCAGAGAGCTTAGTGAGAAGCAGCTCCGGCACACCAGGGTCTTTCGTATTGGTGGTGAGAGGAGACTGATTTTTCTGAGATTACCACTTCACCCTTCTCCCCTCCCTTTTGACTTTAATAATAATAGTAAATGGTCTCACCACACATCTAAGGTCTTCCAAACTTATCTCACTGAAAGTTCTCTTGAGGTAGGTACTATTACTATGCTCCCCATTTCACAGACGAGGAAGCAACTAGAGAGGTGATGTGTTGCCAGCTCACAACAGGTGGTCGTGCTGGTGTTAAGCGCTGGAGTCTGGCTCGAGACTGTGCTGCCTTCACAGAAGTATCTTTCCCCTCTGTGCGAAAATGTGGACACTTACAGCATTTAACACTTAAAGCATTCAAAAGCTGTTTAGGGACTAGTAGGGTTGGCCCTTGGATCCGCGGGGCGAGGGCTGCCACGAAGTAAGTGCTCCCTAGATATGTGACTTTGGGCAAGCCATGTAATATCAGAGCATTGGTTTGTCCATCTGTAAAAAGGGGATATGGTATCTGCCTGAACATCTCAGAGTGGCTTGCTGAAAACGCAAAGAGATTGTCTGTGTAAATGTACTCTGTCAAGAGTCAAGTCCAGTGGGACGGAAGTGGTATTCACTTCCATCATGTGAGGCCATCCCTGCCACATGACATTCAGGGAGGGCTGTGTAATGAGCAGACAACAGGCTCGAGAGCAAAGGCCAACAGTTTCCATGCCTCAAATACTTTGTAAGTTCCATGGAGGAGCAACCCACAGTGTGTTGTTTACTAGGATGAGAGAGGATGCCACCCTGTTTTGCCAGGAGCCAATAGGCAAAACGGAGTTAGGAAGCTTGTCTCACGAATAATAATGAAGACTAAGACTGCTGATATTAATCCCTACTGGGACAAACACAGAGGTTAATGTCTCAAGCATACCTCCTCCCAGCACCCTTTGGGCCCCCTGAGGTGTCATCCTGTGGTACCTAGGCACTTACAAGTGCATCCAGGCCTGGGACAGAGAGGAGATGCCCAGAGCTGACTGACTCTCATTCCTGTCCCAGCTACTGGAGGCCACTGTCCTGGCTTCACTCTGTGTCATGCTTTGTCTACAAAATGTGATCAAACAACATGGTGAATATTTAAATTTAAAAAAAATTATTACAGTGAAAGACACATTGCCAATAATTCGCTTCAAAATACTCCCCCTTGTTTCAAACACACTTATCCCATTGTTCTTGCCACTTCCTGAAGCAGTTCTGGAAGTCCTCTTTCGTGAATGTTTTTAGTTGTGCTGTTGTGGCTGCCTCATCCTGAATCAATTGAAAATGTTTATCTTTCAAGGTCATTTGAACTTTGGGGAAGAGCCAGAAGTCACACGGTGCCAGGTCCTGTGAACAAGGTAGATGAGGACACATAGTACAGTGAGTCCCCAACTTACGAACGAGTTCCGTTCCGGGAGAACGTTCGTAAGTTGGATTTGTTAGTAAGTCCAACAAAGTGAGTCATATACACCTTTGACACAAATATACAATGTAAAGCCAATGGTTGAACAATTCATGACATAAGAACGAACAACGTCTACCATCTTTCCGCCTTAGTCCAATATCTCAATTATTTTCACTTTTGTTTCCATGGTTATTGCTTTGCATCATCACTGCTTTTCCTCTTGCATCTTGGGCTGTAAGTGAGCACTGTACTACTGTACACTATTGCACTGTACAGTAAGCACACAGCAGCACAACTGTGACAATGTCTGGCAGACATGTGAGCTACTCCACGATTTGTTCGTATCTACGAATGTTCGTAACGCGAGGTCCGTTCAAATCTGTGAAAGTTCGCAACNTTTATTGTTTCCTGGTCTATAAAACCAGGATAATATCTTCCTACAGAACTCTTTCAAAGATTACAGTTAATAATGTTTGTAAAAGTACATTAAAAATTCTAAAGTGCTGTGCAAATGTAAGGTATCATTAGTAATCATAATAACAATTTCATATTCTTATGGAAAAAAAACTACTAAAAAATGAAACATCCTTCCTAAAAATCTCCCTTATGATTAAATAAAGGAGCACATTTATATGAATTCTTTCTAAAGCAGCATTTCACAATTGGCTTTAAAGTATCCACTTCAGGGAATTTAAAAGTTTCAAAGAAAAAACATTTCTACATTTGACAAGTTTTAAAATGCAGAAGTAAACAGCCAAATTGTCAGAGACTTTATCCAAACACTCTTTTTTCCTAAAAGTCGCTGTGGCCAATTCAGAATTCTAAGAGCACACGAAAACTTTTGTCTGAGAGGACTGGTCCCAGAGCCGAATCAGCTCCGTGTCTATGACCCTGATTATCTCGGTAAATGTCAGTAGTCAAGAGTTATAATCCACTTAAGTCCCAACTAAGGCAAATGCTAGGACCACTGACTTTTTCTCTTTTTCCTTCAAGTTAATAAAATTCAATCAAAATTCAAAAAAAAGAGAAAGAGAGAACTTTTGGAGGCTAAATGCTATTCACAAGTCTTTCAGGAGAAAAATTGTACTGATCATTAAAATTTCATTAAATTTGCATCTTATCCCTCCCTGTATCACCTGAAACAAAGAAATAGGGCACAGTATTGGGCTCCCATTATATTCTTCGCCCTCCCCTATGGTCACCAAGCCTGCAGATGCCCCTGGAATAAGAGTAGCCAAAGGAATCCATCGGAACCAGCTTCAGTGACAGTGAAGCAGTGTGGGTTGTCCCTGTGAGATGCCAGCTGGGTTCGGCACAAAGGTGACAAGTTTTTTTGTTTGTTGTTAATCCCTTTGGCTTTCTTAGCATCTCCGAGTCACATAGATATACATTGGACACTTGTATCAGGTGACCACATTACTGCTGTTTGGTCTCCATGGCAGTGTGGTGCCCACATCCCTAGGCATAGCCCCCAACTCCAGGGCCTGGAGTCTTCATTCAGCAGGCACGCAAAAAAGAGGTCAGTTACACTTGGTTGCGAGCTGGTTTTGCTGCCCAGCAGTGGAAGGTGAGGATACACGAGGCCACGGGATAGGGGGTGGGCAGCCACGGGTGCTTAGGGTAAAAATAACAAGCAGTTACAGCTGTGGGAGAACTACCACAGAGACATTCTTCCTTGGCCAGGTAAAATGATCCAAATGACGCAGTGCACATTCAAAAGATGCCTACCGGAACACGTTATTATTTACACCAGCGCATGTGGCTAGCATCAAATGAGGCCCTGCTTGCTCAGTTTCACACACTGCTCAATCAATGGATGCATATCTCCAGGGTTTATAAAGTATAAGAAAATATTCCCTTTGGGGCTCACCTACGTAGACAACATGAGCTGAGACAAGTGACAAGCTTATGCTGCCCTGTTTTCTAGCATACTCCTTGACAAAATAATCATATTTTGAAACCATAGCTCATTTAACCCTATCTCATTCCCCGTGTCTTGATATACTTGAGTAATTTTATTTAACTTTGGTTTAAAGAAAATGTTCAGTGTCCTGATTCCAGGGTGATGTTTTTTTCTTTGTACTAACAATGACCATCTCGTATGTCAGCACTGTCTTTTCAGCCACTAAACAGTGGCCCATTTACAAGTAAACATAACCAAACAAAGTATTACAAGAGAGAATGATGCCAATAAATGACAAGGAAAGTGCTTGTGCAATCTAAAGAATACTTAATGCTTCATGATGTCTCATTATCCCTTACCAAAACTGTTATAACACTCAGGGAGAATTGGGAAATATTTTATAAATGTGCCATACTTTATAAGTTATTACATCAGATAGTGGCAAAGGATAAGATGGTATCACCCATTTGTCAGGTTAGCCCATAAATCTGTACTTTAAAATGTGACAATTTCTTAAATTAGCAATACTAATAAAAATATAAACCTTTTCCTAATAATCTTTATTTTCGACTCATTATGACCATTGCCTCACAGAGACAATGTTTTACAGACTTAGAAGGTATAAACCTATTTTTTCAAAGCATAAATTCAACAAAATAAGACCAACATCAGTAGCTAATCGGATTCTCTCTCCATTGAAGCAGCTATGGGGAAGAGATACTAGAAAAGATTTAGAATCAATTTTGGCTCAAGATAATTGATGAGATTCTATTCTCCTCCTTAAAACAAAAAAACAATACCTATTACTTGTATCAGAGTTAAAAAAATGATTTTGAGTGCTCACATCTAGTCCAATTACTAAAGATCACACAGAATAATTAAATCTGTGCTGAGATGAATCTTAAATAATCCCAAACTTCTAAAATTTCTGTGGCTTTAATGAAAGCACCATGAAGTACATGACAACCAGAGTAAACCTCTTTATGGCGACAGAATAGCAA
The DNA here is from genome assembly GCF_001890085.2 of Hipposideros armiger. Lineage (NCBI taxonomy): Eukaryota > Metazoa > Chordata > Mammalia > Chiroptera > Hipposideridae > Hipposideros > Hipposideros armiger. The sequence goes on from NW_017731747.1 coordinate 915,164, forward strand.
GGAAAGGTCAGGGAGCCAAGCAGGTCAACAAAGTCCTTCTTCCCCATTTGGGGTCATCCTTCCCTCCAGCACCGATTGGTCTCCCGGTAAATTCCACATTAGCTCCTCCCTTCAGCTGCCGCAGAAACACTTGAACTGCCTTCTCTTTCCACAAAAGTTTAGTTTGCTGATTGGGCATGAAACAAAGGGAAGACAGCAGGGGTACAATTTATAAGGGGGCAGGAGAGGTTGACAGGCTATTGTGCTCTGGAGGCATCCACAAGCTGTTAATTCTATTTTAACATCGTTAATAAGACTGTTAACACATCAGACTTTGTTTAGAGACCTCGAAAACATCAACAAACTATTAAACGACCCACCTGAAATAAAATAGTATCCACTTCGGAAGCATCAAAAATCATACTTGTGCTTGTTTATCCTTAAAATGGAAAGACTAAAGAAAGGAAAAGGGGAATTTATTACTGTAAAATGTGTGCAAAGATTCCCACATTCTTATGTTTAATACTCTTGAAACGTTCTTTTTCATTTTGATACTATTTTTGATCTATGGATTTTCAAACAAGGGAGTTATAATAAAAATAGAATCACTTCTATGTGTATATGCAAAAAGGGATTTAAAAACATACTCACACAGGTTTAATCAAATATTTTAAATGAATAATTAGCCTGACAGATTAACAGCAGTTAATTTTGCAATAGAATAGAAAAATGTTTTGATATCAGTCTTTAAAGATTAGGAAAACACTCCATTTATAGAAGGGCAGTTTTTATATTATATCCTCATGTCCAACTAAAAATTGTTGAGTAATTTCAGTAAGAGTAAAAAGTTCCAATTCATAACTTATGGAACATAAAATGTTTTAAAAATTATTTTACTTTTTTT
>NW_017731747.1:922921-923632 GCF_001890085.2 Hipposideros armiger
GTATAAACATAACTTTTATATGCACTGGGAAACCAAAAAAATTGTGTGACTCACTTTACTGTGCTATTTGCTTTATTGGGGTGATCTGGAACCAAAGCCACAATATCTCCGAGGTATGCCTGTATGTATATATTGCAAAATGATTAACACAATAAGGTTACTTGACATATTCATCACCTTACATAATTACCATTTTTCTGTGTGTAGTGAGAACATTTACGATCTATCGACTTGGGCCTGGCAGGGAGGAGGGTTCAATGCATGGAAAGAACGGGCTTTGAAGTGGGTCTGGGCGAGAAGCCTGGTTCTGCCAAGCATCAGCATGTTATCCTAGCAAGACACTTAACTCTCTGGGTCTCGTGTGCATCCTATATGAAACAAGCATCACACACCTGTCCTACAGGGTCAGGTGTCAGAGTCAAATGAGATCATGTACTCAGGAAGCTCAGAACCAACTTTGGGGTGGTGCTCAGTGCATATTCATTGACTGACAGGAGGAAGGAGGGGGCCGCCAAGGGGTGACGGCATAGGCAACCCCATGAGAACAACACCGTGAGGACTCTGTAGTGCAGTACACATTTCCCCTGCCCATGCTAGATGGGCATAGCTTAATTCTTAAGAACACAGATTCTGCAGTCGGGCAGGCCTAGGTACACAGGTCTAGCTTCTCTACCTGTTCTCTCAGTAACCCTGGCCAAGTTTTTTAACCTC
>NW_017731747.1:924972-925945 GCF_001890085.2 Hipposideros armiger
ATTGTGATTTGTCTTGATGTGGCTCACCGCTGGCTTGGAGTCTGGAAGCTCCGTGCCCTGCCTACTTCTATTTTCACCCATTGCTCTGATGTAATTGCTTTGGAAACTGACAGTAAGCAAGATCATGGGGAAATGAAAGCAGCATACTATAGTGAGAAATAGAAGACTGGAGACCAGAAGATGTGGGGTGAACCGGCCCACCCTGCCACACGGCAGGCTCAGCGCTCAGGTACAGTGGAGGCCCCAAGTCCTAGCCAGCATCCCCCACTCCCTGCCCCAGTCCTGCATGTGTGTGGACAGGCCAGCCTGCCCACCCAAGCTCCGTGCCTCACTCCCCAGCCCCGCCCACTCTTCAGCTACCACTCAGGTTGGGGGTGCAAACGCTGCCATTGGCACTGTGCCCTCTAGGATGGACATGGAGAGAGATTAATGGATGCCCAGCTAGCAGTGACATTTCCCAGCCTCTCCTGTGTCTGACTGTATCATGGGACAAAGCTCTGCTTGACGGGATGTGGTCACGGTGAACAGAAGTATGGAGTGCCCAGAAAAGGAAGGAGCATGTTCTCCCATTCTTGTGATGGGCCAGGTGTGAGCAGATGTGAGCAGCCTTCTTAGGTAAGATGCTGAGGATACAAGAGCCACAAGATCAAAGAACCTGGGCTCTCACTGAGCCATCCTACGAGCCCTCCACCACCTCTCCATAAAGTGAGAAATTATTTTTGATAAAGGCACTGTATTTGGGGGCCTTTTTTATCACAACACCCAAACCTGAATCCTGACGTATCTACTAGTTACTGGATGTGTTTGAATGAAATGTGCCCTCGCCCATTGTGCCAACCGTATCGTCACAGAAATCCATCTCATTTCGAGGAGAAAGAACAGTAAACCGAAGGATACAGGTGGTCCACTATGACATCTTTATGGGGTTGCACAGTATAAGGGAAGGTTAATAAAAACTAGTAAGGAGGGGGCC
>NW_017731747.1:927267-947538 GCF_001890085.2 Hipposideros armiger
AAAAAAACAAAAAAAACAGCACATTCATCACGATACTCCCACTTTGAAATCTACAGGAGCTCTCAGTTGCCTACAAAGCAACCTTTAAATTCCTTAGCCTAGAGGTCCAGGCTGCCCACAACCCGGCCCAAACGTGACTTTCCATCTCGTTTCCTACCACTCCCTCCCTACACAGACCTTGGCCTCCAACTGGCTTGTCCGCCTTTTCCCAGCATACTGCCCACCTTCCTGTCTCCCAAGGTTTTACTCATATAATTCCACTACCACCCCCAGTGCCACCGCCCTTCTACCACACATGATCAAAGCTTACTCATTGCGGAAATGTTATTTTATTGCCACCTGCTCATCATCACACAATTTAGATTGTGTCTCCCCCAGCTCGTGACTGCCAACTCCTGCCACCTCTCTGTCACTCTGGGTGCCAGCACAGCCCTTTCCGCTTGTTAGAGCAGTACCCTTTATTGCAATTTGATGATTTATAAGGAGAAATAAACTTCAGGGGCATCCTCACCTCCAGGGCTCAGCCAAGAACCTGACTGTTCTGAAACGATGGGCTCTGCGTGGCTTCGCCCAAGAGTGTGGAGGTGGAAGGACGTGGCACCATCGAGTGCTATGGTGGTGTTAGCTGCACCCGCTGCGTTTTCTCACCTCACCTGCCCGTGCCTGCTCTGCACCCTGCACTCAGGTTCCACTTTGGGCAAATTGATGCTGACTAGCAGGGGCTGTTATCATTCCTTCCAGAGAGGACTGCATTTGACAGAGAACTTCCTTCTCTTTGGGATAGAAAGACGTGCTCAGAATCCCTAGCAAGACATACCAGCCGGCCAGTCAGGGTGCCCGAGTATTAGAAACGGAAGATTCCTTCCCTCGTGCACATGTACTGGTTACTCACTGCCACGGGACCCTCTCCACCCCTTGAGGTCTCATCCTGCCATAGCTAACGGTCTGCTGGAATGGGCACCAAGGTGCCCAGCTCTCCCACAGCCACCGGGCGGACCCAGTGACGCCTGGAGCTTGCATTTGAGCAGAGTCAGAGGCTGAACACGCTGGCCGCATGCCCAGTCGGGGCTGAGCGGGAACAAGAGGGAGGTGCTGACGCCAGGAAGACCAGAGCTGCCTTCCTATCGATTCTGCGAGCGCACGCGCATCTTTCCAATAAATCTCCTTTTCCCTAAAAGAGCCAGGTCTGGTATCCGTTGCTCACAATCAAGAAGCCTAACTGATAGAAAGCCACAACTCGGAATTCCATTTCATTCAAAAACAACTTATCAAAGTCTTACGCACTCTGCACCAAGACAGATGCTGGGCTTTCAAACGGGTGCAAGGACTGGCCCTACCCTCCAGGAGGTTTAACCTGATATGGGGAACAGGACAGGATGCAAAGAACAGTAATCACACACAAACAGAGTGAGAGGGTGCAGAGGAAGGGTGTGTTGGCCAGGGTGAGCGTGGGTGATTGTGAGACGCCCTAAGAGGAAGGTGGTATTTGATCAGCAGGTGGAAAGCGGGGAGGAGAGCACCACAGGCAGAAGGAACAGCAAGGGGACGGGAAGAGCCGGGGGCGGGGGAGGGCAGCATTCATCACAGGGAGAATTTTAATGTGACGGGAGGTCAGGTACAAGGAGTGGGAAGGAGGCGACTCTGGAAAGGTGGTTGGGGTCAGGGGATCAAGGACATGGTACGGCCATGTAAGGTCTTCATTCTTCAGTGTTGGGAGCTAGTGAAGCTTTTAGAGAGTAGAGCAATGGGCTTTGTGTTCCGAAAAACTCCTTCTGGAAGACAGGCCGTAGGGAAGAGAGACCAGCAAGAGGAGAAAGTGATGGGTCAGGACATCACGGAGGAAAGATGGTGGGAGCCACGGTGGAGATATGCAGAGTCAGAGGGGTTGGACAGAGTCAAAAAGAATTCCAACACTTTCAGCCACAAAACATGGAGCCTCAGAGCTTGGGGCCTTGAGTGGTGCGATGACACATTGAACACAGAGGCCTCCTCGCCTGTCTTACTCATCAGAAGAGCACACTTATCTCTGGCCAAGTCAAGATGGGGCCTCACTCCTGAATGAGCATTTAGAGATATAGTTTCTGTCTCCGGGGCAGCGAGGGTAAAACCGGCAAACACGTGAGCTTTCTAACACTGTTCTTTATTACTTCCCCTCTTGAAAAAGAGTTTTTTCATGAAGAATCATAAAACATTTAACACATTAAGTCCCTCATCACTATTTTAAATTTTCCCCACCCTTCCTCAACTTTTAACATGACATTGCAAAGGTCCATCTCACTGAAGTCTACTTAACTGTTACCCTCGTTTAGCTTTTTTTTACCTTGATGATATAATTTTGAAGGGTGTTTATATTCTTCACGGGTGACAATTAGAAGTATTTTAGTTAAAACTGGTTCCCGCACATCATTGTCTTATGCTAGAAGTGAGCTGGCACGAACAACAAAGGGTTGCTATTAATAGTACAACACAGAACGCAAGCGGGAAACTTGAGTGAAATTATGTTTTTTAAAACCCACTGTTTAGTGCTCAGAAAAGGGACAGACTGTGCAGCATCTGTGCTGGGGGGATATGGAACTAATAAATCATTGCCATTTTTACTACGCAAAGGCAGAATATCATAGTACATCCAAAGCCAAACATTTGCTGTCCGAGAAAAATGATTTACGTTCCAAGGTTTTTTTTTTTTCACTCAGTTTGAAAGTTTATGCATTTAGGCATCTGAAATGGTTTTATTAATTTAACTCCCCTGTAATCATTAACAGTTTTTTTTTAATTTGAGGGGTTAAAATTATGAATGAAATATTAATATAAACATATATACGTCCTTATGTTCAAACATTAAACACATTCATTTCAAAGTCCAATTTGCAAATATAAAGCCATGTAACACATAAGACAGGGCTGAAAAAAATGATACTTTGACACATGTAAAAAACTACTGGTTTTTAAAAAAGTACTAGTGAAGCTAGATGGCTAAGTTTTATTACCAGTCGAAGAAAGCAATAAGAAAAGCCTATCTTTTAACTGAATTTATTTTTATGAGAATATCAAAGCAAGTTTATAAAAGACCTTAAACATCAATGACAGTACAATATCCTTCTTTAAGAAATAACGATCTTATGATGATTTCTTCAGCCTCAGTCCCATTTGGCCATCGTATTTGCTCTGGAATACATTACTGTAATAAAAAAGGGCTTCTAAATAGAAACACGGGCAGTTCCACTAATCAGATTATCATCATATATTGACAGTGAGAGAAGTCACAGAAAACAAGGACTGACAGGAATACTGTTTCAGAATTCAGAGGACAATGGACTACTTATTTTGGCATTCCATAATCATTGTACCTACACACTCTTAGAAAACTGGCAAAATTCAGGAAGCAGAGCTAGAAGAGCTAAAACATACTCAGAGCCTTCTGAACAGTCAATGGCGTTCAGATTTCTGTCCTAGGACTTGAAAAGCTAAAGACATGGTCCTGCCAATTGTGAGATGCCCTCTCCAACACAGACCACCCACAACTACGGATTTTCCATCTGGTGAACAAAACAGACAGCTCCCTAATTATTTTTAAAAAGGATTTTTTTCCCCCTAACATACTTTCTTTATTTGTCTGTGACCTGGAACTTAATGGAAAACCTGGTGTATGCCAACTTCATTTCTTGTAATGAAACATCCTATTTTATTGTTTTAACTGGGGTTTTTCAAAGGCTCTGAGATAGAAATTATTACCCCCAGAGCTAACACACCAAACCACCGAGACAATTCCAACGAACAACTGTTTTCTCTGAACAGAGACTGACTTGTTTTAATATTAACCGCTGAAGTTTTCTCTCACAAGCAACATGATGAAAATAGGAAGGAAATTATTTTCAATCATTTTCAACCGGGCACCCATACTGCTAGTGTCAAAATCAATGGCTTTTCCAAGAAGATGGCCACCTCTGCCAAAAGCATGCTCAGAAATGCCAACTGTAATTAAAATCTGGCACCTGTCTTGGGCACCAAATTCGCCTCTAATATCTCCATGCTGAAATGTGTCTCCGCTTTGAGAGGGCGTACGATGCTTCTTGCCCTCTGCCCTTCGGAAAAACGCTCAAGTGGAAAAATTGACGGCTGTTATCCCCAAAATTACATTTTTTACATCTTAACTATCCTAAATCTTCTTTCTTTCCCCGAATCTGTTTGTTTAATTAGTCCCAAGAGAGTCGGCATACATTCCCATCACACGTTTTGTTTTAACCTCGGGAAAAATAGGCAGTGAAATAAGTTCTTCCTAGTGTGGAATTGTGCTTGGCGGGTAGCAGTGTGACATGGATAGATTTCACAAGGATTTAGAGACTATAGAATTGGGAGGCTATAGGTGGAAGTGGGGAGCTACCCTAAGAAGATTTTTCAGAGATGGGAGCAATAAGTCTTGATTCCATGCACGTTGGCCTCTCTGACTGCTGTCTATGAACAAGCTTGTGCCCCAACTAATATTTTGTTGAGCTGGGGCTCTCAAAGTCTTACCAAGGTTTCTGTTCTTTAAAGAATCTGTAGCATTTCCCAAGAAGTGCTACAAGCCTTTCACACACGCGACACCTGGCTCCACTTAAGTAAGACAGAGTAGTCCTCGGGCCCAGCTGTCACTTTGAAAGGGTAAATCTATTGCACAGATCAGCCCCAACGAGCCCAATGGACCAAAAGGCCAGAATGTGAGATGGCCCAGGAGCAGGCTCGCTGGAGCAGAAACTCCTGGGTAGGGCCCCTTCCTGCTTGCTTACCACGTATCCCGGGGCCTAGGAGAGTGCCTTGAACAGAAAGGGTGCTCAATAAATGCCTCCTGAAAGAATAGCCGGGCAGATCCTGTGTGCACAGGCCTTGATAAAGAGCATATTCTCGTACAAGACCACTTGGCTTCAATGGGAAAAGGAACCTGATTAGGTAAATTACAAATCACTGCAAATGCAAGAAGACAACAACCTTGTGAGATGTGTTGGGGGTGTAGACACACAGATGTTCTGACCTTGGCACTTGGCAGCCTCCCTGTTTAGAAGCGCTGTCTGCCAGCAACGCCACTTACCCGGGCCACCCTGAACACATCACTCTTCATCGGAAATGAAAAAAGGGTAAAGGTGCATGACAGACAACTTAAGGCACAAATAAATTTTACTATTAAATAACACAGGAAATGCATAAAAGCAGCACTTAATTTATGAAAGGGTTCTGCTCCCAAAAATTCACCAAGAAGTTGCTTCTTTGGAACTGAAAATGATTTTTTCCCAAAGGAAAAGATGTTACAATGACACTTAGGGCCTTAGGAGAGCTCACAAAGGCCATTTACCCACATGATGTCCCACACTGCTGTTTTAATGACACCCAACCACCTTGTAATGTCATGTTCATGGGAAGAGAATCCTGAGCGCAAACTTAGGGAGCTCCACAGCCACAGGAAAAAAAGATACCCAGGACACTGCTAGCACCTTATGAACGTCCCACATCTTCTTAAAGAAAGCCATCTCCCTGGATCAGAAATTTCGCTAAGGCAGCATTTTCCCAATTTTCTTTTTACTGCAACCCACAGGAAGAAATATATTTTATATTGAGAGCCCATAAACACACACCCCATATATTAAAAGAAACAAACATTTTATAAAACAAAACAATATGTGATGTACTCTGAATAGAACAGTTTTCTGAATAGAATAGTTTCTATTCTATTATAGCTCATTTTTTTAAGTGCTCTCTATGACCCAATAATTTCCAATAAGCTCACTGATGGGTTGGGACTCTTGTTCTAAAACACCATTGCCCTGAAGATCCAAATTGAGGAGCAAAGGGTGGCTGCTGATGTGTAGTCATTCAACTTCTAGTTATATTACACGCCTCAATTTTAATGTAGTTATGAATAAAAAGATTAACATGACACAATTTCCTGCAAATGTGTCAGAAATGCATGTGTCCCGTGGTGCAGGCTCCCACCTGTTTAAGCAATTCCTTTCTCCTCCTTTTCTATCTTGTTGAAAATGTAGGTGTTGGCAGAAAACCCAAGGATACAGATAATTATAGATACTAGATAACAAAGACAGGGGCTGCAAATCGTGCAGGTGAAAAGCCTGACGATCTGTAAACTTAAAGCAAAGTGTTTCTGGTTATTCAGAATATGTGGATATGATGCAGTCAGGGCTTGGGCTGCTACCCCCAGAGCAATGTGCATACTGGCTGAAAGTGGGAGCCAGTTATTCCTATCCACTAGGGGTTGCCTCAGGAGGCAGATGGGAGCACAGTACCCCAAGCCTAGCCCTTTCATACAGATGTGCTGCATTTTCTCTCCAGAGTAAAGTCGAAGATTCTGGGTAAAAGAATGAGTCTGGGGCCGGCCGAGTGGCTCAGTTGGTTAAGAGCTCGCTCAAGAGTTTGAGCTCTGAGCAACAGCGGTTCGAGTCCAGCCCGAGCTGAGCAGCCGCTGAGCTGCCAACAGGTAGCAGGATGGCTCAGCTAAAAAAAAAAAAAAAAAAAAAAAAAGAATGAGTCTGGTGAACCCAGGGACAAACAATCCTCTAGTTTTCACTCCGATGGTGGCTTTTAGCAACCTGCCCATGACCGCTGCCAGCCCTCACACACCTGGCTTTGGCTGCCCGTGACTGAGTATTCCCAGTGACCAGTGCCATCCTCACAAGAAGCATATTTCAGCCAAAGGTGCAGCCCTGAAGGGTCGGAGTGAATGCGGGCTTCCCAACCAAACCTACCCATGGTCAGGTCCTAAAATGAGGATTCTTCCTAACAATCCCTCAGAATCATCTTGCACTGTGTCTGAAACTTGGGACCTTTAAAGGCTTTCTTCCTGGGGCGGGAGGTGGGGGGTGTTGCTTCTTGAGATGTGTTGTATGGGTTTTCAATACCAGAGTATGCATTTTTTTTTGCATTCTGTCACATTTACTTAAAAATTCCATTCAGAAGATTGGGAAGCATTATTTTCCAATTTAATTTTAAAAGGTTAAATTTGACTTCACATTTCCAAAAAACTGCACCAATCTCACCCCATTGAGTTCACCTTGGACTTTTTATTTCTGTACTTTCTTTCCTTCTTCTGTTACAGGGCTATTTTTAAGAAATAATTTTTTTTGTATAATAAGTAATGGGAAGACGCATATAATATCAATACCACAATATAATTGAATTTGGTTCATTTGGGTTCCTATCTTTATCCATTTATAATTCATTTCAACTTATAGATTATAAGTGATTACTTATTCATATTTTGAAATAAGCAAAAAGCATCCTATGTCAATTAGGGCTGTATCAACTGCAAACAATGCATGACTGTAGGCCTGCCTTGGTGATCCGAGAAAAGGCTCCCAGTGGAGCTGAAAGCAAGAATTGTTAGAGAAAACCCCATAGTCAAAAATTACATATTTTTCACATTTGTCATCTGGCAATACGGTTCATAAAACCAACAAATGAAAATTCCATGTTAGAAAAACAATAAATGTGAAACAAAGTAAAACCAGGTACTAATTGTTTTTGTTAAGTCTTCCCCTAAAGGGAACATTTTTTGGAAATTTATCAGCATGAGCATTTGAATTGTACCTCCCACCATATATTCATATAAATACATGTATGTATTGATGTTTATCTGGGGTACACGCATACATATTTCCTAAGCAGTAACAATCTTACCATCTTTAAGACAAAATAGCAGGGGCACTGCCCATTAAGTTATTGGTTCCGGGCCTTCACTTTCTTTTTTTTTTTTAATTTTATTTATTTACTTACTTACTTACTTTTTATTGGGGAACAGTGTGTGTTTTTCCAGGCCCCATCAGCTTAAAGTCAAGCAGTTGTTTTCAATCTAGTTGTGAAGTCACTATTCAGTGGCCCATGTGGGGATCGAACCGGCAATCTTGGTGTTATGAGCCTGCGCTCTAACCACCTGAGCAAAACAGCTGCCCCCCCTTCATTTTCTAATTGACAACGTCAGGTCTACTTTCATCACTTGTCAACTTCAAACCCACACTCACTTTTTCCTTTTCGATGCATCTGTAATATAGTGGTGTTTCTGACATATTGCAGCATGCTCTGCTAGGAATATTTCTTTAGAAGCACAGCTTAATAGAGGGTAAAGAGGGAGGGAACCTGCTAAATGTTTTTCACATCTATCAACTACTCAAAAGAACACTGTGGAAAAACCACATTTTTACACTTAAAATAGTTTCCACTAGCCTCAGCAATAATTTCAACTATTTAAAGCAAGTAGATATGGGTTTAAACAAAACACAAAAGAGTATTTGATACAACAAAAAATTCCTTAAGCCTACCATGGTGAAGCTAGTAAAACACTGTATGTCAATTAACATACAAAAACTATAGTGAAATATATTTGGCTCCAAACTAAATGATGTTTAAAACCTTTAATGAGATGAGCAAAAATATTAAATAGTTACGTATGTAATTATCCAGTCTATAAATTGCCCTGCGTGAAAAATAAAATAATTGCCTTAAGTTAGTAGTTACTTTGAGCATTAGTTTTCATGATTAAAAAAAAAAAACACCAAAAACTTTTTCAAAAAAATTCAAAACTTACTTTTATAGTATCAAAAGTCAGATTAAAATCATTTTGCTTAATTAAACTCTAAATAGAAAATATAAATTTTCTACTACATATATAGCAATCACATGCCTGGAATTTTCCCTGATAATTTCATTTTCAAATATTTTTGTCCCATTACCTACTTCCATAAATGTACTCAAATCATGTGCTTAGACTGTGTATACTAACTTGTGCTTCTAAAGGTACACTCATCTTGTATGGGCAAAAAGGATGGGTGTTATGTTTCATTTTGGTTTCTGTTCCTGGCTTTCATTTGTTATATACATAAATGCATTTAAATGATTGCTAAACCTTTGGAGATCTCTTTTAAGAATGACTAGAAAAGCTTATGTTCTAGAACTGTGTTTGGCCAAGTATTTATTTTTATGGTTACCAACATTAATGAAACAATCTATCACTAAAGCATAGTACAGTTATTTCTGAGTACTGGGAGGCTTGTATTCAAAAGGATAACAAATTTACCAGTAACGACACAAAAACACACTTGCGAATAACATGTTGTGTGCATACAGTGGCCACAGCCCTGGCTTGCCTGGATGGCTCTGGCTGACTCCTAACATCCCAGCATCAATATTAATAGCACCCCTTTCACTCTCAAAAATTGTCCATATTTGGATGATAAATTCTAAGGCCACGCTGTTCATCAATGTGAAGATGCACAGATTGCCGATTTTCTAACAGCATTTATCACTATTATCGTCAGGGTCTTCGTGTGAGTTATTTTTCAAAATTCAATTGGTTGTGAGGTAAAATTTAGCCTCGGATAAAAGAATAAACACATGATACCAGGTGGGCATAGCCTTGCCAAAAGAGCCCCAGCTTTGCTGGGATCCCAGCTCTGCCCCTTCATTTGAAACTGGGGGTGTTGTGTCCTCCTTTGTTCTGTGGTTCCCTGATCTAGCAATGGGGAGGGTTTCCTGGTGTAACGACAACCAGCAAGGGATTCCACAGTCACTACGGGGGCCTCTGGGTCACACCACCTAGCTCTTCCGCTTGGTCGCTGAGTAACTGTGAGCAGGTAACTAACTTAACCTCTGTGTGCTTCAGGTTCCTCCCTGGAAAAATTTATAAAATAATAAATAAACCTTATCTCATACGGAAATTGAGAAGACTAATGAAGAAATGTTAAGTGTTAACATAGTGCCCAGAACACAGGCAGCGCTCAATAAATGCATGCACATGCGTAGCTATAGGCTTTTTCCTTCCTTAACATTTTTTTTGCTGGACTGCTGGCTCCAGGAGGGCAGGCGTTCTGACTTGGTCACAGCTAAGTCCCTCGCATCTAGCCAGAATCTGAAACAGAGTGAGTGGTAAATATCTGCTCAGATGGTTTTTATGAAATGAGTAAGGCACACACAGACAAGTATTGTGTTGGTGTGTGATTATGCATGTGATTAATAAAAATCTCAATTATATAGTAAGAAAAAGAAGGCCCCCTGAATTAGTAAAAAGCTTTAAAGAAATGCAATGACAATGACTTCTCCACTACAAAAAGCAAGTAGAAGGTGCAGTTTAGCAGCATTGTTGAACTGACTTTAGTGCTAGATAAGAATGATTAGCTTTCTTTGTGTTCAAGTTCAGGTATCTACTATGCTTGGAAACAGTTCTCTAAAGTTTCTCAGAAATATGAATGAAGGTGCATGTATACGGATACACAGACAGTGCCCACATCATTCATAGACACACATCCACAGCGTGCAGGAATTTTATAGCTTTCATACAGCAGCATCCTGTGGCAATGTTGTTTCTTCTTTGCCACATCTCACTGACAGGACAGAATGTGCACAGTGCATTGGAGAAACCAGATTTGGCAGAAATGGCTCAGGGCTGTGATAACACTGCTTGACCCACTTCCCAAGATGGGTTTTCATGGAGTATTTTTCAATGCAGAGAGAGGAGTAGCTTAATACTTGGGAATTCTACTCAGCCTTAGTACTTTGGCGTTCAGGTGAACACACTGCCAACTTGGGCAGCTTCCACCACCTGGGTACTTCAAAGGTAAAGGTTTAAATGAGACTCAGGACCTGTCTTGCTAATAATGACCCATATTGCCACTGTGACCGGTGTGTTAGGGCATGCAGAGAATCCAGAACCCCTATGTTTCCCTATTTGCCAGGAGGACCATCCTTTTGTCTGTACACTAGCCAAGAAAATAAGATCCAAGGTGTGCCACACACAACAAAGCTAACTATGCCTGCTGCCGCCCATAAAGTGTCTGCTTTTAAACTCTGCCCCTAAAATCAGACATCTCTCTCCAAAAGCGGGGAGACAGCAATGTCCAACCAACCCTGGCAAGAGGCATGGCCTTCAGGTGGCAGGGTGTCTAGGTCCATGGGGGGAGCTCGCACTGGCCAGGCAATCAGTGGACTCACCCTGTTCAGAAGGCCGCTACGGCCCATCCCGGCCCGCACATTTGCTGATTTTGCATCAGCTGAAGTGCCACCAGACCCAGCAGAGCCTGCCCGTTTTCAAGCATCATGAGCTAACAGATAACCTTTTCTGCAGAACACTCAACCAGTATTTTCTTAACAGGACTTTAAGACCTTGGCAAAATTGAATAATCCTACTTACCCATACATTTAATTAATGATCTGCAGCAGGTTAAGATATCTATAGTAATGTGTTCATCAAAGGTGGGGTTAGTGTTTTGCTTGGGGAGATTAAATTCATTTTTGAAGATATAATTTGAAGATATAATCTGGTGAAAACATGCATAAAGCTCTGAATTGTTTATTACATGAAGTCCCACGATTAGGGTTAATGACAATCACTCCTTTAACTTAGCAAGACTACGCTCTTAAAATTCAAACTTATCATCAAGAGTTCAAGTCCACAAACATTTATTAGGCCTCAAGGAATATACAGTCTAGTAAGAGAGAAAGACATTTAATCAGGTAGATTCAATACAAATACAACATCAAAAATGTAAGAATAACAGCTATAATCAGCACCAAGCTAAGCACCATATATATATATATATATATATATATATATACACACACACATATATATATATAATCTTTAGTCCTTCTGTTTTGGCAAAATAAATAATAGTATTGACCAGGCAGATGAGGAAACTGAGGCTGGGGAAGATGAAATAACTTGCCTGAGTTCATACAGAGACAGTGGATTGAAGGACTTGAATTGAAACCAAATCTGTCCAACTCTAAACCTTGTCATCTTGCCACCAACCTGCACAATCTCTCCAGGGGCAGGATAAAAGCAATAACAAGAGTTTGGGGAGCAGAGAGGACCACTTGGTCTGGCACGGTGGGGAATAGGTAAGGCTTCTAGGACAAAGTATTTCTGAGGTGAGGATAATTTTCTGTGTGAAGATAAGAAGGGAATACTGAGATGTAATAGGAGAAAGCCTGGAGTGAATGTGTGGTAAGGGGAAGCTGAAATGGTGTGGCTGGAACCTAAAGTGTGGAAGACGAGGCTGGGCATGAGGCAGGAGCCTCATGAGGCTAGGAAGGCCCTGTGCTGAGGAACGTGGACCTCCTCCTGTAAAACATCAGGGAAGTGCCAATTCGGCCCTGGGGGAGGCAGGGGAGATTACAGACATGATGGCAGAGAGAAGAGACAGGTTTGAGATTTAGGTCATCTGGCAGGGCCTGGTGACTACCTGTGTCTGAGTTGTTAAAAAGACGAGTCAAGGCAAGCTCCCAGGCTTCTGGATTGGGTGACAGCAGAAGCGATGGGGCCATCATCGCCCGAGATGCAGAACCCAGGAGCAGAACCAGCTCCGGGGCCGTGGTATCAGCTGCCTGCATCCGAGTAAGCATGAAGCCCGATGAGGGTTGGGGGGAAGATGGTAGAGTTGAGGAGAGAATTTTAGAGCAAGAAGCGCTTCCCTGGAGTTGCCCCATGAATGAAAGGGGAAGCCTGGGGGTGGAAAAGAAAAATCAGGAAAGAGAGAAAAGTATCAGAGGCCAGAACCTCCATCACAGCTGATGTCAGATGATACAGTGTCATCTTGATGGAATAGGAAAGAAACCCTGAATCTTGACTCCCAGTCCACATTTTCTTCATTTTTGTCAAATTCTTTGTAAGGTAAAGACAGAATATCTTCATACCTCATACCAAGTATCTCTATTTTTCCCGGCTATTTCATGACATTTAAAATTTTAAAAAAAATAAAAGTGATATGTGCACATTAAAAAAACATTCAAGGGCCGGCCGAGTGGCTCAGCTGGTTAAGAGTTTGCTTGGGAGCACCAGCTCTGAGCAGCAGGGCTGCGGTTTGGATTCCACATTGTGGGCCAGTGACGCTGCGCCCTCTACAGCTAAGATGAACAACAACAGCTCAACCTGGAGCTGGGCTGCTGTGAGTCATTGGCGATGCGTAGGCTGCAGTGGGGCCGCAGTGGGCTGCTGTGAGCTATGTGAGTGGCTGGCAGCCAGCGTGAGCGGCTGGCAGCCGGTGTGAGCTGCTGTGAGACGCCGGGAGCAGCCGACCAATGACTGGAGACCGATCTGCCTCACCCGGGAAGAGCGCAATGATAATACCAACATGGGCCAGTGAAGCAACGTCCTCCACAGCTAGACCGAAGAACAAAACAGCAATTTGTCTACCTGTTATTCCCCTTCCCCGATTCTCCAACGCTGTTCCCCTCCCCCAATTTCCCAATAAAATCTTTAATAAATAAATAAATAAATAAATAAAAAACATTCAAAACAAAACTTTAGTTTCCTTTCCATACTGCAAGCCCTCACTCTCTTTCTCTATCTGTTCATTCATTGTGTGTATTTTTTCATTAAGTTCTTGAACATACTTATGATAGACGCTTTTAAGTCTTAATCTGTTAATTGCAACATCTGGATCATCTTAAATTTGGTTTCAATGAACGGCTTTTTTTCCCTATTTCTTCATCTACATAATGATTTTTTTTCTCTGTTTTATTGACATATAACATTGTAGTAGTTTAAGGTATACAACATAATGATTTATGTTACATAGTGATTTTTGATAGGACATTGGACAATATGATGAATATGTTACAGACTCTGGATTCTGTATAGTGATTTTTGTTCTATTAGGCAGTTAGCTTGGCTGAACACAAACACTACACTCTGTCTCCCCTATGGCGAGCAGCAGCTAAGGATCTCCACTCAGTTCTTTCAGCTTCCAGCCGCTGCTTTTTCACCGGTCCCCTTGGGATATTCCCTACACACATAGTTGAGTGGCTAGCCAAGGATGTTAGCCATCCTGTGCACAGATCATGGGGTTTACCCCTCTGCAGCTTCCTCCCCTCTGGCAGAACAGATTTTTATTAGGGAATTGGGGGGATGGGAACAGTGCTGGGGAATTGGGGGAAAGGGGAACAGACAAGTTGCTGTTCTTTTGTTCTTCAGTCTAGTTGTGGAGGACGTTGCTTCACTGGCCCAAGTTGGCACCATCATTGCGCTCTTCCCGGGCGAGGCAGATCAGTCGCCAGCTTCTGGATGGCCACTCACTGGGGCTGCTGGCGGCTCACGCTGGCTGCTGGCTGCACACGGTAGCCCATGGCAACCCACTGCAGTAGGGGATGCAGCCTACACGACGCAGCGACTCACGGCAGCCCAGCTCTAGGTTGAGCTGTTGTTCAGCATCTTAGCTGTAGAGGGCAGTGTCACTGACCCTTATATGTGGGATCCGAACCGGGGTCCTCTGGCATCCCAAGCCAGCTCTTAACCATCGCACCACTCGGCCGGCCCTCTATAGACTATTCACGATCTACAGAATGGGTTCTTGAATTCTCACCTAATCTTCTAGTGTTCTCCATGGTTTCAGGTACAGAACCATTTTGGGGATCATCAGCAGAGATACTGAAGCTGGACTGGCCCACTGTGAGGACCAGCCTGTCATTCCCACAGGCGTCCAGGAACCTGACTCCTGTCCCAGGTCGGGGAACCCTCCAACCTTATGAGCCAAACGGAAGCCAGAAATGTTTCCCTATTCCCCCCGCCCAAAGGGTTCTGTCACACAGACACAGCCCATCACCTGCCCTAGCCTCGGAATTCAGAGTCAACTATATACTTCCTATTTGTTTAACCTGTACGTAGAACATACATGAAAACTGGGCTAGACTCAGAGGAAAGAGGAGTGGAAATGGGTGGAAGAAATATCAATGACTTAACATAGCAGATGACACCATCTTACTGGCAGAAAGTAGCAATGATTGGAAATGACTGCAAATGATAAAAGTGAAAGAAGAAAGTGCCAAAGCAGGACGTATTTGCATATCAAGAACACTGAGGCGGCCGGTTAGCTCAGGTGGTTAGAGCGCAGGCTCATAACACTGAGGTTGCCGGTTTGATCCCCACATGGGCCACGGAGCTGTGCCCTTCACAACTAGATTGAAACAACTACTTGACTTGGAGCTGATGGGTCCTGGAAAAACACACTGTTCCCCAGTAAAAGTTTTAAAAAACAAAACAAAACAACTTGGCACCATGGATAAAATTAAGAAAGAGTAATTAAAGTGCTTGGCCACAACAGCATGGCCAAAATTAAAAAGAAAAAAAAAATACAAAAAAACATGACTACAGAAGAAATATCCAACTTTAATATAGACAGTGAAGACACTGAAAATGCTCAAGATCCTGCTTACCTTGGACCAGTCATCAATTCAAATGGAGACTGCAGCCAAGAAATCAAGAGAAGGCTGAGGCTTGGAAGGGCAACAGTGGAAGAACTAGGAAAGATCACCAGCAGCAGAGATGTGTCATTAGAGACCAAGGCTAAGATCATCCACACCCTTGTACTCCCAATAACTATGTACCTCTGTGAAAGTTGGACAGTGAAAAAGGCTGATAGGGGGGAAAAATTCATTTGAAATACGGTGTTGGAGAAGAGCTCTATGGATACCCCAGACCACCAGGAAGATGAACAACTGGTCCTAGAGCAAAACTGGCAAAACTTCACTGGAGGCAAAACTGGCAAAACTTCAGGCACATTATAAGAAGGTTCTCTGGAAAAGACAATGATGCTGGGGAAAACAGAAGGCAGCAGGAAAAGGGGAAGACCAAATACGAGATGGACTGACTCCATGAAAGAAGCCACAGATGTGAGACTACAGGAGCTGAGCAGGGCTGGTGAGGACAGAACACTGTGGATGTCACTCATTCACAGGGTCGCCAGGAGTTGGAGCAGACTCAACACCACACAACACACACACGAAGAAGCAGGGACTGTGCAGGAACAGCTGTTTCAAGGTAAAACTTCTATATTAGCTGTGACACAACTGTCATCACGACCACTTTTTTTTTTTAACTAATAAAAAGATTCAGTTTTACTTGTTCCACATGTAGCATGGCCCCCTTCTGCTCCACCCTCATCTGCAGAGGCAGAAAAAGAAAATAATATCACAATAACGAGGAGGAAATAACTGGCCATTGTTTCCCCCTTTTACAGTCAGATGTTTCATGGGATTTGCCCGCAACACATAACGGCACATTTGTGATGCTGATAACCTAAGACTTTAAACTATATTACAAACTGATTACCGTCCAGAGCCTAAAGCTAAGGTTTACAAGCCTGTTCTGCCTTCCTTCAGGCCCTCCATGCTTATAAATGACACCTTCCAGTGTCTTAAAGTATGAGAGGCAGCTAGCCCCAAATTCTCAGGCTGCTAATGGTTTCACATAAAATGAGCTCCTACAATTTTATTACCACCCTGGTGCGAATTTGCAGGTGAGGGGCCACCAGGGAAAGGATGAGGATATGTCTCTCACTCCTGGACCCCTGACTTCTCAAAGTGCAAGGAACTTTTTCACTTAATATTCCAAATGATTGCTTCAACTCTCAAGGCTGCTGATTAAGCCAAACAGGCTCTACTATGTTACTTAAAGAAAGAAGGAGCAGACCTTCAAGGCATCTCTCTGGAGAGAGGGGACGTGAATTCGCATCCTAACTTTACACCTATAAAGCCAATTAAGCAACTGATCCTTTATATTTGATTTACATATAAATTTAGTGGGTATCAGTCAATTTGCATGTTGAGAAGTAACTCCTGGAAAATGTTCAGTTACACATTCCAATCCGGCCAGGCGTGACTTTTGTATATGTGTGATAGGATATACGTATCTCACAACACAAAGACTACCGTTACATGAAAAAGTGATCATGTTAGCACACAAGTAAAAATGTCCTGATGGGTTCTATAAACCGTCCGACTCAATACCTCTGCATTTACCTGAAGTTTTAATAACACATAACAAGCCAAATATAGCACCGATGAGCTGCTTTTGATAGAACTCCTAGAAACCTTTAAAGTAGGGCTCATTACCAGAAAATACATGAAATTCACATATTCAGATAGATCTAACTTTGTATGATTATTTTCTTACCCTTGAAAGTGACTTAGGGCAGGCCAAGTAAATAAATAGACAGTAGGTCTAAGAATATTTAGTAAGATTATTTCTCCTGGGGGAGGCGGGGGGGGAACAACCTAAAATGATACAAACTAAATATAATTTCCCGATTTTCAAAAGCAGTTGACTGATAAATAATGAATGCTTAGTGAGGGGATGTTTCTCAGCATCTTTTAAAAATGGAAGCGGCAAATTAACTTTTAAATGTCAAACATGTGAAAAACAGTTCAATATGGCAGACTCTACTTTAAAAACTTTTTAAAATTTTCAAATTCAAATAAAACAAAATTCCACATAAACGGCTTACATTTAAAAAGCCCTCAAAAACAACAAAACTGAACTTAAAACTCACACATAAAAAGTTTTCCTTTTAAGACCAAAGATCTTCTAAGATCATTTGTCATAGACTTAGAAGTGGTGAAAACTAAACCAGCTGCCAAAAATTATTTACTTTGTAGCACAAATGACTAAGGATGTAACACCCACTAAGTGACCTGCAGAGAAAATGCAAGGTTAATTTATTCTGCATGTTTTTGGTTTTGCTTTCTGTTACAATAATACTCATCACCATATTTGACTCTTTCTTCATGCATTTTATCTTAATCAAAAATAGAGGCAACGGAAGGAACACAGGGGAAAAAAGTGGGAGTGGCAAGAAACAAACAAATCAGGATTGCTCAGTCAGAAATGTAATTTTAACCCATTTGTTAAGAATAAATCTGTGATAAAGCACATCGTGAATACTTTCTTCCTCTCAAAAGTATAGGATTAAAAACTGGAATTATTACATTTGCTATATTCTCAACATATTTTTATGCATACAGTATTTTCGGATCTTTTCAGATTCAAAAGCACCAGCCAAAACACAGAGCCAGAGTGAATGCAGTGAAGTGATTAGAGCACCCAGCCCCTGTCAGATAAACCAGAGCTGTAGATAGTAGTCCTACAAGTATAGCAACAATAGGAACTGGCTTGTTAGTCCTAAAAAAATACAGTATAAGTTTTTGTAACTGAAGCTCTGGAATGTCATCTGTCTTAAATTACATCCACCTGGGATTATGTTCCAATGACCAATATGGGCAGATTACTGGAACTTGAAAACCTCACTTTTTTGGTAATTGACATTTAAACTGTTTGAAGTTTCTCATTAAGGTCTCTTAAGAAATTAACTGCAGATGTAGGAAACTACGGGTATAGTACTCTGAGAAATGAAGTCACCTGAAGGCTCCAAATAACTAGAAGTATTTAAATGGAGTAAGTGCGTTAGAAGGAAAGGATGAACTAGCCTGCCCCAGAGGCTGCAGTTTCACCACTTTTTCTCTATTCCAATTAGGTTTCCCAGCACATTTTGAATGTAATTAAAAGAAAAGAGAAAGGCAAGAGGTTGAAATGACATGAGCCTACCACCTAGGCCAGAGTACAGAGTGATGAACTCACTTGATGGAGGTCGAGAGAGACTAAACATCTCCACTGCCTCCTTGGTGCCAATAGGGTGTAACTCTGAAATCCTGGGCTGACCTTGGAGGCTCTTCACTGCCTGGTGCCAACCTACCGGCTCAGTTTCATGTCCAGCACCCCTGCCAGTAGGCACCCTGCACTCCGTCCACAATGACCAGCTCATAACAGGCCTGCCATGCCTTTGCACATGCAGTTCCCTAGGCCAGGAATGCCTTTCCCTCTCCTGTTATCCTCTCAAATCTGCTCAGAAGTCAGTTTTCCTGTACATACCCCCCCATGCCCTCCGACAGTCACTCCCGCCTCTGCTTTACCACTTCCTATGGTATATTCGGTTTAGTCAATATTTGCTGAGAACCCACCACTGGCCAAGGCGCTGTGCTCACTACTTGAAGAATTAGATCCACTAGTGGTCGAATTACTCCCTTTAGGCTCTCTTCCCTGACCTAGCCACCTTACACTGCACAGGTCTCACATGAAGTGTACCAAGTAAAGCACCTCCAGGTGCCCAGCACAGAAAAGGCCCTCAGAGTATGGGACCAGGTGGGTGCTAGGCTGAAAGGGGGGACCACTGCGTAAGGTATATAAATGTCTAATTACTACGTTGTACACCTGAAACTAATATAATGCTGTATGTCAACTGTAATTTAAAAATTTATTAAAAAAGAAAAGACCCTTGGGAAATTTTTTCCCCTTCTCACTTGTAGGAGCTGCCTAATAAGGGCATAATTCTCATTTCTTTTCAGGAGAATGTATAAATGAATGACTGAATAATAAAAAGAAATGTGTTACAGGTACCTCTTACTTAAAAAGAATACCACTGATATGTTCTAGAATTTCTTGTTGTAAAAAAATATTCTACGATGTAAATACTTTTCCCATTCACCACTATTAAAATCAATAATGAGTCCTGCAAGAACATGGTTTTCTCTTTACGAAACTAAAAACCAAATTTAAAACCATTAAAAAAAGAGAGAAAACCACATCAAGCAGTAAACCACATGCTGTGAAGATAAGTACTTTATCCCTCATTAACAATAATCCTGGAAATATGAACATTTTTACTAATTCCCCAAAAGGAGTGCACTAATTAGTAAAATGCACCTGTGTCAACAATCCTGTTTCTATCTTTAAAAGTCGTTTCTCCCGCTGATGCCTGGGGTCCTCATTTAGTACATTAAATGTTTGTGAAGCCTAAAAACTGCTCGTCACTGCCGGCCGGTCACCGGCTAGTTGCTAACGCTTAGCGGTTCCCACGCACAACAGAGCGTGTGAAGCCATCCAGCCAGTTTCAGAAACTCGCTGGTTAGCAGTTCCACCCAGGCACTGCCAGAGACAGAAGTGAGGCAACATGTACCTTGTCCTCAAGGAGAGTGAGCCCAGCGAGCACCAGACCATAGCAGAACTCTGCCCCAAATCAGCCTTTGGGTTCATCAACTAATCCCCAAAGACGATGCGGGAGTAGAGTAGCGGGGCTCTTCTCCCACAGCACATCAGTCAGCCCCATGTTGGCCACGGGGTTCACGATCAAAGTCAGGAGCCCACGCCCTCAATGACGCCCCACCTTAGTAATGACCAGGGTGTCTGGGGCGGCGGCGGTGGTGGTGGTGGTGGGAACAAAAACAAAGGAAAATTTCAGAATGGAAGTGGATACTGTTTTGGATCCTGCTAAGATTATTCCATCGAACTGAAAGACCCTGACTTTTTTTTTTTTAAAGATTTTTATTGGGGAATTAGGGGGATGGGAACAGTGCTGGGGAATTGGGTGAAGGGGAACAGACAAGTTGCTTTCCTTTTGTTCTTCAGTCTAGTTGTGGAGGACGTTGCTTCACTGGTCCAAGTTGGCACCATCATTGCACTCTTCCTGG
>NW_017731747.1:947663-974572 GCF_001890085.2 Hipposideros armiger
CTCCAGGTTGAGCTGTTGTTCAGCATCTTAGCTGTGGAGGGCAGTGTCACTGGCCCTCATATGTGGGATCCGAACCAGGGCTCTCTGGCATCCCAAGCCAGTTCTTAACCATCGCGCCACTCGGCCGGCCCAAGACCCTGACTTTTTGTCACACCTTTCAGATGCTGAGTTGATCCGGAGTTGAGGGAAGGAAGTGTGTTCCACAGATGAGAAATTCCGAAATAAACAGAATGTACCTGGGACAGAAACACTGGTTAGGGAGCAGCTTTCAAATGCAAGCACTCAGACTGTTGGGGTTCTCCCAGGGGCACCTCAGTGCTGGGGGTAAAGCCAGGCTCTGCCATTAAGTGTTGGCTCTACCCACAACTCATTTAGGCAAACAAACAATGTAGACAAACATGTACAGAAGACACCCCTTTATGTTTTCGAAAACTTTCGCAAAAAGGAGAATATCGAGGAATCTGAAAATAGCCCTGGACTGTGTTCAAAAACTCAAGCCAAGAAAGAACCTTCAGATTTGACATCTTAAATTAGCAGGAATGTTTAGACAAATCTATAATCTAGGAAAACATACATACACCCACACTCACACATAGGAAGTTTGCCTTTCCACCCGCTCACGTCAAGTGAATAATTAGTAATGAATTCTGTTTATTGTGACCATATGATGATTTTTTTCATTCAAAATTATTTTTAAATAAGTGCCTACTATGTGTCAGGCACTGGGCTGGGCATGGGCATCATGGGGTGAATGTGAAGTCTAGTCTAGTGGGGGAGACCAAACACAAGGAGAAAATGCACTCATTCATGCCACGTGAGTAAGTAACAGGGTGCTCTGAGGGAGGAAAGTGTGGGTGGGAGGGAGGCCGTGCTTTAGATGATCATCCCCTTCTCCAAGGAGGTGGCTTTTATGTGTTTATCTTACAGTAGCCCCCTTTATCCTTATTTTGTTTCCATAGTTTCAGTTACTCGAGGTCAACCGTGGTCTGAAAATATTAAATGGGAAATTTCATAAATAAACAATGCGCAAGCTTTAAATTGTGTGCTGTTCTGAGTGGCATGATGAAATCCCACGCCATCCTGCTCCAGCCCACCCAGGACATGAACCATCCCTTTGTCCAGCGTGTCCAGGCTGTAGAGCCTCCCTGCCCGTTAGTCACTTAGGAGTCCCCTTGGTTATGGGATCAACTGCTGTGATATTGCAGTGTGTTGTGTTCAAGGGCGCCTAACACTACGTCACAATGCCTACGCCATTCACCTCACTTCATCTCATCACATCGGCATTGCATCATCTCACAGCATCACAAGAAGGGTGAGTCTAGTACAGTAAGATATTTTGAGAGAGAGAGAAACAGGCCCCATTCATATAATTTTATTATGGTAATGTTGTTATAATTATTCTATTTGATTAGTTGTCGTTAATCTCTTACTGTGCCTAATTTGTAAACGTTACCATGGGTAAGTATGTATTAGAAAAAACATAGTATATATAGGGCTCAGTGTTATCTGTAGTTTCAGACATCCACTGGGGGTCATGGAACGTACCGCCCATGGGTAAGGTGGGGTACTATATTTCCTTTTTTACATCCACTGCTTATTGGTGTTCTTATGAGCCAGGCACCACGCCCAACATCAGTGCATCATCGCATTTATTTCTAACCACCTCTGTGGTAAGGATCATGAACCCCTTTTATAGATGAGGACACTGAAGGGAGCTGGCTAGTAAGTGGCAGGGCCAGGGCTCTGGCTCAGGTCTGTGTGACCTCAGGAAAGTGTCTGAACCCTGCTGAGCCTCAAAGCCCATGGTGGAAACAACCCAAATGTTCATCAAACAATGAAGAGATAAACAGAATATATTATATACCTACAATGGAATACTATTCAGCCATTCAAGGGAACAAAATACTAATAGATTCTACAACGGTAGATGAACTATGCTAGGTGAAAAAAACCAGTCACAAAAGGTCACATATTGTATGATTCCATTTATATGGATATCCAGAATAGGCAGACGCATAGGGACATTTAAAAAGCAGACCAGTGGTTGCCAGGGGCTGAGGGGAGAAGGGAATAGGGAGAGGCTGCTAAGAACTGCAGGGTTTTGCTTTGCGGTGATGAAAATGTTTTGGAACTATTGTAGATAGAGGTTATAGTGGTACCACAGTGTAAATGTACTAAATTGTACTCTTTAACATGGTTATTTTATGTTATGTGAATTTTACCTCAATTTTTTAAACAACGGCTTGGAGGGCTACAAGTAGATGTAAAAGACCCTTTTCCCCAATGGTCCAGATGAGAGAAGAGCACTAGCATGGTGGCAGTGGAGACAAAGTGAAAGGGACAGGCCCACGAGGTATTTTTGGTGGCAGACCCAACAAGTCTTGATAATAGAATCTACATGATAACATCTATGCAGGTGGCATGGAAATGGAAGGTACTAAGGCAGGTGAGGCAGGCAGGAATTAGACAGCTTCCCCAAGAG
The DNA here is from genome assembly GCF_001890085.2 of Hipposideros armiger. Classification (NCBI taxonomy): domain Eukaryota; kingdom Metazoa; phylum Chordata; class Mammalia; order Chiroptera; family Hipposideridae; genus Hipposideros; species Hipposideros armiger. The sequence goes on from NW_017731747.1 coordinate 950,146, forward strand.
CTCAAACCTGAATCCAGAAGGGGGGTGTGGTAAGCAGAATACTGGCTCCCCAAAGATGTCCACATCTTAACCCCCACAACCTGTGACTACGTTAGCTTACATGGCCAAGTGGAATTAAAGTTGCAGACAGAATTAAGGTTGCTAATCAGCTGCCCTTGAGATTGGGAGATTCACCTGGATTATTTGGGTGAGCTCAGTTTAATCACAAGTGTTCTTGTAAGTGGAAGAGGGAGGCAGAAAAAAAGAGAACCAAAGAGACGGCAGGGGGAGAGGACTTCGACTCACTCTGCTGGCTTCGGAGACAGAGAAAAGGGGCCAGGAGCCCCTGGAAGCTGGAAAAGGCAAGGAAACAGGTTCTCCCTTAGAGCCTCCAGGAAGGAATGCGGCCCAGCCCACACCTTGGTTCCAGCCCATTGAGACCCATTTCAGATTCCTGACTTCCAGAAGTGTCAAATAATAATTGTGTTGTTTTAAGCCTCTAAGTTTGTGTCAATCTGTTACAGCAGCAATAGAAAACCAGTACAGTGGGGGAAGGGTCAATAATGGAAGGGGAAACTCAACCAACGTGGCAACAAGTGGGATGTAGGAGGGAAAGGAGAGAAAGGCGTCAAACACGACTCGCAGTTCTGGGCCTAGATAACCTTAATGGGGGAAGAGCGTCATTGGGGGCGCGTCGGGGCTTCAGAGGGAAAGGGACAGAGGGCTGCTGTTTTGGAGGACCAGGAAGGACGACTTCTAGGAGGAAGTGACATCTGCAACGGTCCCTGGTGGATGGGCAGAACTTGAGGATGAGAGGTGGGAGGAAGAGTGTGGTCAAATCAGAGCAGGAGAGGGCTGAGTGGGTGTGAGGAACAGTGAGTATTCTTGTTAAATGGCGCAAGGTGAGCTGGGAGAGCTGTTGGAAAGTAGGCGATGGATGCGGAGGCCCATGCATGCTACCCTAAGGGGTCTGGACTTCATGCAGCGAAGTCGGAGAACATCAGGGGAGTTATGCTGTGTAACGGGCTAGGTAACAGGATTGGAGCCCCCTTTGGAAGTGTAAGGTCAGTAAGAAGTGGATGTATGAGTGTGGGGGCTCTAGGATAAGGCTTCTCTCTAGTCTCAGACATCTCGCCAGGTCAACCGGTAAACCCTGACTGTTCTGCAGCACAGGGAGACATGATGACCTGTATTCACAGCCTGGATCCTTGCCCAGAGGTTGAGGGTGAAAACTGGGGTGGGGGGGCACTCTCTTAACTTCTCTCTTCCTCCTTACTCTGATAGAAAAAGCCTGAGTCCCTCAAACTTGCTGCCTTCAAGGNGAAAACCATGAGGAATTAATTCATTTTCAAAGAGAACTGAACAAAGCCTCACAGAAAGCCGTTGTGTTTTCATAGATTTTGGCGGGGGGGGGGGGGGGGGGGGGGGGGGGGGGAGAAGAGGTGAGAGGAGCACCACCAGCCTCTCCCACATTTGCTTCCCTGGTAAAGGAGAAATTCTCTTTGCTGGCCCAACTCCTTTGCAGGTAAGGCATGTGCAGAAGGCATTTGGTAAAATGCACAATACTTGGAGAGCCTACACACAGAACATGAGCACATGCTGGTTTTCTCAGATTCACTGGGCTCACTAGGTGGACTGCTGACCTCGGGACCTAGGACAGGTAGACCCTAAGAGCACCATGCTCCAAGCACTGGGGCATTTGTGAGTCAGCATGAGGGCACTAGGAGAGCAGGAGAAAACAGGATCTAGGCAGAAATCACATCTCCACTTTTCTAAGTCCATCTTACAGAGTAGACCCAAATTTAGGACATCCACCTCTTCTTACTCCTGAGTTCCTCTAGGTTCTGTATTTCTAGCACACCCAAATTATTTCAAAATCATAGCCCCTCTGTACTGTGGCGGTCAGCAGCCACTGGAACTGAGGGCCCGAACAGAGCACCTGGCTGTAGCCCCTCTCTGCAAACAGAAACGATGGAGACACCCCTACACGCGAAAATCTAAAGGATGAGGATAAACAGTACATGGACAAAAACTCCTCCCAAGATGGCAGGGGGAATTCAAATCAATTGAGGGCAGACTATACCCATAAATTTAAGGAAGGCAGAGATTTCATTATCTTTAATCTCTGGTCAAATTGGGCTAAAATGGACCAAAATAACCCAAAGCTCAAAAAGCCATATTTTGTTGGGGGGGAGGGGTTATCACTCTGCAAGGGGTGTAAATGTCTATTATATTGCTTTATACACCTGAAATAAATAAATAAGTAAATAAATAAAACCATATTTTGTTGTTTCTGAATTCTCTGAAGTCCTCTTATTTTAGGTCAATAATGTCTTTCTAGATTATGAAATATCAACTGGCAGGAGGCATCTAACCCACCTTCCTTGTTTTAATTGTGAGAAAAATAAGGCTCAGTTTAGACAAGGGCTTTGAACAAAGTCAAGCGCCAAATGCTGGGTCAGGATTAGAACCAAGAGTACCTATCCAGGATCTTCCTGCTTACACCAGAGAGGCAGTAATTTGATTTTGAGAAGTGGGTGGTTTTTTTTGGGGGTTTTTTTTTTTGACATTTGTAAGAAACACCAAATCTGATTTTTAAGAGCTTGACTAAATTTCTACTTTAATCTGTACTAAAAAGTATTTATCTGAAGGCAGAAATCACCCAAGGGTGAACCGTGACTCACTGTTATAATTTAAAGATGTTATCACCATTTCAAATAAATCTACTTTAAACTCAAAATCTTAACATTACGTTTCTAAGTTCTATATAAAACATGCACTAACAATAACCATAGGGTGGAAACAATCCAAATGTCCATTGATAAATGAGAGGATAAACAAAATTATTATATACATATAATGAAATATTATTCAGCCTTTAAAAGGGAGGAAATTCTGGGGTTGCCAGTTAGCTCAGTTGGTTAGAGTGCAGTGCTCATAACACCAAGGTTGCCAGTTCGATCCCCATATGAGCCACTGAGCTGCGCCCTCCACACTAGATTGAAACAACTACTTGACTTGGAGCTGATGGGTCCTGGGAAAAAAAACACTGTTCCCAATAAAATTTAAAGGAAAAAAAACCTTTTTTTTTTTCAAAAAAGGAAGGAAATTCTGAAACACGCAACAACATGGATGACCCTTGAGGACATTATGCTAGGTAAAGTAAGCCAGTCACAAAAGACAAATATTGCATGATTCCACTTATATGAGAATATAGAATAGTCGAATTCATAGCAATAGAAAGAACAGTGGTTACCGGGGCTTGGGGGAGACACAATGGGAAGTTAGTGGTTTAGTGAGTGCAGAGTTTCGGTTCGGGATGATGAAAAAGTCCTGGAGATGGATGGTGGTGATGGTTGTACAACACTGCGAATGTACTAATACCACTGAACCGTGCACTTAAAAATGGTTTAAATGATAAATCTATATTGTGTATATTTTACCACAACAAAAAAGGCACTAATCTCCAAAAAACACTATCTTAAAAACTTCATTTTCTAAATCTGTTGTTTTTTCATTCAGCAAATTTATACTAGGCACTTACTATGTGTCAGGAACTGCTGTGGAAAGGTATAAAGGGTGGGATAAACAGACCGAGTCCTTGCTCTCATGAAATTTGGGGGTGGGTGGGGTGCAGACAGACAATAACAGATAAATGTACAATGTCAGGTGGAAGTGAATGCAATGGAAAAATCATTAGGCAAAGTGAGGGAGAAGAGAGTGCAGAGACTGGCGGTGGGGTACTATGTTGTACAGGGCAGTCGGGAAAGACCTCTCTGATGGGTGACATTTGAGCAGAGACTTGAAGGGGCTGAGTGCTCCAGGTAGGGGACACAGGCCTGCAAAAGAGGCAGCGTGGCAGGTTCAGGCAACAGAAGGGAGGAGGTAATAAGGAGGCCCAGAGCATAGAGCCACTTCTTAAGTTTTTTCTAAGCTTTTCAAGGGACCATTTATAGATCATTACAGAAATATTTACTATCTATGTCTTTTTCATTTGTCTTAAAAATGAACAGAAACACCAACTCTCATATCTTATTCAAAGAGGCATGCTTGTAAGGAGACAATTGACATCTCCCATTGCTAGAGCGCCCTCCAGTGTCTCCATATGAAAACAGCATTTGGCATGGATTTTTTTTTTCCCCCTTTAATTTTTGTATTTGGTCACCAAAATAGTCTGTGAGATTAATTAAGAAGACAAGTCAAGTGTAACTGTTTTAAAATAAGCCTGCACTACTAGTAAAGGGAAAGGTATTATTAAATGCTCATATTAAAAACACAAAAGTCTAAAATCAATTATCTAGAAACTAGAACAAAAGGGCAAATTAAACCCAAAGTAAGCTGATAATAGGAAATAATAAAGATAGGAACAGAAATCAATGAAATAGAAAACAGAAAAACAATGGGGAAAAAAATCAACCAAACCAAAAGATGGTTCTTTAAGAAGATCAATAAAACTGATAAAACTAGCCAGACTGACCAAATGAAAAAGAATGACCAGTATCAGGGAGAGAGGGCACATCACTAATGGCAATACGAACATTAAGAGGATGATAAGCCTGGAGCGGGGAGTAAGGGTTAACTGCAAACGGGCTCAAGAGAATTGGGGGATAATGCAACTTTGGGGTGATCTAAAACTGGATTGTGGTGATGGCTGCACAACTCTATAAATTTACTAAAGATTACTTAATTCACACTTACAAAGGGTTAATTTTATGGTGTGTAAATTATACCTCCATAAAGCTGTAAGAAAATGGATAAGAGATTATCATAAACGCTATGCTCATAAATTTTACAACTTAGACGAAATTGACAAATTCCTTGAAAGACACAAACTACCAATGCTCACTCAAGAAGAACTAGGTAATGTGAATTTGTAGTTTAAATATTTTCCACAAAGAAAACTCCAGGCACAAACATTTAAGAAAAAAATATTACCAATTCAAACCATTCCAGAAAATAGAAGGGAACACTCTCTATTGCCATCACTACCCCATATCAAACCCAGACCAAGACAGTACAAAAAACCTACAGGCTAATTCTTTATAAGCATTGATGCAAGTATTTTAACTTAATTTTAGCACATTCAATCCAACAGTGTATAAAAATAATATATCACAATCAAGTGGAGGTTATTCTTGGACTGCAAGTTCAGCTTAACTTAAAAAGTTGATCAATCTGGGCTGGCCAAGTGGCTCAGTTGGTTAAGAGCATGAGCTCTGAGCAACAGGGTTGCAGGTTCAATTCCCACAGGGCCAGTGAGCTCTGCCTGAGCTGAGCTGCCAACAGGTGGCAGGATGGCTTAGCTGGTGAGAGCATGTGGTCCTAACAACAAGGTTGCCAGTTGGACTCTGGCTTGGGATGGTGGGCTATGCCCACCCACAACTAAGATTGAACACAGCATCTTGAGCTGAGCAGCCATGAGCTGCCAGCAGGCGGCTGGATGGCGACTGGACTTGGAGCTGAGCTAGCTGCGCACTCCACAACTAAGACTGAAGGACAACAACTTGGCTGTTCCCCTTCCCCAATTCCCCAATAATATCTTTTTAAAAAAATTTTAAAAAAAGGTTGATCAATCTAATACACCATATTACCACACTAAAGGAGAAAAGCCATATAACCATCACAATAGATACTAAAAACTTTTATGGCAAATTTTCAGGATACAAAATTACTATTAAGAAGTCAATATACCAGCAAAGAATAATTGGAACTTGAAATTTTATAAATCCAAATCCATTCTTGATCAAAAGTATGCCAGGGTGACTTCAGCAAAATTGCAGAGAAAGGACCTTCAAAAATCCTATCCTCGATAAAAGCAATGAGAAGATTGACAAAAACTGTCAGAATCAACTTTTTCAGAGCTCTAGAAATTAACCAAATTCTTACAGCAATCTGGGAGTATTTATTCAAGAAACATGGATGAATTTCAGTAAGAACAGCAAATTATGTGGGTTTTAAAAACCTGCCCTATACCCTCTTCCCAGTTGGTGGCAGCCTTGAAAATCAACAGCCACAATCATGTGAAAGCCAGCAGGCTGGCAACTACTGGAGGAAGCGGAGCAGGATTAGAGCTCTTTCAAAGCCCCATTCCCAGAGAACTGTCACTATCTGACCTGTATGGTGGTTCCCTGGAAGACTGCACTTGCAAAGCTGACCTGACTCAGAGCTCAAAAAGTGGAAACAGCATTTTCCCTGAGGGCTTTTGTTGAAAACAATCAGAAGCAACTATCTAAAATCACGCTACCTGAGATGGTGGATAACAGTTGGGGCAAGCAACAGGTTAACCAAAGAGCTTAATAGGAAACGCTGAAGAATGGATGTCCATAGGGGGTTATGAAAAGCTCTGACATATTTCTGGGAATCTAAAAGGCCATGCACATGTACAGGGCTGCTGCTAGCAGACCCACCTTACAAGAAATACTAAAAGAGGGCCAGCCGAGTGGCTCAGCTGGTTAAGAGTTGGCTTAAGAGCACAAGCTCTAAGCAACAGGGCCGCCGGTTCGATTCCCACATGGGCCATTGACGCTGCATCCGAGCTGAGTTGTCGCTGAGCTGCCAACAGGTGGCAGGATGGCTCAGCTGGTGTAAAAACAAGATTGCCTGTTTACCCACAACTAAGACTGAACTTGGCACCTTGAGCTGAACTGCCACCTGGATGGCTCAGTGGATACAGCATGCACTCTTAACAACAAGGCTGCTGGGTTTGACTCCCACATGGATGGTGGCTATGCCCACCTACAACTAAGATTGAACACAGCACCTTAAGCTTAGAGGACATGAGCTGCCAATGGGGAGCCAGATGGCAACTGGCACCCTCCACAACGAAGACTGAAGAACAACAACTTGGCTGGTCCCCTTCCCCAATTCCCCAACACTGTGCCCCTCCCCCAATTGGCCAATTAAAAAAAACAAATCTTAAAAAAAAAAAAGAAATGCTAAAAGAAGTTCTTCAGGCTGAAAGTAAATGATCCTAGGCAATAATTCAAATTCATACACAAAGAGCAATGAATGGTAAAGGTAATTATGCAATTATTAAACACAATACAAATGCACATTTCTGCTCCTGTCTTCTCTTACCTAATTTAAAAAACAACTGTATGAAAGAATATGATTGTATTGTTAGGCCTGTAACATGTAGAAATGTTATACTTGTCAATAACAACACAAAGGATGTGGGTGTGAGCAAAGATATACCGGACTAAAAAAATGTCACCAGGGCCGGCCGAGCGGTGCATGGGTTAAGAGTTGGCTTGGAACGCCAGCTCTGAGCAGTAGGGCCCTGGTTCGGATCCCACATGAGGACTAGTGACGCTGCGCCCTCTACAGCTAAAATGGTGAAAAACAGCTCAAGCTGGAGCTGGGCTGCCGTGAGTCACTGGCAACCGGCGTAGGCTGCAGCCCCTGCTGCAGTGGGCTTCTGTGAGCTACAATGAGTGGCTGGCAACGGGTGTGAGCTTTCGGGAGCTGCCATGAGCTGCTGTGAGTGGCCGTCCAATGGCTGGTGAGCGACTGCCTCACCCAGGAAGAGCACAATGATAATACCAACATGGGCCAGTAAGGCAATGTCCTCCACAACTAGACTGAAGAACAAAAGAACAGCAACTTGTCTGTTTCCCTTCCCTGATTCCCCAGTAAAATCTTAAAAAAAAAAAAAAAAAAAAAAAAGAAAGAAATGTCACCAGATAGTCACTCAGATCCACAGGAACAAAGAAAGAGAACCAGAAATAGTAAGTAAGAAGGTTACTATAACAATTTATATATATAGTGTGTGTAATGTGTACTTGCATCTCCTCTAAGTTTCTTTAAAAATATAAAATTATATAAGTAATAATTACAACAATGTATTACTGGGTTTATAGATATATATAAATATAACATGTGTAACAACACCACTGCCCAAAAAATAAGAGAATAAAACTATGTATAAGTAACATTTCTCTATCTTTGGAATTAAATTAGTGTAAATCAAAAGTAGATTCTAATAACTTAAGATGTATATGGTAATATACATACAATGGAATATCATCAGTCGTAAATGGACTGAAGTGCTGACACATGCTACAACACGGATGAAACTTGAAAACATTGTGCTAAGTGAAATAAGCCAGAAACAAAAGGATATTGTATGATTCCACTTATATATCTACAAAAGGCAAATTCAGAGAGATAGAAAGTAGATCAGAGACTACCAGGCACTGGGGAAAGAGGAGTAATTGCTTAATGGGTACAGAGTTTCTGTTTGGAGTGATGAAAACAATTGGGAAATAGTGGTGATGATTGCACAACAGTGTGAATGTTTATATACTGAAAATGGTTAAAATGGCAAGGTGTATGTTATATATATTTTACCACAATTTTTAAAATGTATATGGTAAGCCCTAGAGTAACCACTAAAAAAAAAACAAACAAAAAACCAACCAACTTAAAAATGGTGAAAATAGCATTAAAGAAATTAAAAATATTACATTGGAAAATATTCACTTAAGGCAAAAGAAAGCAGTAAAAAGGAAATAGACGAACAGAAAAGACATGAGATACATACATATATATATATATATATATATACATATATATATGTAACCAGTACCAAATAAAAACATTACAATAAAGAAAAACTAAAGACCAATATCTCTCATGAATATAGATGTAAAACCTTCAACAAAATATTAGCAGATTAAATTCAATAATGTATAAAAAGAATTATACACCATGACCAAGTGGGATTTATTCCAGGTATATAAGTCTGGTTCAATTTACATTAAAAAAATCAATTAATGTAACCCATCAGGTTAACAGGCTTTTAAAGATCATATCAATTGATGCAGAAAAAGAATCTGACAAAATCCAACACCCATTTATGACCAAAAAACAACAACAACAACAAAAAGAAAAAAACTGTCAGCAAATGGGAAATAAAAAACATCTGTAACATCACAGCTAATATTACACTTAATAGTGGGAAACTGGATGCTCTCCCTAAGATTAGGAACCAGGCAAGAACATCCCCTCTCATCACTCCTATTTAACATCCTACAGGAAACACTATCTAGTGCAATAAGACAAGGAAAGAACTAAAAGGTATACATATTGGGAAGGACGAAATAAAACTGCCTTTGCTTGCAAATGACATAATTGTCTATGTAGAAAATCCCAAATAGTTAACAAAAAATAATTCATGGAATTAATAAGTGATTATGGAAAACTTACAGGATGCAAAATTAATATTAAGAAGTCAATTGCTTTCCTATATCAGCAAAGAATAACTGGAATTTGAAATTGAAAACACAATATAATTTATTTACAATAGCACTCCAAAAATGAAATACTTAAGCATAAATCTAACAAAATATGTACAAGGTCTATATGCAGAGAACTATTAAACTCTGATGAAAAGAAATCAAGAAGATTTCAATAAATCTTGGAATCATGGAGAGATAATCCATGTTCATGGATTAGAAGACTCAATGTTAAGATGTCAATTCTTCCCAATTTAATCTATAGATTCAATACAATCCCAAACACATGTCAGCAAGCTATTTTGTGGATATCAACAAACTGATTTATATGGCAAGGCAAAAGACTCAGAATAGCCAACATAATACAGAAAAAAACTTAAGGTGGAGGACTGAGTCCCCCAGGCTTCTAGACTTAATATAAAGCTACAGTAATAAAGACAGCAAGGTATTGGAGAAAGAATAGACACACAGATCAATGTAACAGAATAGAGAGTCCAGAAATAGATCTACATAAATATAGTCAACTGATTTTTGACACAATAACAAAGGTAATTTAATGGAGACAGGATAGCTTTTTCAACAAATGGGCTAGAACAATTAGATCAATATGCAAAAAAAAAAAAAATGAATTAGACACAGACCTTACACCTATCCTTAAAATTAACTCAAAATGGATCTAGACCTAAGAATAAAACACAATACTATAAAACTTCTAGAAGACAATATAGGAGAAAATCTATGTAACCTTGGATTTGGCAATGAGTTTTTAAATACAACACTAAAAGCATGATCCATGAGAGAAAAAATTGATAAGCCTGACTTCATGAAAATCAAAAACTTCTGCTCTATAAAAGATACCATTAAGAGAATGAAAAGGTAAGCCACAGACTGAGAGAAAATATTTGCAAAATATATATCTGCTAAAGGGCCTATATCTAAAATATGCAAATAATACTTAAAACTCAACAGTAAGAAAACCACCCAATTAAGAAATAGGCAAAAGATCTGAATAAACATTTCACCAAAGAAGATACAGATATGGCAAACAAACATATAACAAGATACTCAACGTCATTTGACATCAGGGAATTTTAAGTTAAAACAAATTAACATATTAAAACAACAACAGATATCACCACACACCTATTGGAATGGCTAACAAAATTTTTTTAACCGACAATACTAAATGCTGACAAGCATGCAGAGCATTGGGAACTATCATTCATCGATGGCTGGAATTAAAAATGGCATAGCCACTTTGGAAGACAGATTGGTAGTTTCTTACAAAGCTAAATATAATATAATCATACAATCATACTTCTAGGTATTTATCCAATTGATTTGAAAACTTATATCCATACAAAATCTCACATGAATGTTTATAGCAGCTTTATTCATAATCGACGAAAACTAGAAATCACCAAAATATCCTTCACCAGGAGAAGGATAAGCAAACTGTAGTACATCTATCTACACAATGCAATATTATTTAGCAATGAAAGGAAATGAGTTACCAACCATAAAAAGATATGGAAAATCCTTAATGCATATTGCTAAGGAACGCAGTTTAAAAAGACTATATATACCGTATGCCTCCAAGTATATGACATTCTGGAAAAGTCAAAGCTATAGAAACACTAAAATGACCAGTACTTGCCAACAGTTTGGAGGGAGGGGGGAATGGGTTAATAGATTGAAGCACAGGGGGGATTTTTAGGAAAGTAAACCTATTCTGTATGATACTGTTATGGTAGATACATGAAAGTATGCATTTGTCAAAACTCATAGTACTTTATATAGCAAAAAGAGTGAACCTTAAATATGCAATTAAAAAAATAATCATTTGGAAGGTACAGGGATCCCAGGAAAGAACGCAGACTGTGACAAGACAATCTAACTGGATTACAAATGTATGGGACAACCTCACCGAAGGGGACCGGAGAAAAATGTGTTAACCTAGGTAACTCTGTAAATGAGAGGAGCCTGCAAGACTACAGGGAAAGGAACGCCACATAAGCACTGTACTCTAGTATGGAGTATGGTCTAACAATTCAGATACTGCAATACGTGTATGCTGAAACTGAATAATGAAGTAACTGGATGGCAATGGTGGGAGCCAGGTTTCTCACGGTTGGAGTGAAAATTTATAGATAAGCAAGGGAAGAGCCTAGAATACTCCTTGTGGTAATGGACTAGAATTGGAGATAGTATGAACTCATGTCTACCTTAACGTAGACGATACATACATACAGAAGTATCTGTTAAGTGTGTATATGCATGGATTACTATTCACACCTATATTTCCTAGCTCTGTCAGCTGAGAGGGCTTAAAAGAAAAGACACCCCTGGCAATAGCACACCTAGGAGTGGAAAGTTATGCTCCCCCAACTTGAGGGTAGAGTATTTATATAAATTGAGCAGTGGCCACAGACAGCAGCAGGGCTGGGGACAGGATGGGCATGGAAGCATCTGGGACAACACTGCAACAGGGGCAAATGTTGGAGGGTCAGGACGAGGGGTCAGCAATGGTCCCTGCTATCAGCAATGGTGCTGAGACTCTCTAAAATCAGAAGGAAAAAGCCAGCAGAAGCAGGTCCACTGGCCTGACGCTGACGTGCAACCCAGCTTGGGTAGAAAAGAAGACATCTCTAAGCTGACATTCGGCACCTTCACTTCTCTCATCCCTGAGTGTTCTGAAGACTGCAGGACTGGAGGATTTAACACAGGGTGTACAGTCTGGAAAGTGCCCTGCATGAAAGTCTGCTGCCATGGCCTTGGTGGGGTGTGTAGGTGTGTTGAGAATGAGACAGTGTGCTAATGGAGGTAAAGAGCATTGTTTGCTGAGTCCCAAATGCCTTAGAAGCAGGTGATGGCGAGTGGTCACTGGACCCATTGTTGAACAGGCCACAAAAGCTGGCCCCTTCACAGGCCAGAAGAAACCTTCTGGAAGGGTCTGCATACACACCTCAATGGTTCCTCTGGTTCCAGGGATGATCACCTGAGCCCAGAGCCAGGTGCTAGGCCTGGATGTAAGAAACAGGAAGGTGGGATACAAATAAACCAGGTGGGTCCTGGCAAAGGACATTGGTGAGACAGGAAGCAGGAAGGAAGCAGATGTAAAAAGTTCAGAGCCATATACTTGGTTTCTGAACAGAACCCTGCAGTTCTCTGCTTTGAAAGAGTCACCTGGCCTCTTTGAGCCTGTTTCCTCATCTTTACAAACAAGTCACCAGACTTCACATGGTGGTCAGGGAATCAAATGAGATAACTAATGTATCTGTAGTTAGCAAACAGACAAATGCTAGCTAGATCAGTGGTTCTCAAAGTGTGGTCCAAGGACACCTAGGGGTCCCTGAGACCCTTTGAGAGGGTCTCCAAGGCCTTCCCTTTTCTAACTAGTATCTGCGTCTCAGTCCAGAATTTCCCTGTAAACTTCCTCCAGAACAGCTGATATGAAACTCCAATTGTCCTTTATTAAACCAAAGCGATTTTCAAAAATATAAAACCATACATCTCTGCTCACTTTTTTGGAAAAGGTATTTTTCATTAAAGATGTCGTCTGTGTTAAAATGTAATGGGTTTGTTATTTTTAAATGAATATTAAAAAAATTGTTTTAATTCCTCATACTGTAAAAATCAACAGATGCAAGCAAAAGCTGTTCGAAGTCATCCATATTTTTCCGCGTGTGAAGGGGTCCTAAGACCAAACAGTTTGGGAACCGCTGTGCTGAACTAATGAATGGAAAGTGTTCTTATTCATTAGGTAAGCAGCCTCTGCGGCTGACTCCAGAACCCCTTTTATAAAACATCTGCATGTTCTCGGTTACTACATCATTTGTGGAGGAGGCTAGCTCTGTTTTCTGGGGCTGATGGATCTAAGGTTCGTACCCATTTTCCGGGACCAAGCAAGGGCCCTCTTACAGGGAGGCAAGGGCAGTGAAAGCGACCCTCCCAGGGCGTTTGCGACCTTGGAAGACAGAGGTCGAGCAGGCGCAGGACACGCACGGTGCTCCGGGCCGGTAAAGGTTTCCGCCAGGCGTCAGGGGGACCGCGCGTGGCCTGCCGGGAAGCCCGGCTGAGCGGAGGGGTACCGGGGATTTGCACTCACAGCTTCGGCAGCGTCGCCGCCGCTCCACGCACCGCCCTCCGCAGCAGACGTAGCGCCATCTTCCCAACGCGCGCGCCCCGCCCCTGCCATGCCAATCAGCACTTCGCCCCGCCCTGGGCCACACCCCCACGTCACCACGCCCCGCAACACTCGTACTTCACTCCACAATGGTCTAACTTCAGCCAGCCCGCCCATACGACCTGCCTCCCCAAGCCTTGTCACGCTGTTTTCTCCACGCCCCGTCCTGGCCCCGCAAGCCACGTCCTCCCTGCTCTGCGTACCTGCTCCCTTGGAACATCAGAACTTCCCGGCTGCCATGGCCGGCAGAGCAGAGGGTTCAAATGAAAGGCTCCTTCTTGAGTTGCTTTTCTGGTGACTGAAACCAACTCTCCCCATGCTTGTGGGGGGTTTTTTGTTTGTTTTGTTTTCGTTTTTTTAAATTATTTTTTATTGTGAAATACACATTTTTTAGAATTAGTTTCAGCTATACAACACAGTGCAGTAACACTTTTTACCCCTCGAGGTGACAACCCCTGTCTCCCGCTTGTGGGTTTTTGAAAGCGGCTATTGACAGACCTTGCGTCTTCCCAGCCAGAAGAGACCACATTTTCTAGGAATTCGGTTTTTTTTGTTGTTAAATTACTGCCTTACAAAAGTTTGTGAACCTCACCATGTGCATGCCTTGGTTAATAGTTAGCCTATTATGGGACATACATGCCTGTCATAGCAGAACAGCTGCTGGCAACTTTCTGAGCCAGAGAAATGCTTGCTGGTATCACCCGCAGCAAGCACAACTCTTTCACTGCAACTCCTGCCAGTCTTTCAGCAAATAAAATTCCTCTCACTTCTCAGTTGGGAGACTGCTAAGGTAAGGTATTAAAACAGATTTTACTAGCTGTGTGACTTTGGTAAAATTACTTAAGCATTCAGTGCTTCAGTTTCGTCGTCTATCAGACTATAAATAGTACTCACCTCATAGGGTTGTTATAAGGATTCATTGAGATAGATAGAAAGATAGATAGACAGATAGATAGATAGGTAGATAGCTTAAAGCCTTGTTTGGCCCAGAGTGAGTGTTCAGGGAGGGTTACTTCTCATTATTATCATCACATCAATTCCCTTCTTAAAACCCTTTGGTGACTTCTAATGGGAAGCATTTAGAATAAAACCCATATTCTGCACTGCAACTCTGAAGGCCTTACATTATCTGGCCCCTGCCTGTCTTTCCAATCTTATTTCAGCCCCACTGTCTTCTTTCCACATTTTTATAAGTTCACTAAGCCCCCTCCCACTTCAGGGCCTTTGCACATGCTGTTCCCTATCGCCAGAAAGCTCACGGCTACTCCTTCTCATCTTCCAGGACATTTCCCCTACCTGCCATCTATGCAAAGGGGTCTGTGCGGATGACCCAAACTACAGTACAATCTCTCTCTCTCTCTCTCTCTCTCTCACCACGCCCTGATCAATTTCACTGTCACAGCAACCTAATCATTTCCATCACAGCCCTCTTCACAATGTTTACTTGTGTGTTTGTGGATTGACTTTTTTATTGTTCCCTTCCCCCCAATGGGAGAAACAGTAGCTCTCAACATGGGAAGAACCTATCAATCAGATGAGCTTTCTGGGTGTGTCATTATTACGTAGGGGGCAGGGCTAGGGATGTGCAGGCAGTCACACTTAAGCTGTTATTGCTATGGTTTAGAAACACCATCCATAGGAACAGACTGAACTCTGAGAGCAAGAACCTGGTCTATCCTGTCACTGCTGTATGCCCCCAGCACCTGGCTCAGCAACTTGTAATCAGTAGATATTTAATACATATAAGATGAAAATGTTCCATCAGCCTCATTATAATTCGGAGAACTGCCATATGAGTGGTTATCCTTATTAAGAATGCCCTGACCCTAAGGCTTTTTACATAAAGTAAGACTTCCAATGACTTATGTGCTAACGGATTCAATTTCTTTCAGATTCTGCTTGAAGAAATTGTAGCTGCACCCATTCTCACCAGGACTGTTGTGGTTTTACTGAGCTACTTCATGAGATTATAAACTTGTACGTTTTAAGAGCTGTTTTCTAATGTTGATATATTTTCAATAAAGCTTTATAAAACCTTATCTACATCGAATGTGGATTTCTGGAGGATGTAATTCCAGCTGTAATAGAGAAAAGGATCTAGAGTTTCTCCTTTGAGGCTAGTCAAATCTGTCTTTACTCAGTCCCTGAAACTGAAAGGAAATAAAGTATGTTTGCCCCAAGGGCATTAAAAAAATATATGAAATTTATCAGGGTGAATAATTCTATGAGACCCATTACCTTGTTGAGTTAAGCAATCTGGTAAGGTTAAGAACCTGGCAGAGATCTGAGAAAGAAGGGCAGGAGCCAGAAATATCACACCTTTAGAGAATAATGAATTTGGGGTGGTTGTGATGGGTACTAGAAAAATCAACCAATACTGGTAATTAATTGTTGAAGCTGGGTGATAGGTACTTGGGGCGGGAGTGGGGTTTATTACGTGTTCTTCAATTTTGTGTATGTTGGAAAATATTCTTTTTTTAAAAAAGATTTTTTTTATTGGGGAATCGAGGGAAGGGGAACAGACAAGTTGCTGTTGTTTTGTTCTTCAGTCTAGTTGTGGAGGATGTTGGTTCACTGGCCCAAGCTGGCACCGTCATTGTGCTCTTCCCTGGCGAGGCAGATCAGTCGCCGGCTTCTGGACGGCCACTCACGGCAGCTGCTGGCCGCTCACGCTGGCTGCGAGCTACACACGGTAGCTTATGGCAGCCCACTGCAGCAGGGACTGCGGCCCACGCCATCGCTGGTGACCCACTGCAGCCCAGCTCCAGGTTGAGCTGTTGTTCAGCATCTTAGCTGTAGAGGGCAGTGTCACTGGCCCTCATATGTGGGATCCGAACCGGGGCCCTCTGGCATCCCAGGCCAGCCCTGGAAAATATTCTTAATAAATTAAAAACAAAAATAAATTCAACTAATGCTTTGTATGGAAACAGTCAGAGACAAATTTGCCCAGAGCCAGTGGAGGTTAACTCTCAGGGCTCCTGACTTGCACTGGCTTCTTCCAAGAGCCCACCAACATGTTCACAAGGTCATTTGTTTTTGTAAACTGTGCAAAGTACAATATTCTAACTACCAATGGTTAAGACCCTTTCTCTGCCTACTCCAACTTTCCCTCTCTCAGACTTTCTTTGTGTTAGGTGGCACTGGAGAGGCTGCAGCATTTTAAGGGGTCCAGATAAGAACTTGAGCTGGGATATATTTGGTTTAGGTTTAGTTGAATACGTTTATGTGATTTGCAGTCACTCCTGTGTTTAGTTATTATTAGCAGTCCTGGTTTATAAATGGCATCCAGGAATACTATTACCCACTGTACTGACTCACCTGCATAAAGGTACAAGGTCAGAGGCCATATCCCAATAGCAATGTTCCCCCGAGGGTACCTGACCCCAGAAGTATGTGGCTAGTAGAAGAGAAACAAAGTTTGAAATATATGGAACCAGAGACCATCTGTGGACAATTCTTCTAGTCATCAGCTATGTATAAATTACAAACAGAGAGTTTGGTTCTTGTCTACGTATGGTCAACATGGAGGCTTTCTCCTGTCTGGAATATACTCTGATACCATTGTGGTGGCTTTGACATTGTTGACCCAGCTCAGCTGGAACCACACATGGAACCACTTTTTCCATGTGTGGTTCCAAATTGGAATTGTTCACAAGAGACATTTGCATAAGATCTGGAAGCTGGACGTGCAGCCGCAGATTGGCGTGGGGAGTTAGGTTCTGTGGCCTCTTGCTCTGCGGGCTCACTCTGTTGGAACAGGGCCCTTAACTTCCTTTTGAGATTGTTTACAGATCCCATTACTTTACATTCATATCCACCCATTTTTTTTAACTCAGACTTAAATTTATTGACATGATTCCTGACCTCAAGAAGCTAACTGAATGCAATTCCGACATGCTACAGCATGGATGAACAACCTTGAGGACATCATGCTAAGTGAAAGAGACCAGGCACACACACACGCGCGCGCACACACACAATACTATACAATTCCACTTATTTGAGTTTCCTACAGTAGTCAAGTTCATAGAGACAGAGGAAAATAGGGGTTGCCAGGGGCTGGGGGGAGAATGAGATGGGAGTTATTATTTAACGGGTACAGTGTTTCAATTCCAAGATGAAAAAGTTCTGAAGACGGATGGTGTGATGGTTGCACAACAATGTGAATGTACTTAATACAACTAATATATTTCACATGGCTAAAATAGTAAATTTCATGTTATGTGTACTTTACCACAACAAGAAAAAAGATTTTAAAAAGAAGCTATCAGTCTAGTGAAAGAGACAGACAGGTAAATAGGAAAAATGGGAGTTTTCTGAGGCCCTCTGGTGATATGGGGGAAAGGGCTATGGAAGCAAGAAGGATGCTGCAACTCCCTCAGATAAGAGGGGCAAGGGAACCAGGGGATTTTGCTGAGAAAGGGACAGCCACCTAGGACATGGAGAGCGAGTCTGAAGGTGTTGGGGAAGAGTAGAACAAGCAGAGAGAACACAGCAGCTGGAAGGGACGGTCTGGGGCAGAATGTAAACCACCAGAATGCTCGTCTCAACCAACTGTTGCCCTAAAAAATACAGGTCTGACTAGAAAAGTGTTACATTGTTACCACTTGGTCTTATAATTGTCCTGAAACTTGAATAACTCTCACTGTTAACTTAGAAATACAGTACTGGCTCAACTACACTTTTGGGAAATAGTCACACCTAAGGAGATACTGGATTAAAATGTGGTTTATTTTTTAAAGATTAAGTAACTTAAATAACCATTTAAAGCAGTAACGATTAGGAAAATGAAGCTGCATTGTTCCTTTGTTATAAACACCAAAGGCTTTTTATCATAATCTATTTTTCCCTTCCTTTTGGTGTCTGACCGATGTAAGTTATTTTCACCAAAGTTGAGTCTCAAAGGCTGATGGGCAAGCGCCACTGATTCAAGACTTCAGAATAGCGCACTTAGAAAGAGGCACATTAGAAGTTCTGTGGAATGATTTTTCAACAGTGGCATACATAGAACTACACTCAGAAATCAGCCTTCCCTCCTGCTGTTCTGATATAAAACCCTCCCAGCCTCTCCTCCTGGCAGGAGCTGCCTTTGATAACATGACGTCTATGTCTGGCCTTCTTGGGGAGAGAGGAGACTGTCTCTCAAATTTAGGCCAAATGCAGAACACCTAGTGGCCACACTGTGGACATGAGCCTTAGCTTTTCCCTAAACTGAGGAAGGTAGACTAGCTGTCCTCTAAAATTCCTTCAGGCTTCCAAATACTGATTGTATAACTAGGGTCTTTCTCTAATCTCAGCCGCCCAAACTGTGCTACAGCTCCCCCTAGTGTCTGCAGGCAGAGAGTTTTCTGACACACACACCCCCTCGCAGCTCTTTTCGACCTTTCCCCCTGATCCACCTTCTTTTTCCCATAGCACTTATCCACTTCCACATTGCTAGATAATGGGCTTATTTGGGATGTCTTTGTTGAACGTAAGCCCCACGAGGGTAGGGATTTTTGCTTGTTTTGTTCACTATGTATCCCAAGAACCTGAGGGAACAGTGCCTGACACACTGCAGATGCTCAAAAGATATATTGAACTCAAAGTGTTGAATCTTCCAGGCCAAGATTACTCTTGACATAATTTTCCCTGTTATTGTAACTCACTTTGTATGTTAATAATGATCTTGCTCCCCAGCTGCTGCTTCTTAATCACCTGTGTGACGGGCTGAATAAGGACCCCCTCCCCACAAAGATGTCCGCGTGCTAATCCCCAGAACTTGTGCATATGGTACATGCAGGTGTGATTAAATCTTGAGATAGGAGGTTATCCTGGATTATCTGGGTGGGCCCAAGGTAATCACGGGTCATTAGGAGAGGTGAACAAGAAGATGAGAGTCAGAAGAACCAGATGGGACATGGAATCAAGGTCACAGGGGCAAGGGGCCACTAGTCAAGGAAAGCAGGCAGCCTCTAGAAGGTGGATAAGGTGAGGAAATGGCTTCTTGCCTCCAGAATGAATATGTCCCTGCATACACCTTGTTTTTATTCCCATGAAAGCTATTTCGCACATCTGACTTCCAGAACTGTAAGATAATTAAGCTGTGTTGTTTTAAGCCACCAAGGTTGTGGTAATTTATGACAGCAGCAATAAGAAACTAATACTCCTAGTAAAGAAAACCTTCCCAAGGGCACCACCACTTCTTAAAGAGTGGCTTTAACGCCATTTGTAAGTCCAAAGTGACACTATATGGTTCAAATGACAACAGGACTCTCTGCCAGTGTCAGGCAGAATCGACAAGCTTTTTCTCTAGCCATAACCTCCTTGAGTAGGAAAATTTCTAAAGAAAGCAGCTTTCATGAAGTTTCAAGAGTGAACTGGAACCCTTTCTCTATGTGTCATTTAAAAAGGACTTATATCCTTGAACCAATTAATGACACAGGGTACTTACCACTCACTACCTGATATTATATTATGCATTGATTTGTTTATTACCTGCCATTACTATCATTTTATTTGTTTATGATGTGTTACTTTTCATTAGAATGTAAGCCCCATCAGGGTGGGAACTAAGTTTACTTTGTTTGCTACTACTATATTATCAATGCCTAAAATGATGCCGGAGACACAGTAGATGCTACTAAATATTTGTTGAGTGAATGACTGAGAAGTTGACTTGTTAAGAAGGTGCAAGAAATCATTTATTAACATGTATCCTATGTCTCTGAAGAGATATGATAGCAATCCAAATGCAGTTTAAAATGATGAGATTAAAAAAAAAAAACCCAAGCAGGGCCGGCCAAGTGGCGCGTTGGTTAAGAGCTGGCTTGGAACGCCAGCTCTGAGCAGCAGGACCCTGGTTTGGATCCCACATGAGGGCCAGTGACACTGCCCTCTACAGCTCAGATGGTGAACAACAGCTCAACCTGCCTGGAGCTGGGCTGCTGTGAGTCACAACCGATGGCATAGGCTGCTGCCCCTGCTGCAGTGGGCTGCCATAAGCTACCATGTGTGGCTGGCAGCCAGCGTGAGCAGCCGGCAGCCAGTGTGAGCTGCCAAGAGCCACTGTGAGCGGCCGTCCAGAGGCTGGCGACCGATCTGCCTCACCTGGGAAGAGCGCAATGATAATACCAACATGGGCCAGTGAAGTGGCGTCCTCCACAACTAGACTAAAGAACAAAAGGACAGCAACTTGTCCCCCTTCCCTGATTCCTCAACGCTGTTCCCCTCCCCCAATTCCCCAATTTAAAAAACAAACAAACCTACAAACAAAAACCAAGACAACCAGTCCCAGTTTGTTAGTTGTGATAGGTGTAAATAAAGGAGACACATAACGATAAGCGTGAGGCTGAAGGAGACACAGAAGTATAACCAGGCTTCAGCAATGATTCCTTGGCTATTCGTGTATTGGGCAAATAAAAGAGGATGTTTGCCTACTGTAAGAATCTATTAGGAATTTTGGTTATTAGCCTACAGAGCTGGGGGAGAGGCCCTGTCTTGGCCACTAGCAGGTAGTCCTATAAAAAGTCAATAGTAATAACATGTGAAAGAACTCACGTGCAAGGTTATTCACTGCATCCTTGTTTGTTATCACAAAATATTGAAAAATAAATCTAAATGCCATCAACGGGACCAATTTTTTAAGGTATGGTACATGAAACAACAGAAAAGTATGCAACTGTAAGACGAATAAAGATGATTTCCACCTACAAATATAGAAGCTATTTTGTTAGGTATAATAGAATATATTTTGTTAGGGGGAAAAATAATGCACAGAACAATTGTATTATATTCTATATTTAGTGCAAAAAAAGTAAAATAAATATATGTGTTTCATATATTCTTAAGTCAATTATTTAAAAACTCTGAAAGGATAAAATAATACTGCTGATGACAAGGGGGAGGTAAGAACAGAACAAGTGGAGGAAGAAATGGGGAAAAATGTTTACTAATCCCTTTTGTTTAAAAAATTTTTGAAGTATGTATATATATTACTATTCAAAACACTAAATTTAAACCATATGGACAATAAGGCAAAGAAAAGAGAAACCACAGTCTCATCTTCATGAAGCTGTGTGTCCCAACGCAACCCGTCCCCTGAGCACCATCTTTGTACATGGGGAGTGGGACACCATATGCATTTTTGCAACTTTGTGGCCTCTGAGTCCTGTACCTGTTCTATATCTTATATTGGATTAAAAATTCCTGAATTCCCAGCCTGTGTTACACAGAGTGAGATCCCGGCAACTTGCACAGCTGATGGAGTCTTCACAGCCTCCATGGACGTGAGACTTGATAAGATGTGTAATGTTGAACCATACAAGGAAGGCTGGTTGGTTAAGACCCTGTGGGTTTTGAGGAATAATCTTTAATGCACCAGACAAGAAAATTGTGAACCAGCCTTATTACTGACAATTTCCTATTACCATGGTAGGGCAGACAGGTGATTTGAGGATTATCCTGACACTGACAAATCCCCTGGGCCCTGACAATCTTATTTACAAATCTGTTTATTGCTGATAATAGAGGGCATGACCTCAAGTTTGCTTGTGACTAACATGTGCATAGCTTTTTTTTTAGCAACAGAAGCCAAACTTGGATTCATCCTGATAAACGAAGCATTTGGGACTTCATGCGATCTAATTGCTCTGAGCTATTTCTTAATCCCCATTTGCTAAACCTTTGCACCCCTGCCCACAAATCAAACGGACTTGATCCAGGGTGGCGATAAGGTCCATCTACAAAACAGCCTCATAATTGTGCATGTGGCTGAGATTCTCTAGTCACTCTTCCTCATTTTTATTTGTTGTTCTAAGAATTACTTAAAATAAAAGGACACAGCAAATCTTCTACTTGTTGCCATGAGAAACCCAACTCCCTGCATGCAAAGTCCATTTCTTCATTTGTCTTTGTATTCCCAGCAACAGGTACAGTAGGTAATACACAGTAGGTCCTTAAAACCAGTTGTGGGATTGTCTTGTTCACAAGCTGTCATAATCTCTCTGGTGAAATGTTCTCAGATATCTAAATTTTAGTAGACTACATTTAGAAACACAGATAGAGACTAATTTAATGACCTGTAGTTCCTTTTGATTTGCAAGAAATAAAATGCCATCTGCCAAATTCTAAACCTATGCAAGGTGGGAGAGATTCAAGATGGCGGAGAAACACTGTGCCTGCCCTTTCGTGAACACATTCAAGTTACAACTATATGATAGGACAGTGAACCTGGAGAGCCATCTGAAATCCAGCCTGATAGAAAGCCTAACTAAAATTATAAAGAAGAAGCCATGTCGAGACTGGCAGAGGGGCAAAGACGCAGAACAAGCCCCACACCTGCGTGTAGTGGTTGAGAATTAGGAACCACCTTGGTTTCCCTGGAAGAACGAGAAACCCCAGCTCCCCACACCAGACTCCCCAGCCCAGAGTACTGGTGCCGAGAAGAGGAGCCGTAACATCTGGCTGTGAAAAGCAGTGGGGATTCTGACCATTTGGGTGGGACAGAAGGCTGTGGGAAACCCAGATGTCCTCTTAAACCGCCCACGCACAGACTCACTCGTTCACAGGCACTCACCTTGGGTTCCAGCGGAGAGATAGTGACTCAGGGGGTGCCTGTATGATGGGCAGACTGAGGTCTGCGGCTTCAGCGGGAGGACTGGAGGACAGTTGGCATTTTCCCAGTGAGGAGTCCACCTTCTGAGTAGCCGGAAGACAGGCAGGCACTTTCTTACTTGTGTTGAGCCCGCTGTATCTGGCCAAATCTGACTCTGATTGCCCTGGTGAGCTCTGCTGCTCCATTCTGCTGACTCATTTGGGACCCCAGCCCACCCAACTTGTGCACCGCTGCAGGCATTTTCTCGGTGAGCAGCCAGCCCCACCTGCATCACACTTTCTTGGAAAACTGTCCAAGTCTGGCAGCCCCCATGTGGACGGCAACTGGCCTCGGTGGGCTCTGAGACTTGCTGAGTCACTCCATGCTCAGTACTGGCACCAAATCAGAGTCTACATTAACCTGGTGACCACAACTCTTCCCACTCTAGAGACTCCCTGAGACCTTGCCTCACTTAACTCGCATACCATATGAGGCATCATCAGTGGCTGAACCTTAAGGGAGCTGGCAGGTGGCAGCAGGCCTCAAGGTATCCTGGCTTTTTATGGAGCTACCCAAGACCCGGTACTAGAGGCAGCTGTTCTCAATTTGCAGCATAGCCTCTCCCACACGCCTCCAGTTCCAGTACAGTAAACAAACAACTGTGGATCACTTTATACCTCTTACCAGGTAGCCTCTGGTCAGTCACAAGCAGGAGCTAACCTGGACCTGCACTGGAGCCCCTCCCAAAAGGCCCCAGAACCAACATACTTGGAGGTTGGCTTCAGACCCAGCAGAGCACTTCCCAATTAGCCCCACAAAGTGGCACACACAAAGGGCAGTCTCAACAGGCAGTAGAGCCCACTGGGCCAAATCCCACTCAGTGAGGTAAGCCTCCCACACAGCAGCCCATAAGCTGTGGACATGGCCAGACCCCACAGCCAGTCAGCCTAAGAGTCAATCCCACCCACTGACATGCCAAGAGCAATCAAGGCTCAACTATAACAGGAGGGCACACACAACCCACACAAGGGACACTACTGGAGCACCCAGCTCATATCACCAGGGAGATTGTGCCACTGGACCCTACAGGACACCTACTATATAATGCCACCCAGCCAAGACTGGGAGACATAGCAGATCTACCTAATATATAGAAGATAGGCAGAGAGGCAGCCAAAATGAGGAAACAAAGAAATGCATCCCAAATGAAAGAATAAGAGAAAACTCTAGAAAAAGAACTAAACAAAATGGTGGCAAGCAACCTACCAGAGACAGAGTTCAAAACAATGATTATAGGGCCGGCCGAGTGGCGCAATGGCTAAGAACTGGCTTGGGACGCCAGAGGGCCCCAGTTTGGATCCCATATATGAGGGCCAGTGACACTGCCCTCTACAGCTAAGATGCTGAACAACAGCTCAACCTGGAGCTGGGCTGCCATGAGTCGCCGGCGAC
>NW_017731747.1:976873-981932 GCF_001890085.2 Hipposideros armiger
TCCCCAGCGCTGTTCCCATCCCCCCAATTCCCCAATAAAAATCTTTAAAAAAAAAAAAAAAGTACAAATTAGTAGTTACAAAGTAGTCATGGGGATGTAAAGTAAAGCATAGAGAATATAGTCCATTATATGGTAATAACTATGTATAGTGCCAGGTGGGTACTAGACTAGTCAGAGGGATCACTTCTTAAATTACGTAAATGTCTAATCACTATGCTATACACCTGAAATTAATATAAAATAATATTGAACGTCAGCTGTAATTGATGAATTTAAAAGTGGGGGGGAGTGGAAAGGGAATAAGAGGTCCAAATTTCCAGGTATAAAACAAATAAGTCATGGGGATGTAACATACAGCATGGAGAATATAGTCAATAATATTGTGATAGCATTGTACACTGTCAGATGGCAGATCAGTTCGGGCCTGGAATCCAACCGGCGACCCTGTTGCTCAGAGCTCGCACTCTTGAGCGAGCTCTTAACCAATTGAGCCACTCGGCTGGCCCCTGTTAGCTATATTTTTAATAAAAATCTTTTTAAAAAATTCTAAACCTATGCATATTGTTAGTATTATGGGTAAGGCCATATCACAATGAATGTGATTATTTTTTAAAGTATCATTACACAAGCAAAATCTTATAAGCATAAGTTAATATCTCACTTAGCAAGATCTGCCTGATCCTTAGTCTTATGACTACCTCCCTCTGTAGGTTGCAGATGCAATTCTGATATACAAGCCCAGACTCAGAGTATATTCTGGGCCCCTTCACTTGTGCACTTTGTGTGCTGCTCAAGGGATCCATTAGGCCCAGCCAGATAAAGAAGGCAATCTTTGGGATTCATCCCTTCTCTTCTCTAATTTTCTTCATTCGAATTTTCTGCCTTAGTGAAACTATACAGCTAGCCATATAATTTCCAGTGTTTAAACAAGGCCCCTACTGAAGGTTTTGTCATCAGTTTTCTTAAAATTAGAGGAGCTTTAGAATTCCTCAGATGAAAAGGCCAAACTGTTAAATATCCATCTCTCTTTTTTTACAATCCCATTTAATATTATAGTGGTAATAATGTATGTTCATTAGAGACAAATTGAAACATATAAACATAAATCACGTAGGTGCATGGGGATAAAGTTAACACTCAAAGGTAATTGTTTATATTCTGATATATTCCTTATAGACATGTTCTTATGCATTTTTTATGTTTGTCTACATGTGTGTATGTACCTCTCTTCCTTTCTCCATAGGTAGATAGATAGATGATTGCCATACATATGTATTTATTTATATGTATGTATATATATGTATTTATAAACACTCACATATTTATCAACAAAAATAACATCATATACATGCTGTTTTGCAGCTTGCTTTTTCCTCTCAAATCAATGAAACTAATATTTTAGGTAATACTGTATTGTAAAACTACAGCACACATGGAGATATTCAGACATTGGTGGACAAGAAAAGAAACAAAACACATATGTAAAATACTAAAGGCAAATCCAAGGAGAGGCCCTCTGTAAGCTGTGAAAAAGAGTTCAGAGTATTAGGAAATTAGTTTCTTCTAATTCAAACTTTTTCACTCTGGTTTACTTTGAAGAGTACTTTTCACACCATGAACTTTTTTATAGGAATAAAGCTGGGAAATTCTCCTATTGTCATGCCGTCCTAAGCTTAAAGTTTGCAAAATCTAGTTTTTGCTGCTTCTTTTGCTTCTTCTTTTTTTTTTATTTTAAGCCTTTTATTTTAACTTATTGACCCAAGTATTTTTGCTACATCCATTGCTAGGATCAAATCATTATACTTTTCAAAAGCATTCCTTTAACCTGAGGTCAAACAAATGTGAAATATGAGAAAGTTATAAATAGAATGAAATCTAGAACAACCATAACCCTGATGTACTTTATCTAAATTTTTATAACTTTGAAGTGTACTGAATACAGAAGGAATGCAGGGCTTCTATTTTCCAGCCAGAGAAAACCACACACAAAAAAAGAATTTTAAAAAACTACCTCTTTCTCATTTCTGTATTTAATCTCTCCATCTACAAAAAGAAAGTGGGGGAGGATTTAAGTCAATCCAACAAAAATAAACTGTTGCCATTGTTTACTGAGAAAATCATTACTTGAGATTTTTTTTACCCCCCCCCCCACACACAAAAACTTTTAAAAAATCATAAGAAGCTCTCTGGCTTAGTTTATTTCCTAGAGGAAAATTGGTTTAACATTTGTTTATTTTGTAAAAACTACCAATAACAAGTGGGCCCATAAAATTCCTTTCTCTTTTTTTTGGGTGGTGGGAAAACAGCGGGCAGGCTAAGTGTAGCCTGCAGTTGGAACACAGTTTGCTGTCTGAAATTGCCCAATCCTGTCCGGCTCCTATAAGATCCCCGAGGTCCATGAACTGCTTCCCAAATGGACAGCCCAAAGTGAGAGGCTTGGGTTGGATGAATGGAGTGAGATCAGACCATGGACAACTTTGAAATCCAGGCAGTGGAGACTAGACTTGGCTCTGTGTGGTAGATTTAGTAGATGACTCCAGTCCTTCCCCCATCTCTTTATCCACATCCTTCCACAGGCTCAGTGTGCTAGAGTATATTTCCTTGACCCTTGCTTGGAGCTTGGCCAGTGACTGTGTGTCAGTTCCAGCTCTAGGTCTTGAGCGGTCTCCCATGTTTTCTGCCATCACCCTGAGAATAGTGGAGCCCTTAGTGAGGAAGAGAAGAGACCCATGGAGCAGAGCTGCCCCACAGACCTGCAGTGAGACGCAAAGTTGCCCCAGCTGGAAGCAGAGCCTCCGGGCAGCCCAGATCAGCCAAACCTCAGCAGACACAGAAATGCTTTCCAATAATAAGCAACCATGATTTAAGCCCCTGAGTTTTGGAGTGCTCTGCTCTGCTGCATTATTGTGGTAACACAAATTGCTACACAGTTTTAAGCAGAAAGAATCATAACTTAGAAAAAAGAAATCCTGTATATCTCTGAGACTATTTCTGTTTAGTTTGCCCATTTATTCTGTTCTTTAGATTCCGATAATATTGAATGTCAACTATAATTTAATATATATGTATATATATATATATATGTGTGTGTGTGTGTGTGTGTGTGTGTGTGTGTATATATATATATATATATATATATATATGATCATGGGATGTGGAGTATAGTNCTGAAGAACAAAACGACAGCAACTTGTCTGTTCCCCTTCCCCCAATTCCCCAGCACTGTTCCCATCCCCCCAATTCCCCAATAAAAATCTTTAAAAAAAGAACAATGATTATAAGGATTCTCAAGAAACTCAGTGAGAACTTCAACAGACAGCAAGCATAAAAAAGACATAGAAACCATAAAAAAGAACCACTAAAAAGTGAGGAATACAATAACTGAAATGAAAAATGCATTAGAAGGAATCACCAGCAGACTAGATGAAGCAGAGGATCAGATCAGTGATTTGGAAGACAAAGTAGGAAAAAACATCCAATTGGAACAGCAAAAAGAAAAAATAATCCAAGAAATAAAGATAGTTTAAATGACCTCTGGGACAACATCAAGGGTAACAACATTCACACCATAGGGTACCAGAAGGAAAAGAGAGAAAGCAAGGTATTGAGAACCTATTTGAAGGAATAATGACTGAAATCTTTCCTAACCTGGTGAAGGAAATAGACATAAAAGTCCAGGAAGCACAGAGAGTCCCAAACAGGATAAACCCAAACAGGCCCACACCAAGACACATTATAATTAAAATGGCGAAGGTTAATGACAAAGAGAGAATCCTAAAAGCAACAAGAGAAAACAACTGGTAACTTATAAGGGAGCTCCCATAAGACTGTCTGCTGATATCTCCACAGAAACTTTGCAGGCCAGAAGGGATTGGCACAAAATGCTCAAAGTGATGAAAAGCAAGGACCTATAGCCAAGACTACCCAGCAAGGCTATCACTTAAAATCCAAGGATAGAAAAAGATCTTCCCCAACAAGAAAAATCTAAAGGAGTTAATGAGTACCAAACCAGTATTGCAAGGAATGTTAAAGGAACTTCTTTAAGATGAAAATATATAAATAAATAAAAATTACGAATAATAAAATGGCAATAGCTACAAAGCTATCAACAGTTACTTTCAATGTAAGTAGATTAAATGCTCCAATCAAAAGACATAGGAGGGCTGAATGGATAAGAAAACAAAACCCTTACATATGCTGCCTACAAGAGACTCACTTCAGATTGAAAGATACACACAGACAGAAAGTAAAGGGATGGGAAAAGATATTTCATGAAAATGGCGAAGAAAAAACAAAACTGGAGTAGCAATACTTATACCAGACAAACTAGACTTTAAAACAAATGTATAAGAAGAGACAATGAAAGAGCCAGTAATCCCACTTATGGGTATTATCTGAAGAAACCCAAAATGCTACTTCAAGGAGACATATGTATACATATGTTAACTGCAGCATTGTTTACAATGTCCAAGATGTGGTGGCTGCCTAGGTGTCCATTGACAGATGAATGGATAAAGAGGAGGCGGTACGTATATACAGTGGAATATTGCTCTACCAGGGAAGGGAATGGGTTCTTGCTATCTGCGGCGGCATGGATGGACCTGGAGGGTGTTGTGCTGAGTGGAGTATATCAGACAGAGAAAGACAGATGCAATGTGATTTCACTTAAATGTGGAATCTAACAACAAAATTAACAAACAAAACAGAAGTAAACTAATAGATACAGAAAACATTTTGATGGTTGCCAGATGGAAGTGGGGTTTGGGTGTGAGTGAAAAAAGAGGAAGGGATTAAGAAGTACAAACTGATTGTTTAAAATTAATTATGGGGATGTAGGGTATAGCATAAGGAATATAGTCAATAATATTGTAATAACTATGTATGGCGTCAAATGGGTATTTTATGTGTTGGGGTGATAGATGGGAGGGGGTTGGGGGCAGGGTGAAAAAAGTGACAGGATTAAAAAGTACAAATTAGGGCCGGCCGAGTGGCGCGATGGTTAAGAACTCGCTTGGGATGCCAGAGGGCCCCGGTTCGGATCCCACATATGAGGGCCAGT
>NW_017731747.1:985367-1021349 GCF_001890085.2 Hipposideros armiger
TATATATATATGTGTGTGTGTGTGTGTGTGTGTGTGTGTGTGTATATATATATATATATATATATATGATCATGGGATGTGGAGTATAGTGTGGGGAATAGAGTCAGTGGACTTGTAACAGCTATAGACAATGTCAGAGGGTTAGTAGATTGGGGGATTAGCACTTTGTGAGGGGTGTAAATGTCTAATTATTACATTGTTTTGTACACCCGAAACTATTAAAAAAAAATTAAGACCACCGAAATTTCTTCTCTCACAGTTTTGGAACCTATAAGTCTGAAATCAAGGTGTCAGCAGGGCCGCGCTTCCTCTGAAACCTGTAAGGGAGGACCCTCCCTTGCCTCTGCCAACTTCTCGTGGTTTGCTGGCCGTCCTTGGTGTTCCTCGCCTTGCAGCTGTAGCACTCCAATCTCTGTGTCACATGTGTGTCTCTGTCTTCATATGGCATTCTCCAGTTCTTATAATACATCAGTCATACTGGATTTGGGCCCGCCCTGCTCTAGTATGAACTCATCTTAACTAATTACATCTGCAACCACCATATTTCCAAATAAAGTCACATTCTGAGGTGTCATGGGTTAGGAATTCAACACGCTTTTTTTTTTGCTGCACACAATTAATCCATAACATCTACCCAGGGCCCGTTACCCCTTTCTCTTTTGAAATCAAACCCGGATTTGTGCCAAAGCATATTAACTATCAGTGAATAAAAACATCCAAGCTGAGATTGGGAAGACCCTGCCTACATGGCAGTGGTTTGTCCCAACAAGTCATCCTTTCTGCACAAGAGGTACTTGGGTAACTCACAGGATATGCTCTTGAGGAGCTTATAGCAATGGGGAATCCAGGCAAAGCAATGTATTTAAAAGATGGGGGCATCGGAAAACCATGTATAGTCATGGCTCTTCTCAAATCATTAGCTTTTTAATTATCTGCTTTTCTTGTCTGTTATCCCCATTAGGGTGTGAAGGTTGGCCTTTTTTTTTTTTTTTTTTTTAAGAAGCTGAAACTGTCTGAGTATAACTCCTCAAGCGTATTTTTTATTCTCTTTTGGGAAATTAAAAAAAATTTTAGATCTATGCCAAATTTGTAAAATTATGGTAGAATATACAACATAATAATTTTCATTTTAAGTGTGCAATTTAGGGGCATTAAATACATTCATAATGTTGTATAACCATCACCACTAACTGTATCCAAAACTTTTTCATCATCCCAAATGTGAACTCTGTGCCCATTAAACAGTAACTCCCACCCCCTGGTGAGCCCTATTCTACTTTTTGTCTCTAGGAATTTGAGTACTCTAGGTGCCTCATATTAGTGGAATCATACAATATTTGTCCTGTGATGGGTTTATTCCACTTAGAATGTTTTCAAGGTTGATCTATATTGTAGCATCTGTCAGAATTTCATTCCTTTTTTAAGGCTGAATAATATCCCATTGTATGGATAGATCACATTTTATTTATCCACTCATTTTGTTGATGGCCATTTGGGTTGCTTCCACCTTTGGGCTACTGTGAATAATGCTACAAATTTTTTCTCTTCTTTTTGAATGAGCTTGGTTAGGAGAAGCATAAAAAGATCTCTCTTTGGGGCAGTATGTGCAAGTTGGAGAATAGGAATTCTACCTTGGCTTGCCCTCATCTTCTCAGAAACCAGGATCTACAGCCTGGCACCCTTCTGCTGAAAGATGGCTGCCCTCTAGTAAGCTTTATTGCAGAATATGCCAAGGAATTTTTGCTACCTTTCCTTTGTCCACATCCTGCTAGCTAGCTACTGTATTAGTTTGCTAGTGCTGCCATAACAAAGTATCACAGACCGGGTGGATTAAACAGCAGAAATGTATGTCCTTACAGTTCTGGTGGCTGGAAGTCCAAGATCAAGGTGTTGGCAGGTTTGGCTTCTCCTGAGGCCTCTTTCCTTGGCTTGCAGATGGCTGTCTTATTCCTATGTCTTCACGTCATCTTCCCTCTGTGTGTCTGTGCCTGATCTCATCTTCTTATAAGGATGCTAGTCACATTGGATTAGGGTCCACCCTAACAACCTTGTTTTAACTTAATTATTTCTTTAAAGGCCCTGTCTCCAAATATAGTCATATTCTGAGGTGCTAGGGGTTAACTCTTCAACATATGAATTTTGGCAAGACACAATTCAGCCCCTAACAGCTTGGTAACCAGATTCGTAACATATCACTCTCACACGCCCTGAAAGTTTTTAGTCTGCTGGTTTGATGAAATTGGGTTTATGGAATAGGTGCTCACTTATATTGATGTAGCCTGGAGTCTGCTTATTGGACACAACACCATTTAAGACAAACCCCAAACTGCAGAAATCCCTGGGAGAAGATTAGATCAACTCATTGACTTAAATGCATCTTAGGGCAAGATTTTCTGGATGCTTTTTGAGAGGAGTTTTATTTTCCCTAAGCAGGTGGTGGGGTTTCTGGGGGTGCTGCCAGTGAAGGTGAAAAGGGGGCATGAGGGGAGCTGGTTGTGTACACTGTGGGTGACTGTGGCAAAAGTGCTTAACTTACATGGGTCGCAGTTTCCCCCTCTGTGAGCAGGAAAGGCTTCATGATTTCAGTGGTCTGTAGGCTTTGGTCCTCAACCATGACCATGGGTCAAGGCCAGGGAGCAGCGAGCATCGCATCATTGGGAGCTGGTGAGACTGCAGAATCTCTGGACTCCTCTCAGGCCCAACGAATGTGAATCTGCCTCTTAAGCTCTCCAAGTGATTCACATGCACATAGAAGTTTGAGAAGCACAGATGAACTCATTTGGTCTGGTGGTCAGAAACCAAGGTGGGTAGAAACAGAGAAACCAAGGAGTCAGTCACTATGAAATTTAATTTCTCTCACCCCTCATATCCTCCCCTCAGATGGCAGGTGGAAGAAAGATGTTCGTCCCTGCTTCTTTGCTGCTGTAAATTCACACGAAAGACTCCTTTCCTGCAGGCACCCACACCCACCCACTCGGAGCAGAAAACAAGGATCCAGATGCAAGTGTCCCCACCCCTTGATAATCCTTGCCTAAGAGCTCTAGAAAATGAGCAAAACCCAAAGGGATTAATGGCTTAATTTTAGAAATGACCCTGGCTTCCACAGGGAAATCTGTGAAAAGCTGTACTCAACAGTGAAAAACAAAGTCCATTTACAAAATGGGCAAGAGACATGAACAGACATTTCACCAGAGAGTATATAGATGGCAAATAAGCACAAGACCATAGGTCCAACATCATTAATCATAAGGGAAATACAAATTAAAACCACAATAAGATGTCCCTATATACCGATCAGAACAGCTAATAAAAATAGTGATAGCACCAAGTGCTGGGGAGAATGCAAAGAAACTGGATCCCTCGTGTGTTTGTGGTGGGAATGTAAAATGGTACCGCCACTCTGAAAAAGAGCTTGGCAACCGGTTTCCTATAAAACTAAACATGTCACCACCGTACTGTAACTCTGTAATTTCACTCGTGGGCATTTATCCCAGAGAAATGAAAAGTTACGCTCACACAACAAGCTGTATAAAAATGTTCACCGAGGCTTCATGCACAATAGCCCCAAACTGGAAACAACCCTTTCAGTGTGGGAGACACACTCTGGTCCATCCACACCGGGGAATATTACTCAGCAGTGAAACAGGGAACTACCGCTGCACAAAGCAGCCTCCAGAGAGTTACGCTGAGTGGAGAAAGCCAATTCCAAAGGCCATATATTGCCAGGGTCCTTTGATAAAACATTCTTGAAATGACGTAATTATAGACATGGTGAACAGATGAATGGTGGGAGGGGTGTAAGAGAGGTGGGGGTAGCTATGAAAGTGCAACCTGAGGGATCCCTGTGATGGACATGTCTGTATCTTGACGGTATCAGTGTCCATGTCCTGATTTTGACATTGTGCTATGGTTTTGCAAGATGATATACATTGGGGGAAATTGGGCAAAGTGTACACAGGATCTTTCTCTCTCTCATTTCTTACAACTGCATATAAATTTACAATCTCTCAAAAAAAAGAGAGAAAAAAAAGATTATCAGAGAGGCGGGGGTGGGGTGTGGTGAGGTGGGGGGACAGAGAGGAGGGAGGGAGAGAGGGAGAGAGAGAGAGAGAGAGAAGAGAGGGAGAAAGAGAGAGATGTGTCCTGATCCCCACAGAGACATGTACTTTGACTCTTTAGCAGTTGAGGAGTTTTAATTGCTTCCACTGGGTGTGGAGTGGGAAGGGAGAAAGGGAAATTTTTACTTCTCTAGAAAGTCTTACATTTCTATGCACACTAGACACAATAAGACCCTCCTTTCTCAGGCAATGACTAGTCACCAAAGCCCAACCAGCACATACCTCAGATCCTGCCTGCAAGCCTAAGGAATTACAGGTACATCTCTTGTCCGTGATGGGCGCCACATGTCAGAAGCCCCCGTTTGTCAGCAGGATGTCCTTCACGTTGGCCACGAGGGGCGCTGATTGGAGGCTTCCAGATGTAGGCAGTCTGTGGGGTGTTGTTTCAGCCACATCCCACTAGAGGGCTCAGGCCTCCCATGCACTTAGGTCTGAAGCAGCTTCTAAACCTACCTCTGATTGAGAAGCTCCAATTCCATCTGAAGACAGGAGGGTGTTTTGATAGCCCATTTCCCCGAGGGCTGCTGCTTCCCACTGACTGCGAGTTCTGCGACTTCTCGCCCACCACCTCCCGCGGCATCCCAGCCACTCGGATCCTCCCCCTTCAGTGTTTATGGGGAGCTCAGGTTCTGGCCGCTTTGGCTTCCTGCCCTGCCCAGTGCAGACATGGAAATGAAAGGCATGAACCAAGGGTGACAGACACTCTGAGCTCCACTTCAGTCAAGAGGCCACTTGCAGAGCAAGCAGCATGGAGATCGGGGATCAGACTCCACAGGGACCAAGTCCTTGTCCTCTCTTTACCTCTCTATATTCTGTCTCCGTGACAGTTGCCATTCAATTGCTGCATCTCATATACACAGGGTGCCAAAAAAAATGGATACACATTGTTAAGAAAGGGAAAAATTGTATTAAAATTACGCTGATGGTAACCATTTTGAGCACCTCTTGTAATTGCAGAAAAACGTGGCTTGTAGTCATCTTTTGTTATTGGTATATATTATTACAATTTTAATAGTTTTTTTCTTTCTTAAAATGCGTATACCCTTTTTTTGGCACCCTCTGTATTTGATTCATGTTTTCCGTTCACCAGAAAACCAGATCAGGGCTCCTCAACCCGCAGGGCCCTGTCAGTGAGCACTGGTCAACCTCCCCCCTTGTTTCCGCCGTCCCTTGCCTTGACCAGAAGGGACCTGGCTCGCCTCCCACCGCCCAGTCAGCAACCCAAACCCTCAGAATGGACCCGAGGCCAGTTCCCTCTCGCCTGGGAGCAAGACCGGCGGGATGGCACGCTCCATGCTCCCCATAACGCTCCCATCCTCTCCTTCCCATAGTGGTCACAGTATGATTTTCAGAAAACAACGAGTAATATGTTATTCTTTCTAATGTATATATAAAAAAGCCAGTAAAATGAGAATAAATATTGCAAAGGCCAAACCATTGTATTTGTGTAACTAGAAATTGGGGGGATCAGAGGTAATTGTAGCTTAATATAAAATGACAGCTTTACCCAACTCCCTTTTCGCTTTTTGTCACTTGCCACGAGAATTTCACAGATATTCACTCACACATAACGACAGCACCCTAGAGCTTAAATATTTCAATGCAGATGTAAGTCAGAAAGGATAAAAGATTACCGTTTTTTCACAGCTTTGAAAATAGGCTACATCTTCCAGTGGAAGAGGTCAACTCATAGGCATTGTGTAAAGGCCTGCTGTTCCTCCTTCCTCAGGGGAGCCTTTAACCAACATAACCTTGGGGTTAGGTTGCTGGTGGGGTACCTCAGCCTCCAGGGACATCCTGGGTGCCAGGGCATGGTCGGGTGTGTTTGGGGAATTGTTGGAACCTAGAGCCTGGGCTGGGAGTGTGCCCTGAAGTACCCATGACCTGAGCTTCTGGTCACGGTCCTGACAGCAGGTGAGGGGAACAGGTGCTGCCTTCAAACCAGCCCTGTGGGTTGTCACAGAAGCATGAAGTTCCCCACCTCACTGGGGCAATATCAAGGGTGCTGAGAAGAAACTGTACCCTCCACAACCTGTTCACACTCATCCTTGGGTTTTTCCCTCCCAGTACACAAAGCTCATTCCACTGTTACTCATACGGTTAAAAATGCAACCACCCTGACAGAGATTTAAAACAACAAAATTCACACCCAAGGTAGAAATAAACCATATTGTGAATTTCCTTGAAATTAAGCTTTGATGAGACTGGTGGGTGGGCGGAGGTGGAAAGTCGAGGGAGCACGCCTTGGGCTTCTGAGGCAAACTGGGAGGTGCAAGCATCAAGACAAACTGTCAAGTGCACATTTTAGCCAGGCATCAGGTAATATTTGTTTTTCAAAGATCAGGAATACGGGGCTGCAGTTGTGTGTGGAATTAGATGCCACACCCATTAGTTGGGGTCTGGCAATGCAACTACAGGTAGTTGAGCTTTGGAGCAGTTTTCCCTTCAAATTTCTTTCCCCAAACAGGTCGTAAGAGGTCGCCCATACCACTTTACAAATTTACTATAATTGAGGTGTCATTTAATAAGTGCGGCTTTGTACTAATATGCTGAACACAGTGCGCAAAAACATAACCTCCAGGGCTGGCCGAATGGCTCAGTTGGTTAAGAGCTCACTCAAGAGTGAGAGCTCTGAGCAACAGGGTCACTGGTTCGATTCACGGCCCGAGCTGAGCTACCACTGAGCTGCCAACAGGTGGCAGGATGGCTCAGCTAAAAAAAAACAAAAAGCAAAAAAAACCCCATAACCTCCACAGTTGCTTTCTTAAAACCCTCACGCCAATTTTGAAACCAAATACTATTAATACTGTCAGATAGGTATCCAAGAGGTTTCTGTAGATAAATTAAAAATGAAGGTTAGATTTCTGGAAAGATAATAGGAAATCGTTAACAGGGGAGGGAATTCAAGTGACTGAAGGATGAAAGGAGACTTACTTTTGCCCAGTCTTTTGTACATTTTGAACTGTTTACCGCATGTGTGGATTCCAAAAGAAAAAATGAATTAAAATAAGTGAAAATTGAAACAAATATTCCGAATATAAGTTCAAACTGTCAATACTGAATATGCATTAAAGTGCTTTTTCTTAAACCTTCAAAATAAAGGGAAACCAGCTCTGCTATTTAAAAAAAGCCCACCCTCCTCCACTCCCTGCATTTCAATAGCTGTGTATAATTCCTTTAAGGAACAAGTGAGCATGTGTGGGAGTTAAAAATGCATTTAATCACTCCCCCACCCCCACCCCCCAGTTTGACAGAAGTGTGGCAAGGAGTGCCATCTGTTTTGTTTGAACGAGAAATGACCCACATTCTGATTTCAATTAGCCTCTTTGTAGCTTTATGTTTGCGCTGGTTCCATGGGTAACAGTTCAAACGAAGTGTAGACAGGAGCTGGCCAAGTTCTGCCAGTGCTGATTTGTTTGAACAACTGTCAATGAACATAGGACAAGTATACAAGACAATGTTGCTGGATGCACATTAAAATGTGTGATTTCTCGGAATCTAAGTAGCACATTCTGGAATCTGAGAGCTAAACAAAATATCGAAAAGGTTATCTTTAAATGATTATATCAATTTAAATATCTAAAATCGGTATCACTTATCCTCTAAATTCCTAGTTTCAATCAACAGCTATTTGTCTGCTACATGCAAAGTACTGTTATGCCCTGAGCGTGAACCAAAAATGATGAGGTCTGACAATTAAGTTGGTGAACTTGTTGCAATGATGTTGCTAACCTTTTTTTGATATCAGAGGATTACTCATTATGAATTTATTAACAACTGGACCGTTAACCAGGTTTACTATTTGGAAGTGCTGAAAAGGCTGATCTGAACTTTTCACCAATTCATGGCTCTTGCATCACGACAATGCACCAACTCACATGGCACTACCTGAGTTTTTAACCAGTAAACAAATAACTGTATTGGAACACCTTCCCTACTCACCTGATCTGGCCCCCAATGACTTCTTTACCCGAAGATAAAGAAAATACTGGGCTGGCTGAGTGGCGCGTTGGTTAATAGTTGGCTTGGGATGCCAGCTCTGAGCAGCAGGGCCCCGGGTTTGGATCCCACATGTGGCAACTGACGCTGCGCCCTCTACAGCTAAGATGGTAAACAACAGCTCAACCTGGAGCTGGGCTGCTGTGAGTCACCAGCGATGGTGTAGACTGCAGCCCCTGCTGCAGTGGGCTGCCATGAACTACTGTCAAGTGGCTGGCAGCTGACGTGAGCTGCTTTGAGCGACTGCCTCACTCAGGAAGAGTGCAGTGATAATACCAACATGGGCAAGTGAAGCGATGCCCTCCATAACTAGACTGAAGAACAAAAAAAACAGCCACTTGTCTGTTCCCCTTCCCCTCCCCCAACTCCCCCAAAAAATCTTTAAAAAAGAAAATATTGAAAGGAAGACATTTTGATAACATTCAAGACGTGAAGGGTAATACAACAGCTTTGATGGTCATTCCAGAAAGAGTTCCAAAATTGCTTTGCAGGGTGGACTAAGTGATGGTGGTGCATAGCTTCCCAAAAGAAGCACTTCGAAGGTGACTGTAGTGATATTCAGCAATGAGGCTTCATCAGTTTTTCATCAGGTCCCTTCTCCTTTGCAAAGGGGTTGGCAAAGTTCTTGTCGTATCATCTGGGGTGTAGAAGTCCAGAAGGTGACCTGAGTCCCCAGCTCCCTCCTAGCACTGCCAAAGCAGAAAACCAGTGTGGCTAACTCTGGCCCTACCACCTTAAGTTTACTGCTGTACGTGAGACAATCCCAGTCAACATGCTACAACACAACTTGTCTGACTGCAGCATTATCCAGAAGAGCTGTGTTCACTCTGACCCACCCACCTATGATTTTCTTTGCTATTAACCAAAAAAAAGTTTAGCTTAGGGCTGGCTGAGTGGCTCATTGGTTAAGAGTTGGTTTGGGAGTGCGGGCTCTGAACAGCAGGGCCGCCGGCTCGGATTCCACGTGGGCCAGTGACACTGCATCCTCTACAGCGAAGATGGTGAACAACTTCACCTGCAGCTGGGCTGCCATGAGTCGCCATGAGCAGCCGTCCAAATGGCTGGCGACTGATCTGCCTCACCCAGGAAGAGCACAATGATCGCAATACCAACATGGGCCAGTGAAGTGACGTCCTCCACAACTAGACTGAAGAACAAAAGGACAGCAACTTGTCTGTTCCCCTTCCCTGATTCCTCAACGCTGTTCCCTCCCCCAATTCTCCAATAAAAAAAAAAATTAGCTTGTATTTAAGAAGAAAATCAGATTTGAGTTGTATGTAGACAATGTCATTTTAGGTATAAACAAAAACTAGCTTTTAAAAAGCAAATGCAATCTATCATTTTTTACTTACATCTATCATATTTTTAACCCTTTTCAGAGAAATTGATGACCTGTGATGTATTAGGGTTATTATCATGGTCAATACCATTTATGTGGCCTAGACTTTTTTTTTTTTTGCGTTAAAAACATCCAAAGGAAATAATAAATAGGATCTTTTGGGGATCCTGTTTTCTTCTTTACAAAATGATTCATTATTGAGAATGTCAAATATATCAGGTCAAAGAATGAAAGGGAGAAAAGATAATTAAATGAGAAAATGAAGATATGAAGTTCAAATGAACAGGCTGAAGAAATCCAACAGAATTTTAAAAGCTGGAGGAAATGTGCAGAACAATGACTTTTAGTGTTTAGACTTCAAATCACATTAAAGGAGAGAACAAATCAGTAGAAGGAAACAGTTTTGGTTCTATCAAAGTAAAAGTATCTGAGAAAGCAAAGCATTATTTTCTACATATAGATCTCATTGTAGGCATGATGTTTTGGCCACCATCTATTCTGGGTATTGGAGAAAAATACAAATATGAAAATATATTTAATGATATAAATTTACATATTAATGACCTAACACAATGTCTTGCTATCCACAGAAAGGTGAGGAATTCATTGTTAACATGTTATTCTGTTGATTAAAAACCATAAAGCAGGCCTTTATAAAGTATTGTAAAGTTAATAATTAAAAAAGATCTTTAACTAAGACCTGTAATGCTTTATACTTTTTAAAGCTTTTTGTGAATCATGGTACCACATAATTTCAGCCAGTATATATGAAAGTAAGAGGTACTGATAGCACAGATTTAAGGTATTAGTAATTTTCAAGTCAAACAGCAAATACATCAAAGGAACCAGATGCCGGTTTCTGACCACAGCAGCTTCTGGGCTGACTACTCCCATGTACAAGATTTGTACCTCATATGCTAGGACAGACACAAAAAGGTCTATATTCATCTACTTGCCCCAAACTGTCTCATTACCTAAATGACACTCTTTCCAGCCACTTCTGCCTATAAAGCACTGATTACATACAAAACTTAAATTTCAAATGTTAAATAGCATTAAGACTACTTTATATGTTGACATTGCTTAGATTATCAAATTAGCCAAGAGTCGGAACACTGAAAAAAATGACATAACTAGATAAAAGTCTGAAGTGACAAAACAAAAAGAAAAAAACATTCAGAAAACATAGGACTGCCTTCTGTGTTCACAGCATCATGGCAACAGGGGTTAAGTCAGAGCCCCTGTCCCCAAAGAGCTTACCTAATGTTAGTAGAGGGAGACAGACGCCTGGTAAATAACTGTGTGATACAGTCTGAAGGAAGAGATCTTTATTAATGAGGGTTTAAAAAACCTTTTGAAACAGCTGAGGCTCACTGGTTTTCTAAACAATTCTGGTTTTATCAGAACAGAACTTCTACAAACCTAGCCCAGAAGCAGCCCTTATTCTGGGGTATAATTTTCCAGTGGCACAGAGAAACTCAGTTATGGCGCTCAGATTACAGTGCAACCCAACTGTCCTTTTCCTGGGGGTATACTCCAACTACGGAAAAGGCTCCTGAGGTCCTAACCAACCACCTCCACATGCCATAACCACAGTACTTTCATCCTGGACAGCTTCCTAAACAAACCATGGCAGCTGAGTCAAGAAGCCTTTTCCTCCACCACCCTCCTCACCACTGGTTTTGCCCTCCTTTTCATATTCTCCATCTTTCCTCCTTTCTAAGTCTTTGCCTCTTCATTGCTTAAGTATGAAATATGTTTATTTCAAAGTGTAAAGAAGAAGAAAATAAAAGTTACATCAAAATTGTAGGAAGACTGTTTTAACCACTAAGCCAATTGTTCACTGAAGGAGAAATAAAATTGAAGAAACTTAATTTTGACCAACAAAATTAGCCTGGTGTCTGAGTCTGGAGTTTTTCATAAAAACTTTTCTTTGTAGTCAACCAGCCTATCTGAATGGTACCTTAACAGTATTATATATAAAAAACTAAATATATTCTAAGAGATATATAAATTTGAAAGAAACTTTTGTATCTTAAATCTTCTATGTGAGAAGTTAAAAATAACCAGAGCTTCTTCTCTCTTTAAAACCAAGTTTTTCTTTTTTTAAAAAAAGGTAATCAACATAAAATATTAAGATCCCACCAACATCCTATGAGCAACAGCTAGTAATTTTAGTTCTAAGTTTAATGACAGTATCTGATTTGCTTTTGTAAGCAGCAAGCACTGAGCCCATAAAATACAAGATGAATATTCTCATAGATATAAGCAGGCTAATGTTTCTGAAATCACCCCAAACTTCTATATTCCACATCAGTGAATTGCAGTTAGTCAGATGAATGTGAAAGAGAAAGTTATTTCTGAACTCTAAGAAATAAAATTGTTTATCAAATTCCAATTAAAGCAATGTAATCATAAAGAGGAAGACTTGCTAGTCATCACTAATCATAAAAACTGATTTTTAAAAATAAAAAATGTTGTACTTTGAAAAACAGATCAAAAACGTAAAATCCTTAATAACAATGTAGTAAGGCCTAAATTAACTAGACTTACACCATTCATTTGGCTAGATATGCAGGACTAAAATTTCCAATACTACCTAATGGTGAAAATTTTAGATCTATCATAAAGCCCAGGACACTGGAATTTCATTTAGATTAAAACTCAGAAAGTGTTACATTAACAAAAATCAGTAAAATCTGTAAAATACTACAATTCATTTTAAAACACCATTATTTATAAATTCTCCTTGAATATACAACAGGTAATGATGCAATGAAGACATTTTTACAGTATTTATTAAGATAACAAATTTATAAATTGAAAGACTCAGAGGCACATAGTTTAAAAGGCCAATACCATGGGAATAATGAAGTCAACACAGAAAAGAAAGTATGAACAATTACAACCAATATAAGATTTTTTTTAAAAGCCACGTCCCTCCCCAATAAACGCATCATACGAATCATCCTTCAAAATTACCATGATAAAAAGTTATTTCCTTCAAAGAAAAATAATTCTTTCCACCTATCGAACTTAGAAAATCCTATTTACAATGAACTGTCTTGCATATCAACAGTATTGTTTAATATGGCCTCTTATATTACTGCCATTAGAAGTATTGAAAATTTTATAGCTATTATATTTACAAATGCACATAATATTTAAATTTGCTCTTCACTGAGAACAACTGAATATATACTTAATCAAATCACAATACAAATGTTTAGTGTGGAAAACACATTTTGTGGGGAAAAGTGTTTGGGAAAAGGTGTATTTAGCATTATGTTGTTTTTGAAGGATTACTAGGCCAATAAGTCTAATAAAACTCAAGGTAGTCACAAAAACAGGTCTTTGTTGATGAAGAATTTAATTTATTTCTGTTTTAACTGGATACACTGGGCTTCTTCAGTCAACCTTCACCACACTGTATATTTTGGTAACAAACCAAAAGCATGCAAAGAAGCCAATTGTTCCTATAAAAGAAAAAACAAAAATCCTTTTTCAAAAGAAGCTTTATATTTTACACAAAAATACAGATTTAAAATGACTGATTCCTTTTAAAAAGCCACAAAACTATTAACTATTACCTACTAGGAATATAGCATAGATCCATGAGGTTTTTTGAAAAATACACAACCACCTCAAATCAAACTTCCTACAGAAATTGATAGAAAGAACTTTTTATACTATAAGATTACCTAAGCTTTTTGCTACATGCAAAAGACTGAAATTAAAAGATGAAAAGAATGACGATTTTCCTTTCCTATTTAAGAATACTTTAACATAAAATGGAAAGCTGCTATTAAAATTAATTCAAGGTATGATATGAATAGCTTAAACAGAATATCAGATTCACAGAATAATTAAATGGGGATATTTTCTAGGTATACTTATTGGAAATTATCAGTTTTCAAAGAATCATAACAAAACAACTCAAAGTTTTTAGAAAGTGTTAACTTAAAAGTAATATAATTAGGATAATAACAACAATGAACCCTCCCGTGGCACCCCTAAAAATGAAAAGTGTCGTGGTACCACAGGACAGAGCAGCTCTGTCAAGAGCTGTGTATATCATCTTTGGACTAGTGCACTGAAATCTACAAGCCCATTTCTTTATCACATTATACAGAGATAATTTTATATGCCCTAGCTGCCCACAGACGGTTATGTAAATAAGATGATTCATGAAAAAATATATGCCTTATTTTCAGGTATCTTCATCTATCTAGATTCTAAGAAATCTGAATGCTATATGGTTGGATGGCAAAAATGAGGCTCCAAGGGGTTAAGTAACTGTGTGATGCCTCGTGGCTTAAGTAGGGCCAAAACTCAAATTTCCTTTCTTCTGGGTTCAAGTGTAGTGCTCTTTTAAACTATACCATGCTTAGATT
This sequence comes from Hipposideros armiger, assembly GCF_001890085.2. NCBI lineage: Eukaryota > Metazoa > Chordata > Mammalia > Chiroptera > Hipposideridae > Hipposideros > Hipposideros armiger. The sequence goes on from NW_017731747.1 coordinate 999,218, forward strand.
TACTAAATATAAATTCAGAGACTCTGTTTTACAAAAGGATATATACTAAATTGTGAAACTGCCTTTTTTAAAAAAGGTTTTTTCTTTTTGGCTCCTATATTTGCTCACAGAGCATGCAACACAATCTTAGATAACATTTTTTAGATGTACACTTTTTGTGACAAAGAAAGGTCCCACAATTTTTTTTTTTTTTTTTTTAGCTAAGTCATTCCACAAATGTTTACCAGGGCTCTGAGATACAGAAAACTTTATCCAGATGAACAGAGAAGATATACATATATAAATAGGAATACAATATACACTATATCCCATTAGGTACTTGGGATTTTAAAGTGGATACATTAACTTGTAGTTTAAAGCTTCTAAAATAAGGGATGTCCTATGATTATCTTTTCTTGATATCATTAATTCTCAATCTCATCTTGATTTCACCTCCCCATTTTCTACTTTACTCCTAAACTTAGGATTTTTGAAATAGGCAAAAGAAAGACTGTACCATTAAGAGGTTAACAGGAGTAAGCCTTGAGATGTACTAGTGGTCCAGGTGACCCTGTACTTTTAGCACAATAATGGACCCTGTTTAGTCTTCTTCCCTTAGGTTCTGCTTTCTCACCTTTGGTTTACTGATATTCACTTCACAGTGTGGCCCAAACTATGCTCAGTTGTGTTAAGGACTAAATATAGGAGTGCTGAGTAGGAGAAGCCTTCATGGGTTTTATAAAAGGAAAGCATTTATAAATAATTTGCATAAAAATTTACTGATTAAAAATAATCATTTTAATTCTTACCTGTAAAAAGAAAGAAGATCAAAACCATTATCATTGTATAACCAAAGTACAGAATTGTACTTGCGGTTCCTGTGATTTGCAGTTTTGAAAAGAAGTAGTGTATTGCATATACTAAGAAATAAACTGCAGTAAAGCCACTAGTAAGGAATGAACGCCATTGCCAATGATAATCCTAGGTAGAAAGAGAAAATTAAAGAAGAATTACTTTCCAATTAATATATAATATGTAGCAGAATAAAGTTACAAAGCAAACCATAGCTAAGTGAAAAAGCCCCCGAAACCTAAGTTTTGCTATCAGTCCCAGTCTCTTTCTCCTACTGAACTTTGCCCATTTCCCTCCTCACTAAAGGTGTTAAAAAGCACCCCATATCTTTGGTGGAGATACTTAAAGACTAGCTAAAAATGTGTGGAAAAATCTGAAACAATTTATGAATAATGAAACATTATATTTTTACTGGGTTGTCAGAAAAGTCACGATGTATTTTGTCTATGTTTTTCAAAGGCCATTTATTTATATAAAGAACCAAGACCAATCAATGATATATTGCCCGTTTTGTTTGATAACCTTTTGCCATCTTTCAGTGAGCTTCATAATTCCTCGTTCATAGAAGGACCTGTCTTTACTTGAGAAAAACTGAACAAGGTGCTGATTTACAGCCTCGTCTGAATTGAACGTTATACTATGCAAGGAGTTTTGAAGAGAGCAAAACAAGTGGAAGTCTGACGGCGCAAGGTCAGGCAAGTATGGTGGGTGTGGCAACACATCCCATCCAAGTTCTAATAATTTTTTTTTTTTTTAAAGCTGAGCCATCCTGCCACCTGTTGGCAGCTCAGCGGCTGCTCAGCTCAGGTCGGGAATCGAACCACTGTTGCTCAGAGCTCAAACTCTTGAGCGAGCTCTTAACCAACTGAGCCACTCAGCTGGCCCCAAGTTCCAATAATTTTTGACGGGCGATCAAACTTGTGTGTGGTTTTGCATTGTCACGATGCAACACAACTCCTTGACAATTAACAAGCTCTGGACGTTTCTGGATGATAGATTCGTTCAAACTGTCCAATTGTCGACAGTACACATTCGAATTGTTTGGTTCCTTGGTAGGAGCTTGAAAAACACAACACCTTTAAAATCCCAACACACTGAGAGCATAATCTTCCTCTGATGAATGTCTGCTTTCGATGTCATTTGAGGTGAATCATCACGTCGGGACCAAGACCATTTGCGCACGACATTGTTGTAAACAATCCACTTCTCATCAACAGTTACCAATCGCTTCAAAAAAGAATCGTTTTCCTCATGTTTAATGAGCATATTGCAGATGTTTATAAGTGCCGTCAAATGATCTTCTTTGAGTTTATGCAGAACCCAAATATTGAGCTTGCTTACGTATCCCAGCTTCTTCAGGTGGTCGTGAATACTTGAATGATGGATGTTCAATGTTCCTGCAATCTCCTGTGTCATGTCACGTGGGTTTGACTCGATCAATGCCTTTATTTTTATTTCATTTACTTTTTATTCTTTTTTTTTTTTTTTTTTAAGCTGAGCCATCCTGCCACCTGTTGGCAGCTCAGCAGCTGCTCAGCTCGGGCTGGGAATCGAACTGCTGTTGCTCAGAGCTTAAACTCTTGAGTGAGCTCTTAACCAACTGAGCCACTTGGCCAGCCCGATCAATGCCTTTATTTTGTTGTCATCAACCTCGGTGGGCCTCCCTGACCAAGGAACATCATTGAGATCAAAATCACCAGCACGGAATTTTGTGAACCATTGTTGGCACTGACGTTCTTGTAGAGCATTGTCACTGTAAACTTTATGCAACTTTTCACAAGCTGACACGCATTCTTCCCTTTATGGAAGTAAAACAATAAAATATGGCGAAATTGCAGTTTGGTCTTCCATCTTCAACTTGTTGCAAAATCTCCAAAACTCAAATCAAATTGCTCAATTTTTTTTCAGAATGAAGCTAGAACTGTCAGCTGTCGAATGACAGCAATAACATAGATGTGAATTACTCTTAGTAGTTCCAAAAATGAACTAGTGCCATCTGTCGCAAATATGTGTCATGACTTTCCAACAACCCAATAAACGTATGCTTCCCAAAGAAAAGCAATGTACTTTTTATTTACTTACAAAACTTCCTTACATAGTTCAAAATTAACATTACCTATCTTATAGTCTAGTCAACTTACTATTAGGAAGAAGGTTATTAAGGCCTGGCTGAAATCCATTTTCAGTTATTACTAACATAATTTAGACAAGGTAATTTTTAAAAACATCTCTTCTTTTACATAAAGTGACTTATAGTTTAGCAGATCTTGTAAAATAAATACTTCGCTATCTCTCCTATCATTTGGAATATGTGAAAAATAAATATATTAAAAAAGAATACCAAGATTAGAAAATCCAAAAGAATCCACACACAAAAACTACTATAGCTAGTAAATTCAGCAATATTGCAGGATACAAAAATCAAATTGTATTTTTATACACCAACAATGAACAATCCAAAAAATGAAATAAAAAAAAATCCTTTTATAACAGCATCCAAAATAACAAAATACCTAGGAATAAATTTAACCAAGGAGGTGAAAGACTTGTACACTGTAAACTACAAAACATTGCTAAAAGTAATTAAAGAGGACTTAAATAAATGGAAAGATATCCCATAACTATTGCAATGTTCTGTACACCTGAAACTAACAATAAAAAATAAATTAAAGAAAAAAAAAAGTAAGACATCCCACGTTCATGAATTGGAAAACTTAATATCGTTAAGATGGCAATATTCTCCAAATTGATCTACAGTGTCAATGCAATCCTATCAAAATTCCAATGGCCTTTTTTTTGTTGTTGCAGGAATGGAAAAGCTGATCCTCAAATTCATATGAAATTGCAAGGGGCCATGAGTAGCCAAAATAATCTTCAAAAAGAACAAAGTTCGAGGACTTCACCTTTCTGATCTAAAACTTACTACACAGTTATGGTAATCAAAACAGTGTGGTACTGGCATAAGAATAGCATATACACCACTGGAATAGAACTGAGAATCCAGAAATAAACCCATGTATCGATGGCCAATAGATTTTAAATAAGGTTGCCAAGACCACTCAATGAGGAAAGAATAGTCTCTTCAACAAATGGTGCTGGGGAAACTGGATATCCACATGCAAAAGAATGCAGTCAGACTCCACATTAATACCATATACAAAAATTAACTCAAAATGTATCAATGACCTAAATATACAAGCTAAAATTATACACTTAGAAGAAAACATAAGGATACATCTCCATAACCTTAAATTTAGCAATGAATTCTTAGATATAGCAAAAGAAAAATTGATAAATCAGATTTCATCACAATTAAAAACTATGCAAAGGAGTTATGCAGAAAATAAAAAGACAACCTAGAAAATGGAAGAATATATTTGCAAATCATTATCTGACAAAGGTCTAGTATTCAGAATATATAAAGAATTCTTACAACTTAACAAAAACCACCAAAAACCCCCCAAAAAACAGAAAAACCCCAACTGGGATACTATCTTAAATTCAATCCTAAAGAGGGCTACATTTGATTTAGGAGTACAGGTCAATTTCTATCTTAACAACACATATCTACAAAAATTTATTTCAATTAATAGTATTCAAAGTGGCCTTATGCCAAATTTATAAATACTGTCTACAAATTAACATAAATGAATATTGCTAATACATACCTCGGCACATAGGTGGAAATAGCAAAGAAGTATCGTTGCTTCAGAACACGTAATAACCAAAATGATAAACACCAGAAATAGGAAGCCAAACATGTAATACATCTGATGTGACCTATAATCAAACATGTCAAAATGAAACTATAAATATTTTCTCTTTGACACAGTAAATGACACAATCTTTTCATTTTTCTTGACTTGCAAATGTTTCCTTTTTCTCCCAACTAATCTAAGAAGGCGAATTTCCATAGGTTTAGATGGTACGAATGCAGAGGAGGAAGGGATACGGCAATGTGTGGACTGTGCCTTCTTGCTTAGGTACAACCGGAAACTCTTATTTATCCAAATATGCTTAGTCTACTTGTCTACTGGTGAGTCGGACAAATGAGTCAGACAAATTTGACAAAAAATTAACAGAAAGGTAGAGCCAAACTAAGAAGAGGTTACATTCAGTATATACTGTTTTTTTTAATCATATATGATAAAATCAGATGAATTTGGAAAATATTATAACAGGAAGGCGAGAGGTCCTAAACATTAAAAAGCTCAAATTTAGTTCTGATTTTATGCTACCTTGAACCTTGGTGCTTTCTGTAACATGTCAATGTGATCAAGTAACGGTCATAATATAATGCAATGTATACACTCTAACAGAGTAGCTCAAATTACCACTATGAGTTTGTCCATGCAAATAAGAAATCAGAGAATGGGGCCGGCCGAGTGGCGCGATGGTTAAGAACTCGCTTGGGATGCCAGTGGGCCCCGGTTCGGATCCCACATATGAGGGCCAGTGACACTGCCCTCCACAGCTAAGATGCTGAACAACAGCTCAACCTGGAGCTGGGCTGCCATGAGTCGCCGGCGACGGCGTAGGCTGCACTCCCTGTGGCAGTGAGTTGCCATGGGCTACCGTGTGTAGCCAGCAGCCAGCGTGAGCGGCCAGCAGCCGCAGTGAGCGGCCGTCCAGAAGCCGGCGACTGATCTGCCTCGCCAGAGAAGAGCGCAATGATGGTGCCAACTTGGGCCAGTGAAGCAACATCCTCCACAACTAGATTGAAGAACAAAACGACAGCAACTTGTCTGTTCCCCTTCCCCCAATTCCCCAGCACTGTTCCCATCCCCCCAATTCCCCAATAAAAATCTTGAAAAAAAAAAAATCAGAGAATGAAGGAATCTGGGGTTAGAAAGGACTCTGAACATGATCTAGTTCAACCCCTCCTCAAATGCTTGCTCGAAAACCCTCCTCTATCAACCGCCCAGAGTATCTTCTCTGAAGCACTACAGATTACTTATTTAAGAACATTAGGTTTCGAGATACTTGGATTAATTTTCTGTCACATGATAACTGTGTGACACAGACAAATTACTTAATTTCCAAAGCCTCATTTTCATCTCTGTAAAATGACAGACATCTGAGAATTAAGTAAGAATTAATAAGCCCTCAAGTAATAAGAGCTGTTATCACTATTATTTTTCTCACATAGAAAAGATAAAATAAACCTTTGGCTCTTAGAATTTCTTATTATTGGAAAATGGTTTACATTTATAAGATATAAACAGTAATCCACATAAACAAAAACAGAAAGCTAGTACTACATATAATGGTAATGGAAATAAGAGGACTTAGTCCTTAGCTTACCAAATACTATTGAGAATGAAGAAAAGCTGTATAAAGATGCACCCAAAAGGCAAAATCCCTCCCATGATAATACCAGGCAACGGCTTTGTGTAGAATGACTGTTCAGGAATCTGACGTGGAATCTGATTGGTTCGAACTGGGTGTTCAATGGCCTTTAGTAAAGAAAGACAGGATTCATAATTATATATGTATATTTTAAAAATTCTTCTCTGTACTAGATTATTTGCCTGTTTTTTCTCAGGTTCCATGTTGACACTAATGGGAATACAAGTCTATTTTAGTCATCAAACGGAAATTTGTATTTAGAAGCAATAAGCCAGATACCATCAGGTACAATATTCAGTCTGTCTACTAGAACAAGCCACCACTGCTTCCAGCAGTTATCCACTGACTAATCTCTTCACGCCAAGTAAGAAACACACAAAAAGATATAATATAGTGCTTGGGAAATAACAGTTCACAAAAAGGTAGAGTCAGGGTTTCCCTTTTAATTATATACTTACTGTAAGAAATCAGCTGGTTCTGAGGTTACTGTCAATGTATTTTTATTTGGAGATGGGCAATGTCATCTTTATTAAAATTGCTCAATTTTACTAAGACTTAAGAGCATGAAGAAGACAATGAATGGCTATAAGAATTATGACTGTAAGGTATTGGTGATGTTCTCAATTATTCTCCCTTTCATAACACTGTATGGTAGTATAAAAACAACTAGAATCTAAAGTACCTAAACATAGAAAAAGGGCACATATGTAGAAATTCATTTTCTTGCAAAAAATACTTCTAAAGTTTTCGTGATGATACTTCAAAATTTAAAACCTGGTAGTCTCACTGAGATTATACCTCCGTGTAGATACATGTGTTTACATGCATAGAATCATTATGTATCTTTCCTCAATTTTTATATTTTTAGAATTTTAAGTACTTATTTAATCTATGCAATTAAAAAAAATTAAACTGTGACAGTTTACTATTTATGCCCTTTAGATTTTAAATAATAAACAAAATGCCAAAGAACTGAAAAATCTTTTACTAGACTGGCATGGTAGGTGCAGTAGAGACTATGAAGCAATGATAGTTTCTTCCAGGACATTCTAGGCTGGCTCACAAAATATACTATAATAGTTATTTCTTTTAACCTTGTGGACTGAGTATTTTCAGAGAAGAGCAGCAAGCATAGTGAAGTGGAGTTAGAAAAGGACATTGAAGAATAAATTCTCATTTTCCTCTTAGCCTGTTGGTAGAAGGGGGCAGCAGAGGTGGAGAAAAACAAGCTGGAGGGAGGGACTGAACCCTGACTATAATCTTCTTTAAAATCAAATACTAGTAGGTAAGCAGATAAAATTTATTCCAAAGCTACATATTTTAAAAATTGCTATTCTTATTTTCTAGTCCCTTTTTTTATACCTTCACTTCCCCACACGCTTGGTTTACTTAGTTAAGTAATGTAGACTAGAAATGCTTATTGCTAAGGAAAAAATGCATGTTTTTTGTGTTAAAATAAAAACAAAACAATTTATTTTTAATGTCAGAAATTCAGTTTTAATTAGTTTAGCTTTTCATTTCCTCTTAATCTGTATTAGTTTCCATTTACTTAGAAACTTTGAAATCTAAGTTTATATCTATAATCTCTCTACCATACTCCCAAGTACGTACTTCTATTTTAATGAATGCAATCTAACTACAAAGTCATCAATTTTCTATGAAATCCAAATCCCGCAGGATGAGTTTCTATCTTTTAGACATGTATCTTTTTCAAGGTGGCATATGCTAGTTTCCACAGTTGAAATTCACTTGAATAAGTTAACACCTATAAACTTACATTCTTCTTAAAACCAAAGTATGCACCAATAAATGTCAGAGGCACAGATATGCAGAACCAAAGGGCCAATATGGCAACCAGTGTCCCAAAAGGAATAGCTGCTGAAGATCCTTCTCCCCAGAGAATCAGATTCATTATAAAGAAGTCAGCAAATACAATCCTGAAAGACACAATAGGCTTTTAGATAAAACTTGAGTTAGAAGCAAAATGATACAGTAGCAATCATATGTAATTAGTATTACAATTTCTGTGTTACATAAAAAGAAAGTAGAATTACTGTCATGGAGTTATGTGAATTTAAAACTTCAGTAGAAATTGCCAAATTGCTCTTCCGATTGGTTTTGCCTGACTTAAACTCCTACTAGCAGCTTATGAAAGTTAACTCTTGACATATTTTCATCACACTTGGGGTTGTCAAATTTGTTGTTTTAATTTGCATTTCCTATTGACAACTGCGGCTGAACATCCTGTTTGTTGGCTTTTTAGGTTTTACCTTCTGTGACTTGCTGATTACAACCACTGCTCATTTTGCATTTGGGTTGCACGGCTTTTGCCAAGTCACATATGTAGTTTAATTATACACTCCAGAAACTAACTACTTGTTAAATATCTTGTTCTCCCAGTTTATGGCTTTTTATGAACCCAAACATCTGAATTATGTGTATTTAATTTCCTTTCAGTCTTTCTTCTATAAGTACATTTTGAAAAACATGGCTATAAATCACACTACGATCACTTCTGTATAGCCCCACACAGTTTTTAATATTATCAAGGTCATCAATGTTTTCATTTATCTTTTGGGTGACCTGTTTAAGTGAAGAAAGCCTTCCCTAACCAGGGATCATGAAGATACTCATCTATATTTTCATCTAATTGTTAGGCCTGTAACATTTCGATTTTAATCCATCTACAATTGATTTCATGTGTGTGAGGTAAGAACAGAATTTTTCTCCCTTCATATAGATAATCAATTGTCCCAGCACCATTTAACAGTTCCTCTGATTTGTGATGCCACATCCAGCATGCTTCCATATACACATGGTCTGTTTCTGTGTTCCCTGTCCTGGCAGCCATGGGACATCTCCAAACTCCTTCACAATACTTGGCCTTGTCATCAAGTAACATGGTGAATTTGTATCTCTTAATAGTTAATAAGCATTGCAGACATGTCATGTGGATCGTGCCTATTTTAAGAAGTTAATTCAGGTATTGTGAAGGTTTTCTGTTGCTAATACTCCTGTGAATAGAGTTCTCTTCCCACAAAACCACCACAAGCATTAAAACATTTAATTTGCTATGTGGTATTCATGCTCTTGGAATATTAGCTGACATCTAGCCATTTTGCTAAACTCTTATGAATTCTACAAGTTTTATACAGCTGAAATTTGTTGATGTTCTCTGTACACAAACTATGTCACCAATAAATATGATCTCCACCTTTCTGAAATGTATTACTCTTGTTTCATGTCTTACTGTTACTAGAACTTATTAAAGCCATTTAATGAAAGTGATTTAATGAAAATATCGCTAGTGTTTCATCACTAAATGATGTTGGTTTTGAATTAGTGATGAGATTTTTATTAATATAAGAAAGTATTTCTCTCGCCATTAAATTCTTTTTAAACTTGGAAACAATGTTTAATATTATCAAATGCCATTGTTGTGTATAGTGTAATAATTATATGTAGGTGTTTATTTACATAAGATTATATGAATCAATTTCACATTAAATGATCCTTCATTCCTAGGTGAACACCAATTCCTCTTGCACCGGGAACCTGAATTCTTGGAGTGTGTGCTCTCTTTTTCTCTCTCTCTACTTACCTCACCATCTACTGGTGCACACCTACTTTTAAAGGTGAGATGCAGATAAATTAGAGAAGGGTTGTTCAGAGACGTAAAAGAACAGGCATAGGAAAATTTCTATGAAGCCAAAAAGGGAAGGAGTTTCAAGGAGAAGGTATCCCAATGTTACACGATGTAGAGAGGCAGAATAAAGACAGAGAAAAAGGTGTCTAGGTTTGAAAATGATAATATCACTAGTAACCTTAGAGAAGTTCACTAAAGTGACAGGAGCAAAAAGACAGATGATGTGGGTTTACCCTGCAAATGAATGTTGAGAAAATGAGAGTTAAGGGAGTATAGACTATTTTTTCTAGGTATGTATTTTGTTGGAAATGGAAAAGAAATAATATGATAGTAGACAGAAGATGCTTATGAGAAGCTGTTTTTAGGATTTGAGAGACCTAAGCATATTTGTAGGAATAAGAGATGAAACACATGAACAGAACACAGAGAAAGGGAAAAATGGAAGATGTCAGAAATGGGGGAGAGAGGGAGGGAAGGGTGTTTGAAAGGCAAGATTCTGAAGGAAATCACCAGCTGACAGTCTTGGTAAGGAGGGACACTTCCTGAGTTGACACCAGAAGGAAAGAGGACAAAAGATACAGCTTAAGAAAAGCATAAAAATTTAAATAGAACATGAATAGTTGAGAAGCATGTTACTCCTCAATGGAGGTGAAAATCTGAGAATATTTATCCCAAATGTGTATTAAAATGTTGGCTACTATAACTCTTCTATTTCTGGTCTGCAAATGGAACAATCTTGCCTTCTAGATTTAACCTTTGGCTTGCTTTATTGCTGCTGGCTGTTCAGAGGCTAGTTCTTGTCCACCAGATGACGAGAGTCTGGGGAGTTGGGAGAAAGTGGGTTCTGCTTCTAGGCCTAAATGTACATCAGATACTTGATATCAGAAGCTATCCTCCAAAGGGGCACAGTTGTTTTGTTTTTTAATGTGGTGGGTTTTAAAATTATTTTAGTATGTGTTACTCTACTTAATGGAATAAATTATAAAGTAGCAATGCTTCCAATAAAAATCAGAAATGTATCCTTGCCTGAATGATCTCAGGTGAGGATTCCTTTCTATAATCATGTCCAAAGCTTTAAAACGCACCATACATGACAACATGCCAGACTAACTTCTACAGACTAAGGTTTACACTTTTTAAAAAAGAATATAAAAATTTCTCATATCTAGAGGTACTTTTTTCTGATAAGGCATGTAGTAGTTAGTCATTCTATAAATGTTTGTTAAATATTCATTTTACCCCTTTTAAAAAACTCAGTTCATTTTCTTGAGTACATGGTTTAGAGACAGAGAAGATTAAAGACGTAAGGGATTAAAAATTCAAGAACCAAAAATTGACTACGTTAAGAAAGGTATTATTGAAAAATTCACTTACCCAGGACAAAGAAATGATGTCAATAAAACGTTTGTTTTCCACTTCTCACCTCCAAAGGCTGTAGAAGAAAACAAAAATGCCAAAACATAGACTTTTCTTCAAAGCAATACTCCAAGTCTGGTACTGCAGAAACTGTCAGATAGCACTGGGCGCCTATTCACAGAAAATGACACTAGCAAATGATATGATATTACCGAACCAAGTGATCCAAATCAGAGATGCACATTACAGGACTGCCCTGGGTAAGTCCTACTCTAAAGATTTTTGCTTCAGCATAAAATAAATGCAGTATCAAAAGAAAGTCATCCAGACCAGTTTTTCTTTCTTTTTTTTTTTTTTTAAACTTCAAAACAAAACAAACCCTTAAATTCTAAGCCAGCTGCATTCAATGGGGCTAGACTGGGTAGAGAAAGGGCGCCCTGGAGATTCTCATTTATCTGAGGTCAGTTTCAGGATTTGTTATAAAGCCAGGACTCTAAAGCCTGACATGCAACACATTTATATTTCCATAGTAAGTCTGAATCGTAAAGATTCCTCTAGCATTATATTGGGTTGTCAGAAAAGTCATGATGTATTTTTTCTGTTTTTCTTTGCAAAAATGCGTCATGACTTTTCCAACAACCCAATAGTTTCTGGTAGGGCATGGGTGGGGGTGGGGAAATCAGTGTGTCAGATCAGGTATCCAAGAAGCGTAGAAGGGTTGTGGCCATTTGACTGTGCAAATTTGCTTATGAACATTTTATTCTCCTTTGCTCCTCCCCTCTCTAATTTTTCCCCCTTTAAAAAAAATTGAAAACTTAAGTACATAGAGTAAAAAAAAAAAAAAAAATCAAAGCACTCCTCTGCTCCCAGTTTAAAAGTTGGAGATGGAACTGGCTGAGATCTGAGAAGAACTTTGCTTGTTTTAAAAAAGTTTTAGGGCCGGCCGAGTGGCGCGATGGTTAAGAACTCGCTTGGGATACCAGAGGGCCCCGGTTCGGATCCCACATATGAGGGCCAGTGACACTGCCCTCTACAGCTAAGATGCTGAACAACAGCTCAACCTGGAGCTGGGCTGCCGGGAGTCGCCGGCGACGGCGTAGGCTGCAGCCCCTGTGGCAGTGGGTTGCCATGGGCTACCTTGTGTAGCCAGCAGCCAGCGTGAGCGGCCAGCAGCCGCAGTGAGCGGCCGTCCAGAAGCCGGCGACTGATCTGCCTCGCCAGAGAAGAGCGCGATGATGGTGCCAACTTGGGCCAGTGAAGCGACATCCTCCACAACTAGATTGAAGAACAAAACAACAGCAACTTGTCTGTTCCCCTTCCCCCAATTCCCCAGCACTGTCCTATCCCCCTAATTCCCCAATTAAAAAAAAAAAAAAGTTTTAACATAGTTTATAAGCAAGTTTAAGTACCACTTGCCCTAAAAGAAAATGACAATCATATACATGATTTGAAGTCATGGCATTATTGATAAAGAGACTATTGTGAAATTATAAATTTGGGGTTTAATACAACGCCAATCAAAATTCAAATAATATTTTTTGAAACATTAGAAACGATTCTATATAATGAAGTATTTCATGACTGGTGCCATGTAATAGCACCTCTCAGAATGTTCTGCCTGATTAATATGCTACTTAATTTGCAGCTGGGAGATGTGAAAAATGGAGAGGCGTTAAGGGGGGGATTTGTCTGTGGTGAGGGAGTATGGACTGGAACTTCAAGCAGAGGGAATAGCATGTGGGAAGGTGCTTAGGCATGTGTGAAGGTCCACAACTGACTGAAGAACTGAAAGAATGCCGGCATAGCTGAAACAGTAAAAAAGAGGGAGACAGGGGCCCAACTAATTCACACATGTTAAAATACATATGACCACTCTAATCCTTAAAAAAAACAAACAGAACTTGATGAAATTCACAGAAATTAAACACACTTATACACACACACACACACACATATAATGGACTCCACATACTCAGGAGAAAACTGTCTCACTATTATTTCTACTTGGTGCTTGAATTTTAGCTCAAGCCTTATTCATATCAACCCTAGCTCTTCCCATCTCCTTGGCGCTTTACTTCACAGATTACCTGTACGACCATCTCAGTGGATTTCAGGACTCCTAAAGCAGGTAAAGTCTAGCATTCACCTGACCCTAGCAAACCTGTCTTCTAAGTCATATAGTCATATCCCATCCTTACTCTGTGGCACCCGATCCTTTTTTTCACTGAACTATATTTTTGGAAAACTAATTGTACTACAAAAGTAACTTACTTCAGAGCTCTTTAAAATAATGAGATCTCAGTTTACTTGAAGTACATACTGTTCATTTTAATAAATATTAAATTGATACAATTCTAAGTATGACCTCTCTTATGTAAGAAAGGTATTCCTGTATGCATTACTTATTTTAATGAATAAAATGATGATACTCATTTGTATACTTTCTTCCTTTATGAGTCTATACATGTTTCGACAAACATAGCAAATCTAAGTTGGTCAGCTGAACTTAAGTAAAAATTAAAAATAAATGGAGAAAGGGTATGGTGGATAAGTAGTACCTAAATTTGCTTATCTCACTGTATGAGTATTTTTGAACAAATAAATCTAGGGACAGTCATCCACTTCACAAGCTTCTTTTTTTCTAAGGATATACACGTATAACATATAGTATTTAAAGAGCATAAACAGCCAGACACAAAGGCTCAGCAGATGCACCGAGGTAGCGATTAGATTCCTGTTCTGACACCAGTCAGGGTGGCTTTTACTCACACTTGTAGAACCTGGCAGCGACATAGCCTGCAGGCGTGCCCAACAGCACCCATAAGACCACGGCGCAAGTCATCAGTGCTCCTCGGTTGGCAGGTGACAAAAATCCCAGGCAAGCAAAAACTAGAAAATAATTAATTTAAAGTTACAGATTTCATTACTGTTTCCTTTGCTGTGAAGTGATATAAGACCCCTGTCATTTTTAAAATGCTAAACTAAATACAACTTCATGAAAATACGCTATCCTACCATGCAGCCACACTGAATCTTAGCAACATTTCCAGGTACTGCCATCAATAGGATTGTACATATACGCAAGCTCTACTTTAGAGGTTTCTTGTTGGGGTCCATACTACCCCACCTTTCCTGTTTATCAGAAGAGGCTGACTGGATGCTCATGAATGCTTTCAGCTCTTCTAAGATTGAAATACAGCTTTTAAAATTCACGTCAATATAAAAATATGCCCACAGAAATAGTCTCACTTTTTGTTCCTTTTAAAAACAATACTGAGTCATCTAGGGTGAAAAACAAAAACCTTAAAACGTTCAAATGTAAGAGGTAAGACAATCTCATTGAAGAATAAAAGAGGGGGAAAGGATTTCACAGTACCATCAGCTTTTTGAACACAAGTTACTGAAAGACTTGGTCAATGACTTGGGGAAATTCTGGCTCCTACCCTTATTCAGTTGGTTAGTTTTATTTGTTCTTCCCCATATAACTCTTCCTACTACTAAGAAAGAAAATGCTATTTCTAGAGACTTCTAGTTTTAAGCTGGGACTCGGAAGTTATGATTTGCTCAGAAAGAAATTCTGGGAGTAGGAAGTTCCTGGTGTTTCCCGAGGTGTCCATAACCAAGCACCCGCCCGCGCACAGCTTCCCACCAGCACCAGCTGAAGGGCAAGAGGGGAAACTCATAAGTCGCAGGGAAGCAGGAATGTGATCGGGTTACTTTAAAGCCCAATCAGCATCTCAGCTCAGACACACCCTCTCCACTCCCCACAGGGCTGAGATGGACTGCTCTGAAGCAGCAAGTTCACATTCAAATGTTTAAGGGAAATGACCTCATCATTTCCTATCCTAGGCTCTCCGGAACTTTCCTTTCTGGTAAGTTCACTTCCCAGTGGACCCCAACAAAGGCCAGATGGTGGCAGAAGGCAGCTCTGGATAAAACTTTAAAGCAGAATTTTATCCTCAAGCATCCATTCTTCTCTAACTCCACGCGGGCTGTCTACTATGCCATCTATCCTCTGGCTACGTCAAGGTCTGTTTCACGATGACTTCTCCCGCCCTACCCTCTTGAGTATAATATACTTACAAACTGGAGCCCTCCCATCACAGCTGCATCTCCTTAGCTAAGTATAATACGTAAGGATATATATTCTAGTTAATCTTCAAATTAGTCTTCAAACTAAGCCTGGTGTAAATCAGTAATTCACATGCTTACTCAGGTGTCAAAACATTTCAAAATAATAATCCTCTTTGTGAAAGCATTTACAAAAGCTTTGTAAAGCATTTATGTAGTTAATTCCATCATAAAAATTTGGAACAATTTTACTAACAGAAAATGACTTTAGTATTACACATTTAACATGCATCAAACATTAAGGATAAATGTTCACTAAGAGTTTTAAGGTCAGTGGTTTCTGAATTCTTCTAGTAATATTCATTTGCTACTGTTCATCAGTAAAGGAAACATAAGGAAAATGCAAAATTTAGAAAATTCTATTCATAAACACTTTTTAAATTGTAGCTCTTACAACTAGGAAAGCTGGAAGACCATGGAAATATCGTAGCCCCAGGCAGCAGTCTCAGAGCCACTCCTGTGGCCAATCAATGCCTCTAAAAGGTGGTCTATTTTAAAAAAGGAAAGATTGTCCTAATTGAAAAAATTTAGGTAAAATTCCTGAAGATTTCAGGTGGCACAAGGAGAAGATATTGGGTTATCAGAAAAGTCATTAACGCATTTTTGCAACAAAAAACAGAAAAAACACGTCATGACTTTTCTGACAACCCAATATTTTTTGCATAGTAAGATCTTTCCTAAACACAGAGAAAAGAAAGAGCTCTTGCTTCCTAGATCCTTCCGAGATGGGAAAGGTGTACAAAAAGCTTCCCCGCCGCTCCTTCTTTCCTTTCTTGTGTCTCTCAGTTCTCAGTGGGATCTTAATCATCCTGCTTTCAGTCGGATGGGATGGTCACCATGCGTGACCCTGGTTCCAGGCCACCCAGACCCAGGTGGTCTTTCAGGACCTAGTCATCTCCAGCTCCAGTGCTGTCATAACAAAGGCTAGGTCTCTACACAGCTGAAGAGAGACATGAAGAGTCAGCTTTTGGGCACAGCTAATCCCGCCCAAGTCACACACAGCCAGAGCACACAGATATGAATGCCAAAAGGACTCTTAGAGACAACCTAGCCTAGTTACCTCACTTAGGAAAACTGGTTTTCAAATACTTATTTAGAAAAAGCATCTTCTACTTAATTTTCACTTGACACTTACACAGAGTCACAAAAGTCATAATTAAAATCTGTGTCCCCGATCCTAGAAAGACTGATAGCAGCATCCCTTTCCTTGGAGGACGGAAGATATCACCATGAACTAATTTCCAGCCAAATTCTTCCTGGGCATCCTCCTAAAAAGGGAATGAAATCGTTTAATTGTCATGTGGTATCACCAAGACAGCTAGACAGTTTAGTCATTGTTGAATATGCTGATATAGAAATATTTTTAAAAACTCACAATTGTTAATATTTATTTCAATTTTGAAGAGTCAAGCTTGACTTGTAGAGCTTTATGTAATTTTTCTAATTGTTTTTAAAAGAATGTTGCGTGTTAAGGTCTATAAATATAGTTGAGAAACTTTAAAAGAAATACAAAGATTATGTGATGCCTACTTAGTTCTAAGCTTTACGATCCAAATTGATAATTTTTAATCACTCTCTATCCGTTGCATCCTGCATTTATTAATATCCAAAATAAGGAAATGGTATTAAGGTCTCATTAGCTACTTTGCTGGCATAGTAGGCTTGGCTGTGAAAACATTAGTATGTTTGTGTCACCAGCCCAAATTGCACCCTTGATCTTCAGACACATATGTACAACTGCTTAATAAACAGTTCCACTTAACTGTTTAACAGATATCTCGAATAGAATTATGCACAACTGAACTGATTCTCTCTCCTCACCTATACTTGCTCTTCCTGCAGTCTCCCCCAGTAGATAAAATCTCCATCCTGCCAGTTGCTCAGTCCCCAAAACCTTGAGGTAATCCTTGATTCCTAACTTTTTCCCACACTTCAAACACAATCATTTAACAAATCCTATAGCTCTACCTCCAAATGTAAACCACAGGACCCACCCCTAGTCCCTGGTTCAAGTGGTCACCTCTCACCTAGCTATTGCAATATACACGAAACTGGTCTCTGGTTTTGCCCATCTTTCCATTCAGCTGATTCTAAATACAGCAACCAGAAGGTCCCTGTAACCAACCAGGTGGTTGGGATCAGAAATGTGGGGTCATTCACTGTTCTCTCCCTCTTCCACCCTCTCCAGTCAACGGGTCAATTAGGATTCCATCCCATCGCCTACACACCCTCTGTAGCTATCTATCCACTTCTTCCTTCTTCCCTGCCACCATCCCGTCTCTGTAAGTTCTCAAACAGCCTCTGGCTGGCTTCTACACTTCCTATCTTGCCCTACTCTGAACAATTCTCCACGTAACATTTAAAGTGATTTTTACTAAGACACAAATTTGGCCATGTCACTGCTGTTTAAAATTCTTCAACAGCTTCTCAATGACCTTCGAACCATACGTATGGCTTACAAGTCCTTCAGAATCTGGCCCCTGTTACTTTTTCAGCCTCCTCTCTTAACATTTCCTCCAGGGTACCTCTGTATCTCCCAATTCCCATTCAAACTTCTATCTCTGCAAACAGTAGACAATGCTATTGCTAACACATTACATTTACAAATATTTTTGTAAATATAAATCAAATGAAATTTGAAACATGGAAATTACGTAGGTACTAAACTTGCTTTTACAATGGCTTACAAGACAGTAGTAAAAATCAAAGTATTTCCTTCCATTGGTACAAAATACTTACATATACACTGGGAATTAGGCTTTGCTTGCTCATTTATGATGAATGTACAGAGTGAAGTTTTATTAAAAATACATGGGCTCTAAGTGGATTAAATAAAATTATATTTGGGGTTGGCTTTAAAATAATTGAGAGGGGGAGTAGGTGGGATTCTACAGATAAAACAAACAGGGTGATAGGTATACTAAGCCCCTTGCTTGTGTGAATGTCTGTTAAAAGTATGGGGTCACCATAATTTTAACAACACATATAAAGTATGGGGGGAGGAGTATATGAACCACTTTTTTGGGTGAGGCAGTATTGGATAGACAAGGGACCATTTCCAATTACTTTTTATTGAATAAGTACTAAAAAATTCAAACAGTCCAAGTGGAAATTAAGTTTCCCATAGAAAGCCAGATCCCCTTTCTTTGGACAAACAAACATGACTAGTTCCTTATTACCCTTGCAGAGATATACTACCTATACGTAGGCAAATGCATGAATACATAAATTTTCTCTTTTTTTGCACAAATGATAGCATACTATACACATTATTTCATACCTTTTCTTTTTAGTATAATAATATCATGGAGATGCTTCTACATTTATATATAGAGTTGCCTCATTCTTTTTAATGATTACACAGTATTCCACTGTATGAATATTGCATAATTATTAAAATCAGTCCCCTACTAACGAGTATTTGGGTTTCTTAAAATCTTCTGCTATTATAAACAACATATATTTAAGACAAAAAATAAAACAATAATAAAATCTTTGCATCCAGATTAGTTTCTAGGAGTGGAATTTTTGGGTCAAACTAAATTATAAACTAATATTGCCAAATTGCCTTCCTTAAGTATAGCAATTTACATTCTCATGAACTATGTATCAAAGTGTCTCCCTTCCTCAATTCTCCAACACGTTATCCTATCAAACATTTAAATTTTTACCAATGTATTCGGTGAACAATTTTGCATTGCAGTTTTAATTTGCATTTCTCTTATTATGAATAATGTGTCTTTTTACACGTTTCAAAATCATTTGTATTTCTTTTTATGCACTCTCTTTTCATGTACCATGCCCAGTTTCTTACTGGGCTGTTAACTGCTTTCTTAATGATTTTAGGATTTATTTATTGAGGAATTTAATAATTTGTGACAGGTGATAAAATATTTTCCAATTTGACTTTTATCTTTTTACTTAGTGGTATTTTTGGTAAATATATTCAGGTTTTGTTTTTTTTTAATGTAGTAATCATAGAGCAATCATTTCTTTTATGGCTTCTGGCTCTCCATCGCACTTATAAACTTCTACCCTCCTCCAAGATTAAAAAATAACTTCTCATGTGTTCTTCTAGGATTTTATAGTTTCACCTTTTCATTTAAAGCATTAATCATTTCAAAGTAAGGAATAAAGTTGGGATCTACCTTATTTTTTTTTTCAGACAGCCATACACTTATCTGATAGTATGCATTCAATCTGTTTTTTTCTTCGTTGATACACTTTTTGTTAACTTCCCATTTTAGACTCATTATTATTACATACATAAAATGTTTACTTGGAATTTTTTGGTTCACCAATCCTTTTAAGTTCTCTCTTTAGGATTGGTTTTTATGCATTTATCTTCTGCTAAAGTATTTCTACAGAAATTCCTTCAGTGAAGGTCTATTTGTTTTGATAATCTGAAAAAGGTATTTCACCTTTATTCTTGAAAGACAGCTTCTCCAGATACATCATTCTATATAAATAGTTAATTTCTCTCACCAATTTAAAGGTATTATTTTGTCTTTGACCTTCCATTGCTAATTTGTTTTTTCTTCGTAGATGCTGTCATTTTTCCTCTGGCTGATTCTAAGATCTGTTTTCTTTGATATTCTATGGTTTTGACGGTTGATCTAGGTGTGGATTTCTTTTTATTTATTCTGCTTAGGTATACTCTGTTTCCTTTATGGATGGATTCTTATCTTTCATCTGTTCTGGGAAACTCCTAGCTGTTACTTTTTCATATATTTGATACTCTGTTAACTAATAGTTCTAGTATCAGAAATCTTTGTGTGGGGGGGAGGGGTGTGTCTAAATCTGTTGTTTATTATAAATTTCTGCTAACAGATCATATTTTATTGATCTTAAATTGGAGGAATCCTGAAAAGCTAAATCTGAAAAGCTACAAAGTTCAGCTCCCTCACTAATCACCCAAAGTTTAGTTTCCCAATTGGTTAAAGGCTCTATATAAGCCTGACCCAAAGGACAACTTCAGACTCTCATGCCTGCATTGCTTCCTGCTCTGGCCTTCGCTCACCTTTTTGGGGGGTGGGGGACATAGTGGAGTGGGAGGGAGGAATCCATGTATCTACATTTTTTTTACCTATCTTGAGCCTAACAGCGCACAAATTTGGTACATAAAGGACTAATTCATTCATTCATTCAACAAAATTTATTGAGTACCAAGTATATGCTCAGCACTGTTCAAAACACCAGAGATACTACAGTGGGTATAAGAAAAAAAATCCCTCTTCTCATTAGTATGTGTTCTCATTGGGAAGGCAGACAATAAACAAAGTAAGTAAATAAAATATATAGTACATTAGATGGTGTAAGTGCTATAGAGAAAAATTAGGAAGTATGGGTGTGTTATGTGGGGGCAGAGGATGTAATTTTAATGGGATGATCAGGAAAGTCTTGCTGGGAAGATCACATTTCAGTGAAGACTTGGAGGTAAGGGAGCCAGCCATATAAATATCTGAGAGATGAACGTTTGAGGTAGAAAGAAAAGCAAATGTAAAGGCCTGGAGGTGGGAACACTTGACATATCTGAGAAACAGCAGGAGGCCCATGTGGCTGGAGCAGAGCTCCATGAGGTAGGTACTGCAGGGCCTTCTGGACCACTGTAAAGACTATGGCTTTCACTCTGAGAAAAATGGGAAGCCACTGGAGGGCTGTGATTGGGATGAAACGATCTGACTTATGTTTGAGCAGATTTGCTCTGAAGGCTACAGTTAGAAACTGGAGGGAGGAAAAGAAAGAGAGCAGGGTTGCCCCCGCCCATATCCCACAGCACACCTCTGTACAAACTAAGAAAAAAAACTTAAGTCAGCAATTATTTGGAATTTCCAATTATGAAGAGTATCTTGAAATTTTTATTTATGTTTTTAGCTGAGCCATCCTGCCACCTGTTGGCAGCTCAGCAGCAGCTCAGCTCGGGCCAGGCATCGAACCGCTGTTCCTTAGAGCTCACACTCTTGAGCAAGCTCTTAACCAACTGAGCCACTCGGCCGGCCCTTGAAATTATTTTAATATTTAATAAATCAATATAAAATAATATTGAATGTCAACTGTAATTGAAAAATTTTTAAAAAGGGGCTAAAAAGGTGAAGGGGAATAAGAGGTTAAAATTTCCCCGTATAAAACAAATAAGGGCGGCCGATTAGCTCAGCTGGTTAGAGCGCAGGCTCATAACACCAAGGTTGCCGGTTTGATCCCCACATGGGCCAAGGAGCGGAGCCCTCCACAACTAGATTGAAGACAACTACTTGAGTTGAAGCAGATGGCTCCTGGAAAAACACACTGTTCCCCAATAAAATTTCAAAAAAACCAAAAAGAATGCTCTAAGAAAATTAACAATAATTTAAAAAATAAACAAAACAAATAAGCTATGGGGATGTAACACACAGCATAGGGAATATAGTCAATAATATTGTGATGGCATGGTATGGTGTCAGATGGTTGCTGGACTTATGGTGATCACTTTTTTTTTTTTTAAGATTTTATTGGGCTATCAGGGGAAGGGGAACAGACAAGTTGCTGTTGTTTTGTTCTTCAGTCTAGTTGTGGAGGATGGTGCTTCACTGGCCCAAGCTGGCACCATCATTGTACTCTTCCCAGGCAAGGCAAATCAGTCGCCGGCTTCTGGACGGCAGCTCTCGGCAGCTGTTGGCTGCTCACGCTGGCTGCCGGCTACACACGGTAGCTTATGGCAGCCCACTGCAGCAGGGGACTGCAGCCCACGCCGTCGCCAGCGACCCATGGCAGCCCAGCTCCAGGTTGAGCTGTTGTTCAGCATCTTAGCTGTAGAGGGCAGTGTCACTGGCCCTCATATGT
>NW_017731747.1:1021927-1046696 GCF_001890085.2 Hipposideros armiger
GCAATGATGGTGCCAACTTGGGCCAGTGAAGCAACGTCCTGCACAACTAGACTGAAGAACAAAAGGACAGCAACTTGTCTGTTCCCCTTCCCCCAATTCCCCAGCGCTGTTCCTACCCCCAATTCCCCAATTAAAAAAAAAAATCTTTAAAAAAAACCAAAACAATAAAAATCTGAGTTTTTTGTCTTTATTACAAGTCACTATGATTCTTGTGGAAATTTTGTTCGAGAGTTGCTATGAACTAAAAAAGTATAAAATGTGTAACATTATGTAACTTAAAATGTTTGAGAGTAAATGAGATTGGGGCATTAAATTACTTTTGAGTATACCAAATGGTTGAAATGATAAAAATTCAGTTAAATTAATTTTAAAAAATTAAATATACACACAAATATAAATTGCTTGGGAGTTATTCCATTCAAGTTTGCTGTTTCACAAACTTGGTGTATGCTGGGAATGGAGAATCTGATAGAGTAGACAGCACATAAATGAAAAAAGAGGACAGAACCGGAGCTGTGCACTGATACCCATTCTGCACCAATCTACTGACAAAGATGAGGTTGTGAACAGTTCAGCTCTGAATGCTGTAGTGACTAAGTTTCTAGAGCCAATTCTTAAGGATCATTTTCTTGAAAATGTAAATTCAGGATAACTTTATTAATGTAACACTGTTATTTAACTTCAAAAACATTTCAGCATTCTAAACATAAAAATAAAATTTAAAAATGTTGCCAATTGTGTTTAGTACAGAAGGTTCTTGAACTTTCATTGATGCAGTGGCTCTTCATTTTGCTGACAATGAAGAGTTCTACAGCTTGTTTAAAACTACCGCACTGAACTAAAAAAGATCCAAACACTTCTCATGCCAGCTGACCTCCCTATTCCACAGCTAACAACGGCAGCTATGTCATTATATACAAACACAAGACAACCTGAAGCTAAATGGATGTCTCCTGCAGTGTCCAGCCTCACAGTGCATGCCCTGAGCTGTGGCCCCTCCAAAAGGCATCTTCCCCACAGCCTCAATCCTAAGCAAGGAGCATCAAGAGCTTGTCTCGGTTGTTTTGTTCTTTTTATAAATAGATATATGTAGTTGACAACTCAGGATTTCTAGCCAATAGCCATAAAGTTAATACCACCTTATGGATAAAAAAAGAAAATGCCAGAAACATCTTTAAATGCCTTGTCACGCCAACAGCAAATGCACAGAGTGAGGAGAACACAAGAGCCTTTTCCTTTTTAAACTGTTTAGAAAGATGTACAACTTTCAGGGTGCTCCAGACACCTGTGGCCATTTCGCGTAGACCACTGACAATTTCTAGAGCACTCTGAGAGACTACTACTGTATGATCATGATCCAACTGTGTAACTAATCCTCACGAGGGAGACAGACACGTCTCAGGTAGAGCTGTGTCTGTGGTGGCGCTCCCCTACTCTAAGGTATTTACAAGGAGACAGATGAAGTTTTTTATTCATCTTCCTCCTCCCCTGCTCTTCCTTTTCCTCCCCCTTCCTCCTCCCCTTCCCCCTTTCTCCTCCCCCTTTTCTTCCTCCTTCTCCCCCTCCCCTTTCCCTTCCCCCTCTTTTTCCTCTTCCTCTTCCACCTTTGTCCAAGCAACTTTAGTGGGGCCCTCTGTGCCATCGAGCTGCCCTTCAGCCTCACGGTCCGCGACATCCTCCTCACACTTCTCCTCCAGCTCTGCCGCCTTGTTGTTGTAAGGCTGCTTTTCACTGTCACTTAAGTTACTCCACAGCTCGCCCAGCTTCTTTGCCACATCTCCAATAGAGATGTCAGGGTTTGTGGATTTGATCTGAGAGCAGAATTCTGAAAAGAACAGGAAGAATCCAGACGGTGGCCTTTTGGGGGCATTAGGGTCCTTCTTCTTGCCTCCCTCAGCTGATCCACAATCCTCCGTTTCCTGATCATAGCGTACTTCATCTGCCTTTGCCATCTCATCAAATTTAGACTTCTCTTTCTCAGACATTGTCTTCCACCTCTCAAATAACTTCTTGAAAAATTCTGAAAAATTGATTGAGACCTCTGGGTTTTTCTTCCTGTGTTCCTCTCTGTACGCCTGCACAAAGAAGGCATAAGCAGACATCTTGCCCTTTGGTTCCTTGGCATCACCTTTAGCCATCTTGACTGTATTGTTCGCTAGTTCCAAATTCGGGATAACCTTTAAGAAGAATGTTTTAAAAGCAAAGTCTGTCTAAAGTTATTATTTAAGCCTTTTCCAAAGAAAAAATAAAGACTATTCTTGGAAGACCAAAGAACAGTTCAAATGTTTCACTCACCGTAGAATCCATCTGATTATATCTGGCAATATCTTTATGCAGTGTCCGTAGCATAATCATAGCGACCATCCCAGACAAGAAGAGGACAATGACCAGGGAATTCATGATGCTGTAGAAATAAGCATGTCAGGATTAATCTGTAGCTTAATCTTTTGAAAAACTATTTACTGAGTAACATTAAAACACCATTTTTCAGGCCGGCCGAGTGGCACATTGGTTGGTTAAGAGCTGGCTTGGGACGCTAGAGGGCCCCGGTTCGGATCCCACATATGAGGGCCAGTGACACTGCCCTCTACAGCTAAGATGCTGAACAACAGCTCAACCTGGAGCTGGGCTGCTGTGAGTCGCCGGCGACGGCATAGGCTGCAGCCCCTGTGACAGTGGGTTGCCAGCAGCCAGCGTGAGCAGCCAGCAGCCGCCGTGAGCGGCCGTTCAGAAGCCAGCGACTGATCTGCCTCGCCCGGGAAGAGCGCAATGATGGTGCCAACTTGGGCCAGTGAAGCAACGTCCTCCACAACTAGACTGAAGAACAAAAGGACAGCAACTTGTCTGTTCCCCTTCCCCCAATTCCCCAATAAAAATCTTTAAAACAAACAAACAAACAAAAAACCCCCAGCATTTTTCAAAATCAAAATTTGACCTAAAGTCCAACAAATTCAATGAACTGTGTTCTGCCATGTGTCCCTGTAGTGGATACATCACTTTATATACTTAATAGTTTTGTAGTCTGTTGAGAACTAGAATTTTTTTTGTCCATGGTCAACACTATTCAATAACACAATACTATGCCCAAATCAGTACAACACAAGCTGCAAGAATCAACAAAGGACTGATGTGTCCCGCAAGAATTTACTGAAGAACAGTAAATTAATGTGTCAAAAGGATAGTCACCAAAGTAGGAAAAGGAGAGTAATAGCACCACGAGCAGCTTTCCAGATAAAAGTTTTGAGTGATGCTTTTAAGAGAAAATAATACATAGTCCTAACAGCAGCAGCAGCTCGTTTACTGAGCATTCTTCCATGCCAGGTAAGGTGCTCAGTTGCTCTTTTTAATTATCTCATTTAATCCTGAGAACAGTCCTATGAAGCAGGTATTTCTAGATAAAGAAATACTCTGAAAAATTGGGTGATCTGGCCTGATTCACAATCAGTGACTTAAAGCCAGGACTGAATCCAAGTCCGATTCAAAACGTCAGATTTTTAAGTAACTGGAGAGGATTAGAGAGTGAATGAGATGTTGAAAGGGACGGAGTAGAAGAGTACAGAACATAAAGCAGATTAATCTTGTCTTACCTAAACCACTGAATATGGGTATGAGGCATAGATTCCAGAATATAGTCCCATCTAGATGCCCATCTGATATTTTTATCTTCCTAGAGGGATTACAAACAAAACAAAGAAAACTCTTTAAATAACCATTTGCTGACAGAGTATGTTAAGAATTCAAAAATTTCCATTCACAGCTTGACCTTCCTTCCCATCAGTCAACAAACGCCATTCCTCATGATCATAATGAGGGTTAGTCATGAGATTCAATTCCTCACAACTCAGGAAAATCAGGATAAGATTAAGCAGTAAATAAAACCAGTACGAGTTCCTAAAGGCACCTAGTTAATTTGTTTTTTATGTATTGCTTTAAATTTTAAACAGTAAAGGTTCATTTTAGATGTCTAAATTTAGAGCTCTATATTTAATTTTTCAGAAGATTGAGTAGAATAACTTATTTGTTTTGACGTCTATCTGTACCTATGAGACACTTAACCAGACCAGTCATAACCTAGGTACACTGAACATCTGGCAGATGTCACCTACACTGAGTTCTTAACACCTAGAAAGAAATATATTACTATTTACTGCACTAGGCTTGCAAAATTACACATTATATGGGGATAGTAAATGTCACAACTACATTAGATTGCCACGATAGTTTATTAAAAATAGAGGTGGAATACTGCCTGAGATTCTCATAAAATGAACTTTCACTTTCCTAAGAAACTTCTCCTTTAATGAAAACCTTCCCCTGAATTCCCTAATAACCTATACAAATCATATATACCATCAAGAAACTCTCCACTTAAGTTTATACTCAAATACAGATTTAAAAATGGTGGTTTTCCCAAATGCTTGTTGCGTGTATCTTTGACATATTCATACCATCCCTATGTCTATTTTCTACCTTTTGTCTTACATAGATCACTTATAACACTTACTCAGTCTCAGTTTCTCCAATTTCCTGTATCTCTTATTTAAATGAAGACTTAGTCTCGCATATGATTATGGTGCCTGGTGTACTGACAAACTATTCCAAAAATCAGCTCATTAAAAGCTTATATATTTGACAAACT
Source organism: Hipposideros armiger (assembly GCF_001890085.2). NCBI lineage: Eukaryota > Metazoa > Chordata > Mammalia > Chiroptera > Hipposideridae > Hipposideros > Hipposideros armiger. The sequence goes on from NW_017731747.1 coordinate 1,026,567, forward strand.
TAATCATTAGTATTTTAATCAGCTTAAGTAGTATGCATTTAAAATCAATTTCTGAGATATACTAAAGATTAAAACAAACTTACCTGGAAGCTAATGGAATAAGTATAGGCAATTTTGACCTCCCCAGAAGCCTTGTTACTTATATCCATGGGGGGTGCTGCAGAGCAGTCCGGTTTATCTATATGGGTATGTTTGAAGCTGTGGGAAGAAACATTTTGGCAAGATGCTGATAAGGTATAATTTTTTAAAATGGAGTAAAGGTTAGAGATTCTGTACATATTTCACAATGCTACTGATAGCCAAAGGTGAAATTATTCATGTCACACTTGATATTAATACAAATATTTACTTTGTATAAATAATGGGCTTAGTTATAAGAATGTGTACACATTATTACTCAAAATTAGAGACAAACTTTTGAAAACATTGTACTTGAAAAGCATTAAATAATTTAAAAAATATATAAAAAAACACTGAGGGAATTTAAATTAACTGCCATCTTATTATGGCATGCATTTCTTTACACAAGTGACATGAGAAATTGGCTAATTTAATGGTGGGAGAGGAGTCACAGAAAAAATGGAATATTCAATCAAAAAAGGATCTCACAAATAAATGATAGGTCTTTCACACTAAAAACTGATAGCTTGAAGAGATGACCATTCAATGACTTGTCACATACTGGCATCTAACTAACACTGCATGAAAATTTTCAAAATGACAGCACTAATCAGCTCATTTGGGTCTCTGTTAGGTGGTCAAGTTGCAAATATCAGAGGCAATGCTTTTCCACTGTAAAAGGGAACACTGTCTCAACCACTTTTCCAAGCTGACATGGAAAAGCTGTCAAAACTTCCTGACTGAAAAAAACAAAAAAAAAAGCCCCATTGGCTTGACCACTTCACCACCAAAGGGAAAAAGTATTTGTGTGGTTTCTCTGGATAGTCCACAACGTAGTAACAAGTCATGCTAAAGGGAGTTTTAGTAAAGTCAATCCCGAATCACCAGATTATATGCCAGAGTACTGATTAAGAAAAAAGTTAATTTGGCCCAAAATATTTATTCTTTGGGCCTAAATTTCACTTATATTTATTTACTTCTTATCTGTCTGTATAACTGTCTGTTACCTTTTTGGTTCAAGTTTAGCAGCCACTAATCTTGCTCCCATGGATCCAGTTTCAACAACATGATAGTGTATTTTGATGTCAACATGGTTGAAGATGTAAAATGTATCTCTTTCATGGAATTCTGACTACGGAACAGAACTTAAAGTTAAAGACAGAAAACTGGCTATACAAGAGTCAAAACATAAAACTTTAAAATAAGCTGCAACAAGTAGAGAAATTTAAGATTGAACAGGATTTTAATCCTTCCCCATAAAAAATGTTTAAGTTTTAAACTTTATAAGCCAAAACTAATTGGCAGAAGTACAAATTATACTTCTTTAATGTTTTAATTCTTACATAAAACTTAAGTGCCTATTTAAAAAAAAAATCTATTATTTTCTAGCTTTTCACTTACAAAAAAAATTTTTTTTAAATATTACATGCTATAAGCATACTAATCTTATATATTTTAACACTTCTCCACTATGGAAGTTTATAACTTTAGACTAAACCAATAACCTAAAGTATTCAAGTGTCTCTGGGTCAATTCTCACAAAAGCATTAACTGTTATTACCAGTTTCATGATCAAGCTCATGCTAACTTCTACTACCAGGTCATATTAATTAAGACATTAAATCAGGGTGACCTGATTACATAAAATTTAATATATATTCCTCCAAATTTTAATTACCTTCTAGTTAATGTCCTCACTTTATTATTCTGTGTTTAAATATAAAATTATGGTCCCAAAGACAGATGCCTTTTTAAAAACAGATATAATACTAAACTTTGGCAATACGATATTTTATAACCTTAAATGTGCAATACAAATTTCATGGATTTACAATGATATCCTTTCGGCACTCTACTATTTACATACTTTTATATGTAAGATATTAATCTAATTTTTAACAGAGTCAGAACATACAAAGTCCCAGCCCTTAGTATAGTGCTCAGCATATAATAAGACACTCTCAGTAAATGTTGAACTGAATTATTGTAATTCTAGAGTTAAATTTGTACACTGCTAATCTGGTTTAGCCTTAAGATCTCAGTATTGTGCTTCAGAACATCTGAATTGTACTCATTTGATGAATATAACAATTTTTGTCTGGGTGAAAACTAAATACGTCCACCAAAATACCGTCTTTTAAAAAGCATAGCTTGTCACAAACTTACACTAATAACACAGGCATCTTTTGCACGGCCTTTATCTGTAATGTAACAGCCAATAGGAAATCCAGGATTACAGAACCTCTGACCATCTTCAACATCATAACACCATGTTACAGGCATATTATCCACAATCCTATTCACAGAAATAAAAATCAAGTTATAAATCACCAAACATGACTAAGAATTACTGCCCAAGTATGTGTCATTTCATAAAATTTAAATGTCTATAAATGCCTTAAGATGTCAAAACTACAACCAAAGAATTTTGATGAAATGTGGTATTTCATAAGTAATAGCATTATGCTACACTAATAGCATTATTAGTGAAGAAAAAAAACTTTATGGCTGAAACTATAAATGTATGTAGGAAAGGGAGTTTATTAATTAATTTATTGCAATTGCTAATTTAACAATATCATTATCTAGACACCTAAGTACAATTTACCTTTAGCAGTACACTCAAAAGCTCTAAATAGGTGCAAAGCAATACATCCATTAATAGTTGTTTGGGAACATTTTATGCAACAGTATAGATGCAAATGTCTTTTATTACTCAGAAATTCAATAAAAAGAATATAATTGCAAGATATGGGAAAATATTCAACTTAAAGACCAGTGAAAAAGTAAAAACTATAGTATTATTTATTAAAACTGTGTAAATCCAACTTATGTCTAAAAGAAATACTGCAATAAAGCTACAGAAACAAATCTTTCAAGTTGTACAGTGAAAAAGAATTTTTTTAAACAAAAAAGGATAAAAGTAAGAAATAAAGTTCTGTAGTGCTACATAACTACATTAAAGTCTGAGCATGTGGTCCCATGTGCCCAGAGCACGCTGCAGGATACAAATAAAAAAAAATTACTAAAAATATACCAGCTGAATTACAGTCATAAGACGACACTCCAGGGCATGTTTTATTTGTTAATTAATATATGCCTTAGGCAGTAAAATTATGATTTTATAGTCACCCAAGATGTACATTAATGACCTAATAAAACATGTCTCGTCACATTTAAATGCTATTTAATAGTACCCAATGTACCAAATTTTAGAATCACCTAAACTATTAAGTTGCTTATTATTATAACCAGCAGGCTAGTGGTTTCCATGAAAAAAAACCTATAAAATATTAGAAGCATGAAAGCAATGCTATATAAATAATTCAGATTTTCTGGAGGCCTAAAAAATTAGTTAGTTGCTTTAATATTTTAGAGAATAAAGTTCAATCAATGAGTGTATACTAGTAATATGTGAAGTATAATACCTTTATGCTACCATAACAAAGAAAGTACTACATAAGAATTATAGTGCTAGTTACATAATGAGAAATTAGGGAGCAATTAGGTTTTTTTAAAAGCAAACATCTTAAATTTATCATTTATATAATGCCTTGACTCAATAACCTTTTCCTGGTAATAGGAAGCATTAAAAAAACAAAATAAATCCTTGGAAATAAATGTAAGAAAATTTAAAGAACATAATTTTCAATTACTGCCTTGCTACGTTAGAGAGTGGTAGCTACTTGAATTTATAACACAAATATTAAATACCATATTTTTCAATGTGCTATAGTGAAAAAGAGTATAAGAAGAGGACTCAAAAGATAAAGGTTGAATAACTGGCCACAATTTTTTGCCATTAAGGACTCCTTTCCATTATTTCCCTCTACCCTCTATGGACTCCATTTGAAACACTTCTATTAATTAAGCTTCATTTATTAATAACTCATTATCCTAATAAATTAATTAAACGCCCAGAATTTCAGATCAGAATGGAATAACCCATGTTGCCACAATACACTCAGAAAATTGCAGCCAGGGCCGGCCGAGTGGCGCGTTGGTTGGGAGCTGGCTTGGGGCGCGGCTCTGAGCGGCAGGGCCCTGGTTCAGATCCCACATGGGCCGGTGACGCTGCCCTCCGCAGTTGGGATGGTGAACGGCAGCTCAGCCTGGAATTGGGCTGCCATGAGTCACCAGTGACGGCATAGGCGGCAGCCCCTGCTGTAGTGGGCTGCCATAAGCTACCACGTGTAGCTGGCAGCCAGCATGAGCAGCTGGCAGCCGATGTGAGCTGCCAAGAGCTGCTGTGAGCGGCCGTCCAGAGGCTGGCGACCGATCTGCCTCACCCAGGAAGAGCGCAATGATAATACCAACATAGGCCAGTGAAGCAACATCCTCCACAACTAGAATGATGAACAAAACAACAGCATCTTGTCTTTTCCCCTTTCCCCGATTACCCAGAGCTGTTCCCCTCCCCGAATTCCCCAATAAAATCTTAAAAAAAAAAAGAGGAAGTACATGAAGATAGTCTTCCTGTTCACCACCTCCAACACCTTGTAATTTTTAGAAAAGGCAAAACATGTGTAAGCCATGACCCCCACAGAGAATACAGACATTTGGTGGCAAACATTTATAAGAATAATAATTATACTTGAAAAATTGGATTTTTGAGATCCTTTTTTAATATTCTGTTTGAATATTGTATAAGTAAATAGTACTTTGGAAGCAGAAGTAGTTTTAAATGCTTTTTGATTATGACAAACTGTTAACAACCTTGTTAATGTTATAATACGTTTGTAAAATAAAAAGGTTATATAAAATGTATTTATTTGAAGTAGATTCTATTTATCAAATATCAAAACAAAAGCTAAATTTTGTTTTCCAATAGTATTTCTCATGGCCTACAAGTATAAAATAACAGTATTTTCCTAGATTGATCCAGATACTTTCTCCAAAGTGTAAATATGCTCCTGTTAACTATGTATGAATAAAAGAAGTGCTCTATGTACCAAAACAAGTACCAGATATCAGTTAAAAGATAACACTTCAAGCTGTTAACTGTAGTAATCCTCTGGCAAGAAAGTCACTACTTCCTGTTAATACTGGTAACAAAAAAGGGAAATCAATTAATTTGCTATAGAGTTTATGAAGTTATTTATACATTCAGTGAAACAGGTTTCATCTTGAAAAGGAAAAAGCCAAAAAGCCAAAATCTCCATGTCTTACCAGTGATGCTGATAATTCAGTAGCATGCTTTTTTTCAAGAAGTCTAGCTTTTGTTTGTCTTCAGCTTTCTCTGTATGGTATGTTTTTGTACAAACAAGCTTACACTTCTCCTCTTTATTAAATGTAAACTGTATTAAAATAAAGTGGAAAGCAAGTTAAGAAAAAATATCCCATTCCTTCATACCTATACCATAAATAGAATAAAAGTACTGGTCTCATTAATTACTTAAGTACATTAATATTGATAACAAACATTTTTAAATTGCTCATAGCTCAGATTTAAATTTCAATCTTATTCTGTTTCTTAAAAAACTTATCAATTTTTCTTTTGATAAGTAACAGTTTTTTATTTTTATTTCTGATCATTTCAATCGGCCCACCTTCTAAATGTAAACGAGTCCTGGAAGGAAAAACCCCCACATGTAGAACAAAATGGAACATCAGTCTCTCTATAGTAATGTCTCCTGGTAGTACTTTGGAAATTATGGATTTGAAGGCTTTCTAGTAATAAGAAGACAAGTTTTTATGTCCATATACTCATTTGGTGGATATTTGTTAAGTGCCCCCTATGTGCCAAATGATGGCGATTCAGCAGTGAATAACATACACTGTGATGATACAAGTAGTCAAATTTGGATGCCTAAAATCAGAGTAAATGTGATTCCTTTTTACTCATGTTTGAAATAATTGCCAATTTTCAGCATCTTATTTAATAATAAAGTTGAAACAAACAGTAAAGTTGAAACAAAAATTAATAAGTTTTTAAACCAAATTTAAAAAACTAAGGATTCCTCCAATTTTGGAGTCTAGGACTTATTTCATGTGTATAGTAATAATGATATTCACAGCATATTATATAATGTAGGTTTACTTTATCAAGACCCATTTACATCTTAATATAAAAAATGTATTTCCTAGTGTTCTGAAGGCTGTAATTTACTAACTATATATAGTCTATAATTGTATACTTAATAAATTTGAAATTCATTACCTGGGGTAAAATAAAAAGCCAACCTGCGAATGTTTCACTCCCAACCAGTCCATTCTTTTGTACATTATTTATAAAATCCCTAAGCCAGTTTCTGTGCATCACTGAGGAATTTTTCAAGTGTAGCCCACTGCTGCCACCTGTCAGCCAAAAGTTTTGTTCTGACTGCATTGCTACTTCTGTTAACAGCAATATTCATGCAATTATTTAATGTCTTTAAACTTATATAAACCTTATAGGTTCCCTTTTAAAGAGTGGAAATTAAAAAACGAAAGTATACATACAAAAGGTGTCAAATTAAGCAGAAATAGACATTGTTACACCAAAAGTGGCAAATCTTCCACCTCAATCCAGTGTTCACTGGGTTTAGGCAAGTCAATTGTGCATTCAATTGTGAGGAAAATAACAAGCCTAAAGATAACGTTTAACCACAATAATAAACGCTTATTTATCACCTCGTGTAATCCTCCCAGTAATCCTAAAATGTAGTTCCCTACTGAGTCTTCCTTATCATCCCGACCTATTAACACTGAGTGTCCCAAGGTTCAGTCCTTGGAATTCTTCTCTTCACTATCTATACCCACTCCCTTTAGGGGTCTCATCAATTCCTGGCTTTCAGTATCATCTACACACTGATGATTCTCAAATATACCTATCTAGGCTGAACCTCTCCTCCAAACTTCAGACACATGTATTTTACTGTTAACTCAACATCCCTTTCTTGATGCCTAATAAACACCTCACACTTACCATGTCCCAAACTAACTCTTCCGCATTCCTCCCAAACCTACTCTTCCCACAGATTTTCTCATCTTAAGAAACAGCAATTCCACACTCCACATCCCATCCCTCAGCAAATTCTGGTGACCCCACCTTCAAAATATAGCCAGTTTCTGAGATTCTAACCGCTTCACAACCCCTATCCTTCCATCGCCATGGTTGAGACACTATCAGGTCCAAGAGTCTCCCTAAGGGTCAGGTCTCCCAGCTTCTCCCCTTCTCTCCCACGGTCCATTCTCAACACAGCAACACTAGTGATCCTGTTAAAATCTAAGCCTACTCAAAACTCTCCAAGGCTCAGATGTACAGGCTGAAGTCTTTACAATGGCCTATGAGTCACTATATGATGTGGTCCCATTACTGTTTTTTTTTTTTTTTAGCTGAGCCATCCTGCCACCTGGTGGCAGCTCCCATTACTTCTCCGCTGTCATTTCCTACTATTCTGCTCACCTGCTCGAGTTATGCCAACTTCTTTTCTGTACCTTGAATACACCAGGAAGTTCACATCTTGGGACTCTGGCATTTGCTGCTCTCTTTAGCTAGAACACCTTCTCCTCAGATATTCGCATGGCACACTCCCCTTACTTGCTTCGCGTCTTTTGCTCAAATGTCACCTTCTCAGTGAGACTTTCTCAGTCCTATTTAAAATTATAAATTCTCCAACCACATTCCCTGATTTATTTTCAATAGTTTTACATGAGCAATTGATACACTATATATTTTAGTAATCATTTTGTTTCCTTCTCTTCATCAGAATGTAAGATCCACCAGGGCAGAGATTTTGTTTTGTTCACTGCTGTACTCCACACCTACCATAGTGCTTGGCACACGAAAGGCATTCAACAGATGTGTGAACTGAGCCAATGAGTGAATATGAGAGGTTAGGCTTGAGATGAGATTTTTATGATCCTATGAAATGTAGCCTCCAGTTTCACATAACACACACAATGTCTTGCACTGTTGTTTTTCTGACTTCAAATGAAGTCACAGATAAAAGCAAAATAGATTTGGGGTTGTGTTTTGTTGTTACCACTGTTTTTATTGCAGATCTAAAATAAGGCAAAATTCTTTAAAAATAAAGGACAAGGAATCAATACTGAATCAAAACCAAAAAATATAAGTCAAAACATTTATGGCTGGCTTGGAAAAAAAAAATCTGATCTCTTAGCACCATGTTTGTTTTCCTATGCCTTCGTCTTAACAAATGCCTGCTCGGTCTCTTTAAGCATAGGGTTTAAAGAATTTGTTTTAGCACAGATCCTGATCCAAAAAATTCTAGGAAACTCATAGAAAATGTTAGGTGCATAGGTGCACATCTTCCTCCATTTTAAAATACTCCTTCTGTTCTTCTATTTTACCTCAACTCTTAAGACAAAATTATATCTGAAAAGCATGAGCCCAAAAGAAGGGTCTTTTGCATGAGCAACCCATAGTCTTTACACGTAAATAAATGTACCATGAATAGGATCTTACTTGCCTTTCAAGTCTACCCCAAAGGAACAAAACTTCTCCTGGGTTTGAATATTTTGTTAGCCTTTCCTCTGTTTACTGCTGCTAACGGTTGTTTACTACTAGAGACTCCTGCTGTCCCTCAAGTTCAGTGAATGTGTTACTAATGCTCTTCCCCTCTTCCATTATTTCTCAAGGCCAAGGAATAAACAAACAGAAAATGAGGCTGAGGGACCTTACGAGTATTTTAATAGTACAATTTAATAAATATGTCTGAAAATCACTCTCTGCTATAAAAAGAATGCAATAACTTCCAAAGTAATCTTTCAAAATATTACATCAGGGGGATGTTACACAAATATGCTTGCCCCACACAATTCTACCAATGTCCATACACTTTGAGTTCTTCCTTTCCCAGTGACTTTATCCCATTAGACTTCACATCTATTGTCAGTGAACATTTTTTAAAATTACTGGTCTCTTTAGGGTAGAAAGTCTCAAGTTAGAATATTTTAAGAGGACACACGGTTGAAAACTATAAACTTGTAGTGGATTACACTTGCACAATCGTGTCTTTTCTCCCACTGCTTCGGTGTAGGGTTAGTGTTGGAGAGAGTAAGAGGGCTAGTGGGACTAATCGAGGCTTGGGGATTCGCTGGACAGATGCTTAATGTAATCAAGTGCCAATGGAGATGCACGAGGATGTTTAGTGAGAAAGCAGGGAAGGCAGGTAACCACACGGTCTAAGCCACAGAAGAGAAGGATGTGAAACCAAGAGAGGGGCGCTGTCAGGCTGGGGAATAAAACTTGGGATCGAGCCATTAGAAGGAGCGCTCGGGGGGAGGGGGGTGTCACTTTGTGAGGGGTGAGAAGGATAACTATTGCATTGTTTTGTACACCTGAAACTAATAAAAAAAAAGAAAAAAAAAGGAGTGCTCATGTGGACAGGTGCCAGGGTAAAGAGTTAAAGAAAAAATGCGCAGTTCAGGATATGTTAAAATATAAATAATAAATCTAATTTTATTTATATATGCTTGTAAGTGCATGGAAAATGTCAGGAAAGATTAACAACGAACTATTATGTGTTACTGAGTGGGAGGCACACACAGACTTTTCATTTTATATTCTTCTGTACACTTTAATTTTTTTATGTGGTGATACATTATTATTATTATAAACTAGTTTCATTTTTCTAAAAGGGAGAGATCATTATTCTTTGTGCAGTAGAGACGATATAAAATGAATAGGGAACTATAAAATGCAGAAGGATAGCAGGCTTAAAAGATACTAGATTTAAAAGGTAGAATCATTTTGGGTGATGATAAAGTAAACATATTGAAGAGAATATCTTATATTGTGCTTAGATTGGTTTAACTTATGTCCTAAAAAATATCAAAGATGTTCCAAATACACTTTCAATGGTCAAAATAGAGGTTAGCTTCCCAAAAACCAATGATGGAGTCCAAGGAGTGCTGTATTTGCTAACACTATGGATACTGCTCCCAAAGTGGGGAGGAGAGAGATGTGGAGCAGCTGGGGCAACTCCTCATGCCCAAGGGCTGCGTGCCAGGCCTCTGCGTAAGGTGAGGCAGGGGGTGGGAGTTCTGTCCTTTAGGCTACCGCTTTATCATTTATAACACTGGCTGTATGAATGTTCGTTAAGACAAACTCATCCATGACATAATCGTGAGAAGGGGAGGGATCCTTCTAAACTGCAACTTTAAGAAACTATTACTGGATGCAAAAGAGAAATGAATTCCTCCTTAGATATGAGGGCCAAGTTATCGCAGGACTTTCTGTAAGGGGAAAAAAAAAGCAACTAAAATAACATATAATACTGAATACAAACCTTATATGGTGAAGGTTCAATTCTTTCCCCAAATAATACCTGACCAAGATTTTCAGATGGGCGTTTTCCTTCAGACGCTTGGCAAAAATCAAACCTGGGGGGAAAAATATTTAAGTTTTTAAACATAAATGGAAATAATGAAATAACAAACCCCTAGGCAATCCTGAGGGCAGATTAGGTACTGACCATTCCAGCAGCTCCATTAGATGAGTAAGAAACAGATTCATACTCAAGTTCCATGTACCACATCACCCCCTCCCCCCAAAAAACATGAAACATCTAAAAATTATGTCTTAGAATGTTTTGATTTCTAAATAATACTCTTAATTTTATATAACTTATCTCCTTTCATAACTTTCTAATCCAAATCTTTACTTAATAATGACACGTTATTTACAAATAATGAGATGTGCCAATACTCCCTGGGTTTCTGCCTAATCCTGACACACTGGCCAACACATCCCAATATGAGAAGACTGACCCTCTGAGAACAGATCTGTGGAAAACTCATCACCAGTCAGCTGTAAGTTTATCTCTGTGGTGTTATTCCCTTGTGTTACTAATCAGATTTTAACAAAGTTTTAACAATTGTAGTCTACTTTCAGCTCTGTTACAGAAAATTAAAGGACAGTTCTGTGTTCACCTTGGAATGATATGGGAGTACTTGAGACCAGCGCAGTAATGGCTACAGATTAGTCAGATTCCTAGAGGAAGATGAATCTCGGGTGATAAAAAAAATAGGACTGGGAAGGCCCAAATGAAGACTATCTACTGGATGTAAAAGATCCATTGAGTTTTCCCAGGAATATCCACAAAGACGTAAGAAGATATGTTTGTTTATACAATAAAACAAAAACTAGAAAATCATTCAAGTTTCCAACAGTTATATAAATCATGTTCCATCCATTCATGAATTTTGTATTCTCCTCTCATACATATTTAGGCATATAGATTCTTACAGGATAGTGTTACTTTTTTGTGTGTGTGCTTTTTTTCTACAATAAACATATTTTCTTTCAAAACTCTTAGATACCAGAGAAATTTAGAAGCCAACTAAAATTTAAGAACTATGTTTTACACCCAATATGGTGAATAAAGGATACTCATGCTGCATCTTTATAAAATCAAAAGATGGATATAATCAAATGTTCACAAATAGTGAAACAAATCATACATGGACTCTAACCAATCTCTACAAAGGAATAATAAACTGCTACTAAAAAGACTGAGGAAGTTGTGTATTAACATGAAAAGATACCCACAATAGACAAAGGAAGAAAAACAAGGGGCAAATCAAATATAATATAGTCTGAACCTACTTTTGTTGAAAACAAAAATGTATAAATGTGGTTATGTACATTAGAGTATGCAGAGAAAAAAATGTGGAGCAGACGTTAATTATTTGTTGGGATTGATGATGTGGGACATAAGGATTTTGTTTAAACATGTGTGTTTTTTAATTATTAAAAAATTTAAAGAAAACAAAATGGCATTTTGTCCAACCAGATGAAAGTGGAAATCCATTCTTTCAGCTGGTGCTTCTGTTGTACCGCGAAGTGACATAAAAAGATCACATTTCACATTTTAATAATAAAAAATACCCATTTAAAAATGTCTTCAGGTCCTGTACATTTTTTAATGCACGTGAATTTATCCATAACTGTGGAGAAAATAAAGTTCCAAATGTACAAAATTCTGATGTCACAAAATTTTATATAAAAACCAATCTGAAAAACTTACGCCGTATATTCATAAGGAAGAACAGATTCCACTGAGTCAAGCCTGTTCACGAATAGTTCTATGTCAGACTGAAAATAAGGAAACAGAATTAGAAGATAAACAACTGAAGATCAAGTCTTAAGTCATGCTTAGAAATGAAAAAGAATTTGACATGTGAAATTTCATGATATCCAATCTACTTTAAACAATTCTTTTACAAATCCATTCACTGAGTGATTTATACACACTTAAATTACACCAAAATAATTCTCAGAGATGCAAATGTCTCTAGTATTTTCTAAATGCTTTTTAAATTCTAAAATTTCTAAAAAATTGAATAAGATATTTTAAATAAATCATTCATCACATCAATCTAGATGCTGTTTTTAAAAACCTGGTTTTTAAACTCTACATTTCATTCTGCAGCACAAAACCATTATTATTTTTTAAATGGTTTTTTAAAGCATTTTCACAGCAATCAAGAAATGCTCCGAAGTAGGTAAGAAATTTCTATATCAACTATACTAGAAATACAGTCCCATGCACTGCATATCATTCTTAAGCAGACAGGAGATGGACAACGACAATATGGTCTAACTTTGGAGGACTGCTTTAATTTGAGACTTCTGAACAACACAGTATTAACAGTGAAGAAATTTATAAGACCAGATCAAGTTCAACAATGGGGGGGGGGCGGGGCAGGGAGAAAAGCTGTATCAACTTCCTAGGAAACATGGGCTAATTTAAGCTGCAGTTTCCTACTGAAGCTCCTAAAATTTCTCCAACGTGTAAATGAAGTTCCATAGGACCAAAAACACAACCCCCTCTCTCCACAGGGCTCATTGCTATTCACAACAGAATTCTTTAGTTGCAGAAGTCAGTAAGCAATTGGTGTGCCCTGAAGTACTTTTTGGTGCTAATGAAAAACAACTAAATAGGAGCTGTTTACATGTGGACAAGTTATTTTTATACAGTTAGCTTGCTAAGCCGCCTCTAGAGTCTGTGATCATATGACTACATGGAATCACATAAAGCCACATTTGTCATTTTTATCTCATTCACTAGTGCTGTCAGCAGTCCTCTATACTTGCTAGCATCCCAAAAGCAAGACAATATGTTTGATGTACAACAAACTAATAATACACTGCCATTGGAAAAGTAGCAAAACACAGCGGGCAAAGTACAGACTCTGGGGCCAGTATGACTGGGTTCAAATCCCAGTTCTACTACTTATTACTTGTGTGACTTTGGTCAAGTGATTTAATATCTCAGCTTCCTCATGAGTGCTTCTGTTTCCTTATAGGCAAAATGGGGATAATAGTATTTACCTCATGGGGTACTGATAACACTTATAAAATACAGTAAAACCTTGAATTGCAAGTAACTTGGTTTGTGAGTGTTCCACAAGACAAGCAAACATTTCTAATACACTTTTAACTTGGTCAACAAGCAGTGTCTTTCAATATGAGTAGTTTGTTTCCAGAACAAATTACGCTCACAAACCAAGGTATTACTGTACTTCTTAAACAAATGAATTTAATGATATTCAGAACTGGAAATGCCTAAACTACACTGTTTACGTTCTAAAATACTCATCCAATATTCATGTTATAAGATGAAAGAGAAGACATTAGCTTTCGTATGTAGTACTGAACACAGTATCATATGCAAACCCTAAAATTCTACTCAAATGAAATGACAACTCAATGGCAACACTATCTCAAACACAAAAAAACTGTCTCCTTGCATAAAACACTCAAGACTACATTATTAGTCACTTTAGTTAAAAAGATAATGGGATATGACATTTAAGCATTACAGCGTGCTTCAATACACATACATGTATAACAGCTGTGAAGGCAAAATTCCACTTGATGGCTTGCTCTGCCAAAATAATGTTCACTAATTGTAATTTTCACTGCTATCTATGAAGACACATCAGACTCCAAACGCTCTTTTTAATATATTTTAATGAAGACTGTAAGGTTCCTATAAGCTAATCCAACTCTCTAGATTTCTTTCTAGAAAGTAATGTCTCTATTATATTCAACACAGCTTTCCAGGTATTGAGTTTCAAAATCTGTAAAGCCACATTTTCACCACATAAGCTAAATCCCATGTGCTATAATTAAGCATATTCCTGACTCTCAACTGTGTTCAGTACAAACTGATTAAGACCAGGAACTCTGAGCTAGGCTGCCTGGGTTTCAACCCTGACTCTTGACATTTACTAGTTGTGTGACCCTGGGCAAGTTTCTTCACTTTGCTGTGCCTTGGTCTTCTCATTTGTAGAATGGAGGTAATACTAATCCCTGCTTCATGTGGTTTTTGAGAAAACTCAAGAACAGTGCCTGGCACAAAGTACTACATAAGTATTTATTATTATGCAGCGATGTCCAATAGAACTTGAAGCAATGAAGGGAATATGCATTATCTGCACTGTCAAATACAGTAGCCACTAGCCACACATAGCAATTGGGTGGTTAGTGTGGTTGAAGAACTGAATTTAAATTTTTATTTAATTTTAATTACATTTAAATAGTCACAGGAGGCACCATGACAAAAAGTAAAATGCTGCTTAGTACCATTTATATACTCTCTTCATACACTTAACATTTTTACTCTAGTCACTACAATCTTTACTTTACCTGGAAAAACAACTCTAATGTTTGTTAGTCTATTCCAGGGGTTGGCAAACGTTTTTCTTAAAGGGCTAGGGAGAAAATATTTTAGGCTTTGCTACTGCAGTGCGAAAGCAGCCATAGATAGTAGGTAAGCATGAGCACAGCTATAGCCCAATAAAACTTTATTTATGGGCACTGAAATTTGATTTTCACTCACCACTAAATATTACTCTTTTTAAAATTTTTTTTGCAATCATTTAAAAATGTAAACAAGTCTTAGCTCAAGGACCCTACAAAACACGCAGCAAGCTGAATTGGATTCCTAGTCCATCCTTGAGCTTGGGTTTCTAGGTATTTTGTAGTGTTCTCTAAAGTCAATGTTTTTAAAAATTTTTTAAAGTTCTTTAGGTTCTTAGAGAACCTAAAACAAGGCACAGGGTTCAAAGACCTAATGCTATACGAAAAAGTTTAGGACCGTAAATTTTTTCAAGGTAAAAATTTCTTCCATGTCTATCTACCCAATGGATGAAGCAAGAATTTTTGCTTAGCCTGTGATGTTCTCTCTGAAGCTTCATGGTACATTCTTTGGCTACAGGATTATAAGACCAATAGAGAAAACCCTATTCTCATTTTTTTTACTTCTCTCGTATTTCCTCTGAGTCTTAATCTTTCAAAAAGGAAAGGTCTTAATCTTTCGAATCATCTATCTCCTTGATCATGCCAGCTGCTTTTCTCAGGGCCTTGCCCTACCCTCATATCTTTCTTAAAAAGTATGTCATTGAGAATTACAGGCAAAATTCAAGGTTTAGATATCAAAGTTTCATACAGAATGACATTGTTGCTTTTCATTAGCTTTCCTGGCCACAAGCATAATTCATCAATGACACGCGTCATCTCTTCCTGTGTTCTATAACTGATAGCTTAGAGTTCATCATCTCAAAAATATAATTGTTTTGGGGTGGCCGCTTAGCTCAGGTGGTTAAAGCGCAGGCTCCTAACACCAAGGTTGCCATAGGCCATGGAGCTGTGCTCTTCACAACTAGATTGAAGACAACTAGTGGACTTGGAGCTGATGGGTCCTGGAAAAGCACACTGTTCCCCAATAAAAATTTCTAAAAAAAAATAAAATAAAATAATATATATATATATGTATATATATATGTATATGTATATATATATATATATACATATATATATATATATATATAATTGTTGTTTTCTTTTTCAAATATACTTTCTTAACTTGTCTATGACCAAATTAACTTACTACTTTTTGTTCTCTCATATAACTTTAAGAGAGCTTCTGGAAATACATTCTCTTGGCTTTACTTTCTGTTACACATGGGAGCTTAATACTATGAAACATTTCACATTCATTCTCTGCTCAATTTAAGATCCAAATTAGCCTCAAGCACCTATCCTGGAAATCTGTCTTTACTTTTACTATTCCCCATGGATTTTTTTTTTTTAAAGATTTTTATTGGGGAATTGGGGGATGGGAACAGCACTGGGGAATTGGGGGAAGGGGAACAAACAAGTTGCTGTCATTTTGTTCTTCACTCTAGTTGTGGAGGACGTTACTTCATTGGCCCAAGTTGGCACCATATGGCGCTCTTCCCGGGCGAGGCAGATGAGTCACCGGCTTCTGAACAGCTACTCACGGCAGCTATTGGCTGCTCACTGGGGCTGCTGGCCGCTCACTGGGGCTGCTGGCTACACACGGTAGCCCATGGCAACCCACTGCATCAGGGGGCTGCAGCCTACGCTGTTGGGGCAGCCCAGCTCCAGGTTGAGCTGTTGTTCAGCATCTTACCTGTAGAGGGCAGTGTCACTGGGCCCTCATATGTGGGATCCGAACTGGGGCCCTCTGGCGTCCCAAGCCAGTTCTTAACCAACACGCCACTCGGCTGGCCCAGGACAGTAAGCCTTACTGATCTACTGCTTATGCCTGTTCCTTACTTCCTTCTTAGCTATTATATGATATTAGTCTAGGGAAGGGGAAGATAATAATTATCAAGCACAATTCTCATAACAACCTTATGTGCTCTACTTTAAGACAAAGAAATAAGTTAAAAAACTGGACTGCTGCTTCAAAAAAAGTAAATTCAACTGTTGCTACCATCATTTTTAATTTCTGCTGTTCTCAAGTCTTCTACTTTTCTCCCTTCTTGTCTGTTCTGACACTTTTCCACATTTACTTTTATAGGAAAGTTAGTCTATCACTGATATCATCTCTAAATTATGGGCCTTTTCCTGTTGTTCAGTGAACTACTCAAAACACACCATGGATAGTCAGTCCACCTTGGCTATTTCTGTAGCAGTTCATTCATTCTTCCTTTTTTAAATTTGTGAAAATCTGAAAATTTAAGAATCGTATCACTTAAAACATGCTAAGAAATGTAAATTAAAATTAACAATACCTTTCACATAGAGTAATTTACAACATTTGTAAATATGCTACATTTACAATACTCAATTTTAAATACTGATCCTTTAGTGGAAGAAGGAAATTTTCCAAAGTATTATAAGAATAAGATCCTTGTAATATGGCAGTAGAGCAAATGTTAAAAATTGAGAGAAAGGAGAAAGGAAATGAGATTGCTAATGAGTTTATATGGTTTTGATGAAGGGCAAAAGTACACTACAGACTTCATGACATTCATCCCTAAAAAAACATAAATACGAGTACATACACAGATAAAACAAATAGGGAAAAAATGCAAACAACTGCTGGCTCTAGGGGTTTAAGTGGATATACAGGTGACTGTTATACTATTCTTCCAACTTTTTTGAATTCTGAAAATTGTCAAAGAGTTGGAAAAAGAAAAGGCTTTAAAATTGAGAGCATACTTCAGTCTTAGGAAGCGACATATGCCAAATCAAAGCAGTAAGAAATAAAGATGAAAGAGTAAAATTTAGAGTGGAAAAAATGTTCAAGAAGCAGGGAAGATGACTTCAAAAGAAGTGTTAAATAGGGGGAAACTGTAGGATTAGCAATGTATGTGAAAACTGAACAATAACAACAACAAATCCTGAAAAACCAGGGGGAATTCATTCAATTATCGTATCTATTTAATGACCACAATACCCTGTACGACACTGTGAGTGATGTAATGCAAAACACTTCAACACCTGCCTTGAAAGAATTTATAATCCAGATGAAGAGAAAGTGACAAAATTATTTATATGTTCTTGGGGCACCTACTAAATCTCTATGGGATTTAATTTTCGTATCATTAAAATAGCAATGTGCTAACAGAAGACAGTATTTGATTAATTTTAAGGTCACTTTTCACTCTAAACATCTTCTTTATTCTCTACCCAAAAATTAAGTGCATCTCCTTCTGGAAATCTACCTTAAATAGAGACAGCCAACCTCAAAATATCACTGACACAACTTCAAAGTGCCTTGAAGGTTACTTCACATCCCTACTTTCAAAATGTCCCGAAGTTATTACAAGCATGAAAAATTGTTGCAACATTAAACATTTTATGGAAGTTACAGATAAATCTTAAAACAAGACTGTAAATTCTAAAGACTTAGAAAGACTGATTACAATCCACCATAAGAAATTTTTAATGGAAATGGTTTAGGGTTCTATGATTTCCCTTCTAAATCCTTTTTCTCCCAAGTGTACAATTTTATTTCTAGTCCTAATCCACCTATTTTACATCTGATCCCCAGCTTTGGTCACGACTACACTCTATTGCTTTAAGGTACATGGGCCATGTCACAGGACTGCATTTTTCCTATTGTCTCATTCCTTTGCTTCTGCTTTTATTATACCTGACTGCCATCCTGTCTGTCTCACCCCATACCTAAAACTGGTCTTCAAGGTAGAAAGAAATCTCTGTGAAGAAATGTGACTCCGTACACGGATCAAGGCAAATGACGAGTGACAAAAGGGTCTGAGATATCAAGGCAGAGCCACAAAAAAGAAAAACTATAAAAGCTTTAACTGTTAAATATTGGAGATGTCCACAGTGGCAAAAATTCTGAAGGGAAATCTTAATGCAGACACAGTAAAAATGCTGGTACACACAAATGGACGTTCATGAGCTTTGAGTTATCTGATCAGCAATTCCCAGAAACTGATCTCCTAGATACTAAGGTTCTTCCTCTCCCCACCCCATCCAAAAATAAAAATTTAATTTTAGGCTATATCAAAGAAAAGACCATAAAATCTGACTACTTAAAAATTGATCACATAGGCAAAGAGCTTTTTGTGGATAACTATATTAATTCTGGAAGTCCAGGATTATGAGCAGCCAGGGCTTTCCAGGGTAAAGCGAGAGGAATAGAGAGCGCTCAGCATGGACGTTACAGCAGTCCTCCAATGGGAAGAGCCAGACTTCCAATTCAGACGCTCCTGGGTTTGGCTTGCACCTTGGATTCACTATTTGCTGGCTATGTACTACTACTCTTCAGAGGGTTACTATGTCTTACCCAACTTTAGTTTTCCCAACTGAAAAATCACAGGGTTGTTCTCAGGATTAATGATATAATTATCATTAATAAAAATAAAGACTACAACAGTGTTCCTAATAGCAAAAGGCAATAAATAGTTTTGAAAGTTGAGACTAAGAAGAATAAAGAAAAAAAATTTCACAAATTTCCTCCAAAGGCTTTCATGGATACTTAATTTTAATGGCAACAGAGAATCACCTAGCAGAACACACTTCAAGTAGCTACAATTAACTCTAACACTTACTGAGAGGACACTGATAGAAAACTGGAAAGAATAGGAACTGGGTTCTTAAGGCTAACAGAGTACAGACCAATCTCTAGAACTTACTTGTGTCTGTGTGAGTGTGCTGAGGGTGTGGGGTGTGGAGCACATGTCTGTGGTTTTGTTTCTTATGTGCAAGTATGCACCTTTGGAAAGGCTTCCCCTCCATGGAGAGCCAAAGGCAGCAAGCAGGACATTATTTTATCCATATCGACCTTGTTGTTTTCCCAATCCTAGCTCTTAGATCCACCATTATGAAGAATAAGTTTTAAAATAATTTTATTCAAAATTTTTATTTCTGAAAGCAAACTTTCTAAGTCAGTCCCATGTACTTTTTCACCAGAAGGAAGAACAATTGTTGGAATATGAATTTATCATAGTCAAAGTCATTCTTTCTAATGCCAGATTTCATATTTGAAACAATATCAGTAACCCACATACCACTGATTAGTTTCCAGAAGCTAAGAATTAATGCTCTATTATTCTAGAGGAAACTATGAGAATGTGACACTAAATATCAATCAATAAACATGTCAATTATATTGATAAGTACACATATAAGTTATATTTTTTCTTTAGATATTTCAAAATCTTCAAACTATTTCTATGGTAAAATGAAAACAGGTAGATATACATTCATAGTTGTGTTCATTAAGAGCGACTTTTAGAACTGTTCTTTTTTTTCTTTCTTTTTTTTTTTTT
>NW_017731747.1:1047840-1054797 GCF_001890085.2 Hipposideros armiger
ATGGTTAAGAACTGGCTTGGGACGCCAGAGGGCCCCGGTTCGGATCCCACATATGAGGGCCAGTGACACTGCCCTCCAACAACTAAGATGCTGAACAACAGCTCAACCTGGAGCTGGGCTGCTGGGAGTCGCTGAGATGGTGTAGGCTGCAGCCCCTGTGGCAGTGGGTTGCCATGGACTACCATGTGTAGCCAGCTGCCAGCGTGAGCGGTCTGAGTGGCCGGCTTAGCCGGCAACTGATCTGCCTCACCCGGGAAGAGCGCAATGATGGTGCCAACTTGGGCCAGTGAAGCAACGTCCTCCACAATTAGACTGAAGAACAAAACGACAGCAACTTGTCTGTTCCCCTTCCCCCAATTCCCCAGCACGTTCCCATCCCCCCAATTCCCCAATAAAAATCTTAAAAAAAAAAGTCTTAGGTGCCATCACATAGCTATTAAATCGATAAATACGAGTTATAAAATATTATGGAGACATGGAATCATTTAGCTAATGGCGTTGTAAATAAAACCCGTCTTTCTTGAAAGAACCCTGGCAATATTAAATAAAGCTTCTTGCCTCTGACCTAGTAATTTTATATTTGGGAATATGCAAGTAATTCCTGCTAAATACATTCTAGCAAAGCTATTTGTAATAGAGAAAAACTGGGACCAATCCAAATGCTCTATAAGCAAGACATGGTGAAGCAAACCATACATAGTACAGTAACAGAATGTAATATTATATAATCAATAAAAACCAACAAGAACGTGCACTATACTGATGTTCAAATGTATGTACATGATCGCAAGCTGAAAGAACAAAAGTACTGAACATAGTCACAGCTATGTTCTTCACAGTTACAAAGGCTAATAAAAGATCATGAATAGGAAGTCAGAGCAATATTAATATAATTTTATGTTTACTGAACTTTGTTCCTCTGCCAGTGAACTGAACATAAAACATTTTGAGAGGAGAAAATGGCCAAATGCTCAGGGTTCTTTTGACTGTCTCTCAATATACACACTGAGCTAAACGCAGGACATGTACCTTACAGTACATAAATTACACTATGCTGAAGATACCTAAACTTGTTTCATCTCTACACTTATGAATATTTTACAACAGCACAATGATGATAAATACTGTACTTTTCCTCTAAGAAATGCAAAATATATTTAGAGTGAATATACAATAAGCAAACATGATTATACCTGTTACAGATAGAAAAACTGATGGAAACGATCAATGATCTGCTCAATTCATCCAACTCCTGATTCCCTACTCTAACAGCATCTTCTAGAAATAATTATTCCCATTTCACAACTCTCCCATTTCTAATTTTTAAAATACGTCCCTTCAGCTTTTCTGAACAGTGTACACGACTGTCTTTAACAAATATGGAATGGATGAGAAAAAAAAATGCTAAAACCCTGATTGAAGAAATGAAATTTTAAACTGTTTAAACTGTTTACTGTTTTTCTCCTTTGAGAGGCAAAGAGAATATTAACATTTACTTCCAACTCCCTATATCAGGTAGTCAACTGTAGGAAAAGACAAAAACTGCTAAAAGTACATCTTTCTTCTCACGAAAGAGCTGTTTCCATTGACCAACATGTGAAAGCAGCTTGCAACAAAGATGAAATCCAAATATTTCAGAAAAATGATGTGCCTTGCCTGTTTTATGCCTATACCTTTGAAAATTAAAAATCCAGAAGGACCCTCTGAAATTAACCAAAAGTTAACTGAAAAGTACTATTGTACTTTAAGAAAAACTTGTTGAGAAAACGAAAGTCATCTAACTGGCAGACCACCTGTAAATTTCACTCATAACCATTTTTTGAAGTCCATCTCAAATGGCACTTCCTCTCTGTAGCTTTCCCTGAAGACTCCAATCCACAGATGTGCCCTCATTTGTGCTTTAGAGCAGTTCGGGCATACATCTTTTATAAACATATCAGATTTCAATAATCTGTTCATAAACTCATGTCCTTTACTTTGAGGTTCTTGGAAGACAGGGATGTGTGTGTGTGTATATATATATATATATATATATATATATATATATATATATATTCTAAGGCACTAGGAATACAATACACGATTGTTGTTATATTTAAATTTAAAGACGAAAAAGTAGGTTTTAAAGGCTGGTTACTAAAATATTTAATGGAAAAACCACTTTGCTTGTGACACTAGCTGCCCCCTCCACCTGGAAGCACTATATTCTTTCAGTCAGAACTGAAAGCTTCTTGCACTGCAGGGTATGAGTTACAGTTTCAAGCGCTACTGACTTGAGTAAACCTTAAAGATCCTTAGACATTTTTAGAGATCCAAGTTTTTAAATAGAAACTGTAAAATGCCGTGAAAAATTTAATAGCTTCTTTAATGCCCTAAAATAAGCTCAAAATTAACAGCTACATAAAGCTAGCATGTATAAAATAAACACCAGCTTAAAAAAAAATCAAACTTAGTAAATAAACCTATTTATAGATTGTAAAAGTCTGCTGAACGATTATTTGAATTGTTAAAATTATTAATGGTTTCAAAGAGATCCTCAAGCCCTGAATGTTAAGTTTTACCAACTTAGAATAATTGTGTATGTTTGTATATCATGTCGTACGCCGAATAACCTAATAGGTTACTTATGTCTCTTTTACTAGAAGTTAAACCGAAAACCTTGAATAAAGGTCTTAAGAGATCAACGTTTTCAAGACTTGCTCTAGGAAGAAAATGCCATTTTCTCCAAGTGTTTAAAACAATCTCAGAGAAACTAAATAGTGGGATCTTACATATTTTTTTTGTATAGTAAAACAATTTTTTTTTAACTTGAGAGATAGAAATTAACTGGTTTTTAGCCATTACAACAACTATTAAATGCGGTTCTGGGTGTTATATTTCGCAAATAATAACTAACTGCTAAACGTAAAGTTAAAATATCAGTCCTAGAAACAAGCTCTCATAACCAAGCAGAAGTTCCGGGAAAGTAGCATAAAACAGGAAGCAAGTAAATAAAAAGTTACTGGAAGACCTAGTGGTCCACTTGCTTGGAGTGCGTGACACAGGGCAGTGAACCAACACTCTCAGTAGTGGAACGCTTGCTGCTGACATGCACGCTTCCAACTCCAAGGAAGCGCCATATATACACAGTCCCTGTTCCAGAAAAACTGAATCCAGTTGCTCGTGCAACCTGGCCCGCCAGCCGGGAGGCGAGCCTCACGAAGGCCCACTGAGTCCTACAAAATCTACATCCTTACAAGGGCCGTTCCAGAGCCTCAGACCCACAGCCAGGCCGAGCGCCCGGGGCGCTTCTGTAGGCACTCGACCCCACTCACATTGCTACGCCCCCTTCCCCTCGGATCCCAGGTTCCCCGGCAGAGGGAGGCTTCCCCTTCCGACAATGCACCCAGAGGTTCACCAGGCCTCACCCACCTTGCACTCGTCGCTCTTTTTTCCTTCTTCGCAGAAGTTAACCGGCGCCAGGCCGGGCAAGTAGAAAGCGGCGCCCCGACGCGGGCCTGGGGCTGCCCCCAGCACGAGCAGCGACAGCAGCAACAACCGCGTCCACCGAAGTGGAAACGCCGGCAGCCTCGCGCTCATGACGGCTGTTTCCGGAAAAGGGCAAACAAGCCGAGGGGGTGAAGAGGGAATGAGGGACGGCGAGGCTCGGAGACTACAAGGCCGCCCAAGCAGAGGGAGGCCAGCCCCGCGCCGGACTGTTCCGGTTGCGCTAGGCGACACCGCTGGTCCCGCAACAGAAACCGAACCGGACCTCGACAGAGCATGCGCAATGCTGCCTGCACATGCTCAGTGAGAGCGGCAGCAAGCGCCCCCAGGAGTTTCCGGGAGGGCGTGTGGAGGAAATCCACTTTCCAGGTTTTCAGCGGGCCGGCTGGGGGCGTTGCTGGGAGGGATATTCCGATGCGCCTATTCCATTCCTATTCGAAATTCCGATCTAGAGCTACCTTGGGGCGCCATGGAATGTCCCGCTTGCCCGGCGCCCCTGGCTTGTTGGTTTGTCTCAATTTCCCTGAAACATCTTGAAGTTTCCCCACCACGCTGCCCGCAGCCCGCCAACCCCTATTACACAATTGGTGCTCCAAAGTACTTGCTGATGAAGGCGGACTTGGTGGCGATAAGGAGAAGCTTGGTGAACGCCTGATTCAGAGCAGGATAAGGAAACAAAGGGGAGGAACTAGCCTAAATTCTCAGAGACAGCTACTCAGAGGTGTCTGTAAGGGCAGGTTCCAAACATTGGATGCGGTGGTGCATTCTTGTGTGGGACAGTGTCTGTACAGAACAAACAAGACCTCTTTAAAAGTGAGTGGAAGAGAGGTGGGAGAGAAAAACGAAAGTAGGTGAATAGAAGGTAGTGTTGACCTTTCTTTGCAAAGGAAGATATGGGCACACCCTGGAACTCATTGAGGAAAGTAGTCCCAGCGAAATGAAATTTTGCTATGATTATCCTTGAGCAAGTTTCTGTCACTTTTCCTATTGAAGTGACGCCTTGTTCCTTATTGTATGTGCACATAGGGGTGTGTGTGTGTGTGTGTGTGTGTGTGTGTGTGTGTGTGTGTATGTGTGTGTATGTTACATTTTGTGAGTATCTTTCAAGGAGAAATTTGCTTTTGGTGACATAAAGTCAATTCAGTTGAGCCTTAGCGTTCAACTGAATACTTCAGAAGGGTTCATCAACTCAGACTATATAGCAAGGAATCATAACCCAAGGGTACCTCCAGCTCAGAATTCAAGAATGGGCAAGTTTGCTAAGTGGGCTATTCAGAAAACTGTGATGCCTCATGCAATTCTAGCTAAATTGTTGTAGGTGTTTGCACATTTCTCCCGTGGAAAGTTGATAACATTCACTAAATTTTCAGAACGATCTATGACCCTGCAAAAAAAGGTTAAGAACCACTGTTTTATACTGTAGGGTAACCAGAACAATGAAAGATAAAATTCTTGCTTGCAATGGTGGTTTGCACTAAGAACTTCAGCTCTGGAACACTATCTAGTCATATGACCTTGAGCAAGTTAATTAATCAAGTCCCACGTAGTAGAGAAAACTGGGAAGCAGAGACAAAAGAACCACCATCTTTTTAAGGTTGTTGTGAAGATTAAATTTTTTAAAAAGTATGTTAAGCACTGAACACATTGCTTGGCACAGAGGAATGGCAGCCGTTTTTACAAAAGCCATTCTAGCAGTGGGAGTGTCACTTCCTCTGCCCCCACTAGACCCTTTTCCCTCAAGCAAGTCAGTTTAAGGAAAAGGATTTATAATATTCTGTACTTGAAGTCATGAAGTTTCCCACTATAATAATAAGAAGCGGGTATTCTTTCAATTTAAAAAGGGGAGGAAAACTAACATTTTTGTTCACAATCATCTATTTTTTCTGGCATCATTAAATACTCTACCTTCACTATCTCACTGCCCTCACCTTAATCTGTTTCTCCTCCAGTTTTCCCCATCTCAGAAAATGGCATCGCTGCCTCCCTGTTTCTCAGGCCCCAAACTTGGGAGATAATCTAAATTTCTTGTTCTCTCACTCTTCACATACAGTCCTTCAGCGAGTTCTGTTCTCTGGGACATTGAACAAGACTAAATCCTTTCAATACTTTCCATGTCCACAGCTACACCCCAGTCCAAGCCAAATCTTTTGCCCAGGATGCCTTACTGTAACAGCCTCTCAGCTTCCACTCTTGGTAAGTGCAACTTAAAAATCTTTACATCCCTTGGGCCGGCCAAGTGGCGCGATGGTTAAGAACTGGCTTGNGAACAGACAAGTTGCTGTCATTTTGTTCTTCAGTCTAGTTGTGGAAGACGTTGCTTCACTGGCCCAAGTTGGCACCATCATTGCGCTCTTCCCGGCCGGCTTCTAGACGACCGCTCACAGTGGCTGCTGGCCGCTCACGCTGGCTGCCGGCTACATACGGTAGCCCATGGCAACCCACTGCAGCAGGGGACTGCAGCCCACGCCGTCGCTGGCGACCCACGGCAGCCCAGCTCCAGGTTGAGCTGTTGTTCAGCATCTTAGCTGTAGAGGGCAGTGTCACTGGTCCTCATATGTGGGATCCGAACCGGGGCCCTCTGGCATCCCAAGCCAGTTCTTAACCAACGCGCCACTCAGCCGGCCCAGAACTGTTTTCTTAAATTTGACTTATTCCATATTTATAGGCAGCTGCTTCCCAAATAATAGATACCCCATTTATTAAAAGCTTCTAAAAATAAATACCAAGAAAGTAAGTTTAAAAGTATGATTTTGACTGTTTCCCTTTTGTCAAAAAGTTATTAAACTTATTTATTTCAATACTATTTTTTTTTAAACCACTAGTGGGTATGTTTGGTCATTTTTCCTTACTGGACAGGAAAGAAAACCTTAATCTTTCATCTAAGAACATGATCTATACATCAAACAGTTAAAGAGTGGCAGGTGTTTTATAAAGTTTAGTTAAGTCTGAATTCGTGTTGACAAGCCAATAATTACTTGAAATTTAAAAGCAGCAAGGGTGAACTGCTCACTATTTTCAGCTATTAGCTATCAGAATGCCAATCAGCACCCTTAAGTCTCAATCTAAAGCTAAACAGCACGTGGTAGCTAATGTGAACTTGCCAAAACTTTTATACAAAGTAGATCAGAACTGCACATTTTACCCTGTGAAGATCTATTCACAACTAATCAGGGCTTTATTCTATTTATTGCAGTCAGTTTACTGTTCCCTGATTTTAAGAAAGTACGTAAAATGGATTCTAAAGGAAAGGAATACCGTGGTTTAATCCTTTATTATTACTGCTTCAAAAACTAATAAGGCAAATAAAAGAAAAAAAGTTAAAAGACAGAGAAACCTCAATAGCAATAAAAGTAATGCAGCATTATAAAATGTCTTACGGGGCCGGCCGAGTGGCGCAATGGTTAAGAACTGGCTTGGGACGCCAGAGGGCCCCGGTTCGGATCCCACATATGAGGGCCAGTGACACTGCCC
>NW_017731747.1:1062967-1065806 GCF_001890085.2 Hipposideros armiger
ATTTTGCTACTGTTATGAATCGTCATGTAAATATCTTTTTGTTTTCCGATGGTCTTAGGCAACCCCTGTGAAAGGGTCGTTTGACCCCCAAAGGGGTCGCGACCCACAGGTTGAGAACCGCTGATCTAGAGAATAGCCTACAGTTGGGTGGCACCACATCTTCCAGACTACTGCCCACAACCAATCCAAAAGAGCAAACACTTCTTTAGGACTATCCAAGAACTAGCTAGCCCACTTCACCTACTCCCACCTCCTTTATCTATCTATAGCCAGTGTAAATGTCTCCAAAACACTTTACACCTGTTTGAATCAAAAAGAGCCCCATCAATCCCAGGACAGCAGGTATGTTCATCTTTTCATCTAGCGCTGCTGCTGGTGGGTTAGGCTGCATGCCCCAGGACCTCGTCCTTTTTCTGGCTAGCCTATGTCTTAATAACTGTCTTTCAGAAATGCTTTTGGTGGTAAAAAAAAAAAAAAAGTTTTTCATATTCTCAATACCATTCCTCTGCTTAATCCGACATCCCACGCTATTTGTTTACCGTCTCACTCCCCATTTATATGGTAAACTCCATGGTGTAAGGACTTCATCTCTACATCCTATATCTCCACATCCCTAGAACCTAGAGGAGCGTCTGGCACCCAAAGGAGACATGAGGAGCAAGTAACCAGAAAGCACTACAGGACTGGTACTGGCCAGGCCACAGAAATACTAGATCAGAATTGAGAATCGTATACTTTCAGCACTGAAATAAACCATAGGTTTTGCAGACAAGGTTAACCTCCTTTTACAGAGGAAGGAAGGGGTAGCGATTGCCCGCAGCCACTGCGCTACTCATAGAGGCCGAGCCCGCAGGGGCCTGGGAGACCAAACGGGTCCCTAATCTTGTTTCCTCCGAAGCCCGCCGCCAGCTCAATCTTCCAAGATCAGCATCAGCAAAAACCCGGAGAAGTGGAGTCTTCCTCAATAGAACTGGTTTCTGGATTCCCAGCACAATCCGGTCCAACCAGTGCGCCGATGGCGCATGCGCAAAGCCGACCGGCCACACCTCGCCGACTGCTACCCTACGACCTCTTTCCGACTTCCGCCTCCAGAGTTCAGACACGTCACCCGGCGCGGTGGGCCTGGTGAGGGACACAGGACAGGGCTTGGCCGCAGGGCGGAGAGGACCCCTTACTTCCGGATCCGGCCTCTGCGGGGAAACGCCCAACCCCCGTTTCCTTGGTTACCTGGAGCGGGTGTCTGAGAGGTGCCCAAGCCGTGACATAGAGCGATCAGCCCGCTTCTCACCCAGGGAACGAAATGGAATCCTCCTGGCTTATGGGTGCTCCCGCTCTGAGCTCTATCATGCCAAACGGCTGAGAAGTTATTCCAATTCCAAACTAGGAAGAAATGAAGTTTTCCTTCCATCCTCCCCCTAGACCGTGATGCTCCGTTTCTCAAAATACTAATTAATGCTTCTGACTCGGCTGTAAAACTTGAGGGATATGATTTATTTCCTTCCTTCTGCTACAGATAACATTTTGCCGGCTCCTGTTTAAGACTCTTAACGGTATTTTTTTCTTCGAAGCACTCCCTCCGCTAAAGTCATTTGGACAGCCTGTTTTTCTGCATTTCCCACAGCTTCGTTGTATTTACTCTCAAATAAAAGTACAGAATGCCCAGTTAAATTTTAATTTCAGATTAACAAGGAATAATTTTTTAGTATATGTATGTCCCAAATATTCCATGGGACTTGCATGTATTTTATCTGGCAACCCACTTCTGTGTCAAGTTGCAGGAAGGGCAACTATACTCTTAGTTGTATGCCTGTAAATGAATGGGTTTTCAAGATTTTGTAGAAGGTCACCTCACTGACCTTAAATTTCTGAAATAAAATTGTGATAGTCCAAAGGACAAAAAGTGAGTCATCCATAGCCCCCCCCCCCTTCCCTCCCAGTCTGAACACTGCAACTTGGAAATAAAACTGGCCCAGAATAACTGGCTATAAACACACTTCGTGGTATTTCAGAGCTAAAGTATCAGAGATCTTTATAAGTTTTTAGGATAAAAGAATGATTCCCAGGACAACAAGACTTGATTTATAAGCTAATGTAGGACCAGAAGAGGGATTATTTGCACAGCAGAATCTGAAAAATGAAAGCCACAGAGGAAGACAACCGCCTGGCCCAAAGACCATATCTGCAGTGCTGGTGGTGGTGTATGTCTCTATGATATAGATGAACATTCTAATTATATACAAGCATACCTTGGCTATATTGAGGGTTTGGTTCCAGACCACCCTAATAAGGCGAGTATCGTAATAAAGCAAGCTGTAATCTTTTTGGTGGTGAAGGGTCATGCCTTCAATTTATTAAAAAAAAAAGCAACATCTGTATAGCACAATACAGCAAAGTGCAATAAAACAAGGTATGCCTGTAGCCAATTCAGCTTTCTCTGAATTTATGCCCACCAACCAATTTCTGTTTGGTGTAGCTTGCCATGTAGTTTGCTTACAGGGAGAGAATGTTTGCTGGATTCAAGTAGCTGATCTCTAGAATTATTGTTTTAACAACTTAAATTAGCTATGATTTATATACTGTGCAGCTCACTCACTTTAAATGTACAGTTCAATGATTTTTTTTATCAAGTTACTGAGTTACACTCCATCCCTGTAATACAGGTTTACAACATCATCCCTAAAAGATGACCTTTAATCTTTAATACCCTTTCTATACACAGCTCCAGGTAACCACTAATCAACTTTATTTTTTTTTAATTTTTTTTTTAAAGATTTTTATTGGGGAATTGGGGGGATGGGAACAGTGCTGGGGAATTGGGGGAAGGGGAACAGACAAGTTG
>NW_017731747.1:1067036-1069634 GCF_001890085.2 Hipposideros armiger
TGGAGGGCAGTGTCACTGGCCCTCATATGTGGGATCCGAACCGGGGCCCTCTGGCATCCCAAGCGAGTTCTTAACCATCGCGCCACTCGGCCGGCCCCGGAGGTAATTCTTAAAACTGGATAGCTTAAAAGACTTATCTAGAAGGGGGGCATACTAGACTGAGGCTAATGTTATAAATGGTAAAAACAACCAACCAACCAAACAAAACCAAAGAAACAACAGCAGTCACTATTCTTAGCTAGAGTAGGGCAATGTTTGGCAATTTTGGGGTTTGGACAGTGTTCAGGTTTTTGTCTGTTGTTTAGACATAATTATAGAAGGGTCATGTTTTGATCATGGTCAGAGTGGCCTTGTCTGATGTTCATGTTCTGTGAAGTTGTTTATACTCAAAGAAGGCCTAGGTGTGAGTACCAGGCCAGTGACTCAAGCCAGGGGCTGCTTTTCCCTTTCTCATCAAGATAATGCCATCTAGTGGGCACCTTGTCTGAGTAACTAGCCAGCCACTCACTCCTCTGTATGACTGCATATATTTGCCTTTTTCTTGAAACTTCTGCAAAAATATTAGGCCACTGGGTAAACTCCATTTCTCAAACTCAGATTGTGATAATTTTTATGGATGTTTAAATGATTCACCCTTCATTTTATAAGTGAGGCGATGAACAACAATAATAGTACTCTGTTTTCTTTAATGACCTTGCACCTTTTAAATGCAGTTTAGCAACATTTGCTGTGCATATAACCACTGAAGTGTTCCTATCCTGGATGCAAGAACTCTTATGAATCATTTTTTTTAAAAGACAACTTAGTAGAAAAATGGGCAAGAGATAGAATAGATACATTACAGGATTGTGGTAGAAGAGGGTAAAGGGGGTCAAATATACAGTGATGGAAGAAGAACTGACTCTGGGTGGTGAACACATATAGGTGATGCATTATAGAATTGTACACTTGAACCCTATGTAGTCTTGTTGACCACTGTCACCCCAATAAATTTTAATTAAAAAAAAGATACAAGAGTAGATAGCCAATGGTTAAGAAAAATGAGAACTTGTTCAACCTCATTAATCATGAGGAAATTGCAAATTAAAACCTCAATAAGGGCCGGCTGAGTTGCTCAGTTGGTTAAGAGCTCGCTCAAGAGTTTGAGCTCTGAGCAACAGTGGTTCGAGTCCCGGCCTGAGTTGAGCTGCCGCTGAGCTGCCAACAGGTGGCAGGATGGCTCAGCTAAAAAAAAAACCCCCCCAAAAAACAAAAACAAAACTCAATAAGATACAGCTACCCACATGGCAGAAGAGCTAAAATTTAAAAGACTGACAATACCAAGTGTTGACAAGGATGTGGAATAACTGGAATGCTTATACAATGCCAGTGGGAGTGTAAATAAATTGGTGGAAATTGTTTGGCACACATATTCTATAACCCAGAAATTTCACTCCTATTGGGTTGTTGGAAAAGTCATGACATGTTTTTTCTGTTTTTCGTTGCAAAAATGCGTCATGACTTTTCTGACAACCTAATAGATCTAAATGACTACTAACTTCCTCCAAAAGATATGTTCAACAAAACAGAACTCTAAAGTCCAACTACAGCAGAATGGATAAATAAATTATAGTGTAGTTCTACTGTATGTAGAATTTACACAGCAATGAAAACAAATGCTATTACATACAACAACATATATTATTCTCACAAACATCATATTAAGTAAAAGCAACAATGAGAGCACTTGTATGATTCCATTTAAATAAAGTTCAGAAATGGCCCAAATTAATCTATGATGTTAGAAATCAGGATAGTGGTTACCTTTTGGGAGCTATAAAGATGTAATGAACACTGCAGGGCTGGTAGTGTTCTGTATGTTTATCTGAGTGGTAGTTGTCTGGGTGCTGTCACTTCATAATAATTCATAGACCTGTACACCTCTGATTGATGCATTTTTCTATATGTATGTTACACTTTTTAAAAAGTTTATTAAAATAGATATTATTGTGAAAAAGTTAATCGTTGAAGTTGGGTGCAGGAAGATTATACCATCCTCTCTACTTTTTTGCATTTGAAATTTTCCATGATAAGGGCCGGCTGAGTGGCTCAGTTGGTTAAGAGCTCGTGCAAAGGTTTGAGCTCTGAGCAACAGCAGTTCGAGTCCGGCCCTAGCTGAGCTGCCGCTGAGCTGCCAACAGGTGGCAGGATGGCTCAGCTAAAAAAAAAAAAAATTAGTTGAAATTTTCCATGATAAAAAGTTTAAATATGTGTATGCAGATGTTTGTGTGTAAGTATATATGTGTACATATATATTTATGCATGTGTATATATGTATACATATTTATTTGTAAATGTTTGAGTTGCTCCTTGACCTGCCAATCTCTTGAAAAGTGAACAAGATTTTCCAGAGACCACAGCAATTTGACTAGAGCCATGCGATTCTTTTATACCATGCTGGATTTGAAAAATTAGCATATAAGGAGAAAATTAGTGTATTTTGATTGTATTAATGAATAAAAGCAATATAATATGTAAAATGACAATCTCAGCAAACATTTTAATACATGTATTAATATAAATATATTAAATATGTATATATATATATATATATATATA
>NW_017731747.1:1069804-1119815 GCF_001890085.2 Hipposideros armiger
AGTTGCTGTCATTTTGTTCTTCAGTCTAGTTGTGGAGGACGTTGCTTCACTGGCCCAAGTTGGCACCATCATTGTGCTCTTCCTAGGCGAGGCAGTTCAGTCGCCGGCTTCTGGACAGCCGCTCACGGCGGCTGCTGGCTGCTCATTGTAGCCCATGGCAACCCACTGCCACAGGGGCTGCAGCCTATGCCATTGCCTGCGACTCATGGCAGCCCAGCTCCAGGTTGAGCTGTCGTTCAGCATCTTAGATGTAGAGGGCAGAGTCACTGGCCCTCATATGTGGGATCCGAACCAGGGTCCTCTGGTGTCCCAAGCCAGTTCTTAACCATTGCGCCACTTGGCTGGCCCCAGAGCTTGCACTCTTGAGTGAGCTCTTAATCAACTGAACCACTCGGCTGGCCACTGTATTATATGTATATTATGGTTATAAATATAAATGTACAGAATAGAATACAGACAATATGACAGTATCTTTCAGTACAGACCAAATCCTAATAAATAAATTTTTGCAAGGATTGCAAATTTTTTATTGCATGGGAGTGTTTTGAATATTCTAGAAATAAATGAAATTTGGTGTCATTCACGAATTGTGTTTGAGAGAAATGAATACATCATTCTACACAGTTTGCTTTGGAATCCTGGCTAATGATTGCTTTGAAACTTCTGAGTATTGCTAGGTATATTTCATATAAATAAATGTTGGGCAAAGTTATAGAAAAGCATCCATAAAAAGAAACAAAGACAAAGGACGTATGAAACTGGACATGATTGCATAACAAGCGATATGAGGTCCTTCACCATGATTGCTCTTTTTTTTTTTTTTTTACCATGATTACTCTTAAGTAGCTACTGAATGAACCAAAATATACAAGTTCCTCCACAAGAAAAATATTGAGTAATTTGGGGGTAGAATGTTTATTGAAAATAAAATTTGGACCGAGGGAGTCGGGGAGCAGGGATTGGAGGGTAACTACAAAAATAATTCGGTGGAGTCACAGCATGGTCATGTTTTTCTTGAGGGCTAAGTTTAAAATGTAAGCCCCATGTGAGATGAATTTCTCTTGTATCTTGTTGAACCACCACAACTACCAATAAATACATGCTTAAACGTTTTAGAAAACTGATATAAAATAGAAAAAACCTATAGACAAACAGAAACACTTTACGCAAGAGTGAAATGGTTTGGATGACCAAACATCTGCCCAGGGACTTTTTTTAATTCCTGAGAGGCTCTTAACTTCACTGAGCGTAAGAATTACCATATAGGGTAGAAGGCAGAAGTGCACACGTACTGAACTTTGAAAGCTACTTAAAAGACTTTAATGGTACTTTCATCCTTTCACAATTCTTGCCGATTTCAGAAACTAACACCCAATTCAGCCATACTCCACTGCAGGTGTGACTCCTAGCTAGGGTTGCCAGAAAAAGTACAGGCTGCTCAGTTACATTTACATTTAAGATAAACAATAAATATTTTTCTAGTATACATATATCCATGTCTAGTTGGGGCATAATTATTTTAAAAGTATTTGTTGTTTATTTTTATTTGCTAAATCTGGCAACACTAACACTGGCAGATCCTTGGTTTACAAGGATTCAAACAAGTACTAAAAAATGGGCCTGCACAATTAAGGTGCTTTGAAACAAAACTCGGGGAAAACAATTGCAATAAAATAAGGAGTTATTATAGAATAATAAGAAAAAAGATGAGCTACCCCTATATAAAAATGCATAAAGGATAAGAAAAGACAATTCACACACACAAAAAAGTTATACAAATGGCAAAAAGCAATTAAATATTCATCCTTATTTGTAATGAAAGAATGGCATATTTAAAAAAACAACAAAAAAACCCCCCAAAATATACTTTTTTTTTTTACCTACCAAGAAAGCAAATTTCAAAAGCAATTGATAGTGCCTGATATTACTTCATACTCTGATGCTGAGAACTAAATAGCCTTTCTAAAGGGCAATTTGACATTATGTAGCTTTTACAAGGCCTTTAAAATGTATATATAATTCAAAAGAACAATTCCACGTTCAGGATCTATCTTTGGGAAACATTTGGAATGTGTGGAAAAAAATTAGCTCTAAGTATATTCACCAGTGTAATATTTTGAACAGTAAAAAATATAAAACAACCAAAATGTTCAACAGAAGAGTTTGTTAAATAAATTATGGTACATAATAACAAAGGAGTCATGTTTTGTCTTGATCATGGTCACAGAATGTTTTTGTCTGATGCTCATGTTCTGTGAAATGGAATATAATGGAATAATCTGCAGTCATTAAAATTATGTCAAGAAGAACTAATAACATGGAAAGATGTTTAAGATACAACGCTAAGTATATTATAAAATAACATGCACATTCTGATTTCACTTTTGTTAATGTACACATATTCTTAAGAGAACAAAAAGACAAATTACAGACTGGGAGAAAATATTTGTAAATTACCTAGCTAACTTTATTCCCATATATAAAGAACTCTCAAAACTCAACAGTAAGAAACCAAACATTCCAATTTAATTATGGCGAAAAGACTTGTACAGATACTTTACCAAAGAGGATATATAGATAGCAAATAAGTACAGATGTTCAATATCACTAGCCAATAGGAAAATGCAAATTAAGACCATACAAGTTACCATTGCACACCTATTAGAATGGCTAAAATTAAATATACTGAAAATATCAAAAGCTGACAAGGATGTAGGGCATCTGGAACTCTCATATATTGCTGCTGGGAATGTAAAATGGTACAGCCTCTGGAATACAATTTAGTAGTTTCATACAAAGTAAACATATACTTTCCATATGACCTAGTAATCCCACTCCTAGGTATTTAAGCCCTAGAGAAATGAAAACATGTTCACATAAAAATTTGTACACAAATATTTATAGCAGTTCTATTCATAATCGCTAGAATTATGAAATAATCCAATGTCATTCAACCCATAAGTGCATTAACAAACCATGGTACATTTATACAATGGAATAGTACTCAATAATAAAAAGTAATGAGCTATCAATACAATCTTGGATGAATTTCATATACACCGAGTGAAAAAGCCAATCTCAAGAGGTTACCGATTCTATGATCCCATTTACAGGACATTATATGACACTTTCAAAAACCCCAGGTTTTAGTGACAGAAAAGTGATAATGCCCGGGACTAGGGGTGAGGAAAGGTTTGATTACAAAGGGATAACAAAAGGAGTTTGGGAGGAAGATAGAACTGCTGTGTATCCTGATTTCAGTGGAGGTAACACACATTTATATATGTATTAAAACTCACAGAAAGAAACCTTTAAAATTGAAAAATATATATCATCACAAAAAAAAGAATGGAATGACACACATGAAAATTCTTACAGTGGGTTATTTCTATGCAGTTAACTACAGGCTGACTTTCTTCCCTCTTGATTATGTAGTATTTCCATTTTAAAAAATAGTGACCAGCTTTCATTTGTAAAGAGATTTTATATAGACAGGATATATACATATATGTGTAAATAGATCATGTTATAGGCAAACTTGAGTGATGCCTGCCATTATTTCATGTAGGTTCAGCCTTTGGGGGACGAAGAGGCTTCACTGCATTATTGGAACAATAACTTTTGGAAACGATGTTTCTCTTACTTGTAAAAGACCTGGCAGTGCTATCATTTCTCCACAAATCTTGTGCTTCACCATGGGCTATAGCACAAAGTGTCCTGGCCACACTCTGCACCATTAGGTTTCCCATTAACATCCATTAACCAACAACTTCCACTTCAAGGTATGCAGCCAGAATTCCTTCTGCAATGGAAAAATGTAGAAGCAATGACGCAATGATAGACTAAGTATTTGTTCTCCTTTCTCATCAATTCTAGCTTGTCTTATAAATGGATCAGAATTCTCATCAAGTATTAAGCATTAGGAAGCTGCCAGGAGTGCCAATAGCAGTTGGCTTATTTGATTTGGCTTTACAAAAGTAACCAAAGTTATGTTAGATGAAACTTTTAAAAATGCTTTCATCCAAAAATCTAGAGAGTAGAATTTAAACCATGTGCATGCGGCCTGCTTAGTCATTATTTGCTACATCCATGACAGAAGCCTGAGATTCTGACAGCAGAACCGGCACTGAGAAGCAGACCCCTACAGAACCCGGGCAATCAACACTTCTCACCACTCCTTTCCCAGCCTCCCTCATCTATTCTTGCTGTGACTACCAGCAGGAAGTGAAGCCACAGGCATCCTATTGGCCAAGGTATTTCTCAAAAATCCATAGCTATTATCAGACATGATACTTCAGTTTGGCAGTTTGACAGTGAGCAATTGGCTGCCTTGAAAGCTGTATCACACAGGGCAGCGATAACGCAAAAGGCTAAGGCAGGCATGTTATAAATTCTTAGGGGTTTGGCCTTGACTCCCATGAATAATTCTGTGACTCAAAGCAAAACCAAAAATTCTATGTATTCCCCAGGCTACCTAAACATATATGTACATGCATAGAAAATGATCTGGAAGGGTACGCACCAGCCTGGTGACAGCGGTGAAGATTGGAAATGGGGGAACTTCAAATTTATATATAGCTATTGAAGGTTTTACATCTTATATTATCTGTGTAAGTTCAAATTAATTTAAAATAATTTAAGTCTTAGGATCCTTTTGGCGGGGCGGGGGGTGAGGAGAAAGATGAATACGTTCACCATTTTGTCACTTTATAAGAACAAATGCTCTGTAGGAGCTAAGGACAGATCAATTTAAGAGGAATGCGGAACTTATACTCTTTCCTTAACTATGGAAGTCTGGAATGGTACACAGAATTAAGGAAGGAATGGGGATTTGAATTATCACTGAATGGGCAGGGTAGTTTCATAGCTGGGGAAAGAACCTGGGAGAAATGATACAATAGGATTTGATGGTCGAGCGATACTCAAGCAGTTCTCAGGTTGGATTATTTCTGTTCTAGCTGCTGAGTGAATGTGAAGCGAAGAAATATCCAGAAACATGATGACCACAGGGCAGAAGAAAAGAGATGAGATCTGGAAGGGAACACATGGTAGACGAACAGTTGATGGAGATAGGAAAGCAAGCTGGGAATGAGCGGTAGGGCGGATAGGTTCAGGACTATCCACAACCACGTGAGTGTCTAGAGTTCATGTAAAGGACCATGAGAGGCCAGGTAAGGCCTTCTGAGAAAGAACCTCACTGAATCTGTGTCAGCTCCAAAGGAAGGTGGCATTTTACTGGGTAGAAAGTGAAAAGAAAAGGCATCATTAGGCTATTGCTGACTTCCCACCGAGGGGCCATTTTTAAAAGTTCCTGTTCTTGAGGAGCTCACTGTTAGGTGAGGAAGCCAGACAGGAGAATGATAATTCAGAGGGACAAATTCCATAACAAAATGATAAGGGAGCAGAGAGGAGGTTGTGACAAAATTATCTGGGCAAATTTTTTAGAGGACTTGATAATAGGGCTACGGCCTGAAGGATACATGTGACTGTGGGGCACAGAGGGTACAGCTTGAGTAGGAGACGCAGAACCACTAGAAAGAGCTAGAAATTTAGATCTGGTAGCATCGAAGGTTTCAGAGGCTCAGCATAATATAGAAAAGCCTGTGGTCTGCGTAAGGGAACTTTGAAAGCGTTACTGTAGGTGATATAAACATAATGCTCCTTGAAAAGAGGAGACTGAATTAAAGAATCTTAAGAAATAACTGAAGAGTTGAGTCTCTGGTTAGTCTGTTTTGAGAAGCTGACTTATGAACCTAAGTCAATGATCGCTAACAGTAGAAAGACTTTTTCTTTCTTTTCTTCCTCCCTTCATCCCTCCCTCCTTCCTTTCCTCTCATACCTCCCTCCCTCCTCCCCAATGTCCTTTCTTCCCTTTTTTTCATTCCTTTTTTCTTTTTCTCCTTCCTCCCACCATTAAGGAATTTTTTTTCAGGAGAATCAAGAATGAGAATGTTTCAAAGGGACCACAGCAGATAATGTAACGAAATTTTAATCGGAAATTACAATCAGTGATTCAGTGCAAGAAAATGAGTCACCGAGTTAGGCTAAAAGTAAAAGTTTACAGAAGTAACAAGGACGAATGTTTTACCAGAGAGGGAACAAGTCACTAAAATAAAATACCATAGTTATTAAAGATAGTTCACTTTTTTTTTTAAAGATTTTTATTGAGGAATTGGGGGGATGGGAACAGCGCTGGGGAATTGGGGGAAGGGGAACAGACAAGTTGCTGTCGTTTTGTTCTTCAGTCTAGTTGTGGAGGACGTTGCTTCACTGGCCCAAGTTGGCACCATCATTGCGCTCTTCCCGGGTAAGGCTTCTGGAAGGCCGCTCACAGCGGCTGCTGGCCGCTCACGCTGGCTGCTGGCTACAAACCAGTAGCCTATGGCAACCCACTGCCACAGGGGCTGCAGCCTACACCGTCGCCAGTGACTCACGGCAGCCCAGCTCCAGGTCGAGCTGTTGTTCAGCATCTTAGCTGTGGAGGGCAGTGTCACTGGCTCTCACATGTGGGATCCGAACCGGGGCCCTCTGGCATCCCAAACCAGTTCTTAACCATCGGCGCCACTCGGCCGGCCCAAGATAGCTCACTTTTAAGTATTCAGAAGTTCCAAGTAACTAAATTAGATGCCCTTAAATTCTATTTTATTTTTATTCTGGGTACAATCTAACATTTTTTTTCCCCTGCAACTCAGCTCCTGCTTATTATTAATAACAGAATCGTACATGATACAGATAAACATGTATATACAATTGTATGCATATTTTCATACATGCTTATTTAATTTACAGAAATATACATTTACATTAGCTAGATTATATGATAGTAGGCAGATGCACATGTAAAGTTAACTTCACTTACTTCAAAACCCTTTCACTGTGTTGATTTCAAGTTTTTTTTTCAAAATGTGTCAAAAATCCATAAAAAATAATTACAGTATTTATATTTTTAAGTAAATACAATTAAGGTGCTACATTTTATTAGAATAAATGATTACTTTCAAGTATAAAAATTTCCTATTGTTATTCATTCTTGAAAAACACAAAAATATTGAAAAATGTTCATCTGCCTTCCTAAACTTCCTTTTGGAATACTGAGCTTATGGGGGTAACGTTGAACACCGTAGTCAGTGGCATGGAAATATCATTTGACTATAGTCGAACATCACAGCGAAAATGTTAAGAACCAACAGATATTTGATTTAATAAAAGTATATATAGAAGGAAAAGATAGCTGCTGAGAGATATTTCTCCTTAAATTTAAGTAAAGACAAAATTGATTATTCAACAGCCTTTGAAAATAATCTAGCCTGAAAAAAATAAATTTTGTAATTGAAATAATTTACCACCATTTGAATTGAGAAAACATACTAAAGAGATGAACTCTTCAGTGATTGCTTTAGAACCACGAAAAGGTATCACAAAGAAGGAACAGAGTCAGGCTCTCTAGTGAAAAGAAATAAATTATTGAGTTTATCAATCTGATGCCTATTCCTAAAATCACTATACTCCTCTGAGGCTGTTAAATTCAATATAAAAGCTGCAAATAGAAGGTAACCTCCCATACAGAACATTTTATTACACGTATAGGAGATTTATGATTTATGAGTATCTGCCTCCACAAATAAGTAAGCAGTAAATCAGAAAGGCATTGATATAAACATAAAATAATAAAACTGTAAGGTCATTAGGCACATTCTGAAGAATACAATCCAGTAAATAAGAGAATGAATGTTTAATAATAGAGTAAAATTCTCAACTCTTATTTGAGGCTTAGAAACTATTTTTTAAAATTATACATTTAGGGACTGGCTGAGTGGCTCAGTTAGTGAAGAGTGTGAGCTCTGAGCAACAGGGTCGCTGGTTCGATTCCCACACGGGCCAGTGAGCTCCCGCTGAGCTGAGCTGCCGCTGAGCTGACAACAGGCGGCCGGATGGCTCAGCATGTGCTCCTAACAACAAGGCTGCCAGTTCATCCCATCTGGCATGGGATGGTGGGCTATGCCCACCCACAACTAAGATTGAACACCTTGAGCTGAGTGGCCGTGAGCTGTCGACAGGCGGCCAGATGGTGACTGGGCTTGGAGCTGAGCTAGCTGCGCCCTCCACAACTAAGATTGAAGGACAACAACTTGGCTGTTCCCCTTCCCCAATTCCCCAACACTGTTCCCTTCCCCAATTCCCCAATAAAATCTTTTTTAAAAAATTATACATTTCAATCCTATACAAAAACAAAAAGTGATTTCTTTTTTTTTTTAAGATTTTTATTGGGGAATTGGGGGGATGGGAACAGTGCTGGGGAGTTGGGGGAAGGGGAACAGACAAGTTGCTGTCATTTTGTTCTTCAGTCTAGTTGTGGAGGACGCTGCTTCACTGGCCCAAGTTGGCACCATCATTGCACTCTTCCCGGGCGAGGCACATCAGTTGCCGGCTTCTGGACGGCTGCTCATGGCGGCTGCTGGCTGCTCATACTGACTGCTGGCTACATACAGTAGCCCATGGCAACCCACTGCCACAGGGGCTGCAGCCTACGCCATCACCGGCGACTCACAGCAGCCCAGCTCCAGGTTGAGCTGTTGTTCAGCATCTTAGCTGTAGAGGGCAGTGTCACCAGCCCTCATATGTGGGATCCGAACCGGGCCCCTCTGGCGTCCCAAGCCAGCTCTTAACCATCGTGCCACGCGGCCGGCCCCAAAAAGTGATTTCTTAGAAGTGCTTTTTATCACTGAGCGCCAAAAATTTTTTTTAAATGCACAACAGAAATAACAGAAAATGAAACCTTCCAATGAGAATATTCTACGGAGCAGCTCATTTTCTCCAAGATTTTCCTTAAACTAAAAAACAAAAGCAAAAACACAGATGATGTTAGTGTGGTAGAGAGTTTGCTGTAGATTCAGTGCTATTTTTTTTATCCTGCTTTTCTACTTCATGTGGTGAATCTAGTTGGTTTCTGCTATTTTCTTCCTCACTAATCACTGTCCAATTCACCTTCAACCCTTGCAGACTTCCTGTCATGGAAGGAACTTTCATAGGCTTTGTCTGTGGGAACAGCTCCTTTCCACAGGGATTAAGACAGTAATAAAAATGTTTCTTGCCAGTCTCTTGTTTCAAGGCATTCCAGAATAATCACAAACACATGATTAATTGCCAAAACTTTTCTACTATTCACCTTCCCAAAATTTCCAAGGGGGAGCTGTACACAATCAATTCCATGATCTGATGCGTGTTTATATGTGCATTCCTTGTGATGGTTGTCATCTACTAATCCTCCAATCACATAGGCCTTTGATTCATCTAATTCCTTCAGTACGTTGGGTGAATGTGAAGTAAAATAAATCAGGTCCTCTTTCTTTGTAAATTCATTATAGTGCTCTAGTTTGATGTGTATATCCTTTCAGGTGACCCATCCTTTGGCATTTTCATCCATGTTCTTTTTATTTATTTTTTTTCCCAGAAAGAAAAGAAATTTAATCCAGAAATTAAGTGTCTTTATCTGTAGAAATAAAATTGTTGGCTCATTTTTTTCCCCCTGGATAGTATTTTTTTAAGATTTTTATTAAATTATAGCTAACATACAACATAATATTAGTTTCAGGTCTACACTACGCTCGTGGATTTTCTGCATAACATCATTGAATCTGCTTCTGAGGTTTCTTAATGTCCTTTAATACCATCAAGCTGGCAATACTCCAGTCAAAGGCGTGACCAGTTAGCTCAGTTGGTTAGAGCATGGTGCTGCTAACACCAAGGTTGCAGGTTCAATCCCCACATTGGCCACTGTGAGCTGCGTCCTCCTTAAAAGAGTCAACTAAAAATAATCCGAAAGACAACTGCAGTCAAAGATAAGGTGAAGTGTGCTATAAACAACATCTCTTTGATTAAGTTTTCTGTCATTTCCATCTGAGTTTGATTCTACTTGACATTGTCGTTCTAATTCCTTTTTTCCTTCTGCTTTTGTTTGCAGACCTCTCCTTGTTTACCCCATTGCTTCTGTTTTATTCACTTCTTCATTTGTCATTTAGATATTGGTTCAAATTCTTTGCCCAATCTTGGTTTCTGGCTCTTTGAATTTTCACTAAAGTCTTGCTATCTTTCAACAAAGAATCTACGTGGGAAGAAGGGAGAAATTTCCCTCCTATACCAAATATAGACATAGACATAGGTACCGTTGCAAATATAAACTGCAAAAATTCCCAGGACTCAACCTATAGGGTGTGTGATTGTATAAAGTATGTTTCTAATAGCTTGTTTCCTTATATATTTGTTCTCCATACTTAAATGTCGAATGCAGAGGAAAATATTCTGGGGGTTAATTATACATGGCACATGTTCAAATCTCTGGTTCATCAAGCTTTTACCATTTTTCAGTTATTCTGGAAGTGCTCAGGTGACTTAATTAAGATGATGTGTCAGGTAGAACAGCAAACTGAACACTGCATTTCCAGAAAACGTATGTCTGCACGAAAACCTGCACACAAATGTTTATAGCATCTTTATTCATAGTTGCCAAAACTTGGCAGCAGCCAAAATGTCCTACAATGGGTAAATGGATAAATAAACTGGGGTACATCCAGACCATGGACTATTATACAGAGATTAAAAAGAAATGAACTGTCAGGCCATGAAAAGACCTGGAGGAACTTCAGTTGTATACTGCTCAGTGGAAGAAGCCAGCCTGAAAAAGCTGCATACTGCATGATTCCAACGATATGACATGCTAGACAAGGCAAAACTCTGAAGACACTAAAAAAGATAAGTGGTGTGAAAGATAAACAAAGCCGGATGTTAGTTAAGGTGGTAAGGACAGATTTTAGTCAGCTGCAACAGGGAAAAGAATCCAGTGTAAACTGAACTGAAGTTTGATCTATGCAGAGAAGATGGATGTTTTCAAGGGAGAAGGAAGGAGTGGAGAGAGAGAATGGCAGGCGCTTGAGAAGAGTTAGGAAGTGCAAAATTACAAAAAAGGGAAGGAGAGATTGGTCCCAATGAAACCATCCGGGTTTGCTCACTGGCACTAGTCAAAATTAGGCTCCTACCATCCCACAGAGGCTGGGAGACAGGCGCCCTGTCTTCAGGTGTTGGCTGGAACAGTCGATTCTTTCAGCAGCCTTGCGTTTCCTCAGGCAGGCACTTTAAGTGGGACTAGGGTCATCCTAGGAATGCTGCCTTGGGATGTTAGAAACTATGCTAGTGTTTGTTCACGTCTTTCTAGGCCAAGGTTGAGGCTTAGACAAGAAGAGGACTCAGAGGAGCCTGGCTAGAGTTTGGAGAGAATAATTGTCAGTGGTTGCCCGGGACTCCAGGAGAGCGAGTGGGATGAATAGGTCTGGGGAGGGAGGGATGAATAGGTCTGGGGAGGGAGGGATGAATAGGTGGAGCACAGGGGATGTTTAGGACAGTAAAACGATGCTGTGTGATACTGACATGGTGGACACATGTCATTATACATTTGTCAAA
The DNA here is from genome assembly GCF_001890085.2 of Hipposideros armiger. Classification (NCBI taxonomy): domain Eukaryota; kingdom Metazoa; phylum Chordata; class Mammalia; order Chiroptera; family Hipposideridae; genus Hipposideros; species Hipposideros armiger. The sequence continues at coordinate 1,081,259 of NW_017731747.1, forward strand.
ACCCACAGAATGCACAACACCAAAAGTGAACCCTAATGTAAACTAGGGACTTCAGTGAATAATAATATATCAACATTGGCTCATCCATTGTCACACAATCACCACATTAACACAGGATGTTAATAGGGGAAAAGAGGATGGGGCAGAGGCGGATATATGGGGACTCTGGGAATTTTCTGCCAATTTTTTCTGTAAACCTAAAACTGCTCTAAAAATAAAGTTTATTTAATAAAAAAGGGAACTTTCAGATGGTATTTTTTCATTTTCCTTAGATTTGAGTGGAATGAATACATGTGTAGTGAATAATACTAATTGTTGTTATATTCAATGTAATATGTTATAAACTTTAAGACATCTTTAGCATACTATGTGTAAAGGAAAAGTTATTATTGAAAAGTTGATTGCTTCAAATGTAACGTATAACATTAAAAATGTCTAAAGGAAAAGGTAGCCCCCTACCCCACACAGATAATGGCTCTTAGGAGTTTGAAGTCTCCCTGCCCCCAGCTGTCCTCATTAATTTGGTCCTCACAAAAACTGAGTGACACAAGCGGGGAAGCTATTACGGTGCCTGCTCAGAAAGCCCGTGCCATGGAGCCTCTGGGGACAGTTTTCATGCATGTGGTTTGGCTGAGTTTCCATGAGAAAACACCCAAAAGGCACCTACCTATTCAGCGCCTGGCAGAGAGGAGGTCCTGAAGCAATATTTTCCCTCTCTTCCCTGTAATAAATATTTGGAAATGTACCTATTTATTTGAAGTCAAGCAGTTTTAAATGTGCTGCAACAAAAAGATTGAAAGCTCTGTAACTTAAAAGGTCCCCCCTCCCCTTCTTTCTTTATTTCCCTTTTAATTTATTTCCAGGGACTAACCTTATGAAGGCATTAGAAGCCCCATTCCAGGAAAGCACAGCCTTTTGAATGAAAATCCCCGAATTCAGTGAACATAGAGTAGAGTGCCCTATTTGGGTAATGACTCACATTAGCTATCCAGCTGTCAGTAATGTTAGCGTTTGCTTGGTTTTATGAAATCTTTTACTGACTTAGGCATTCTGATTTTGTTTTTTTATTCTACACCTGTTTCTGGGTAAATTTTATGACTGGCGTGGAATTCCTTATTTTACCCATTTGCTTATATTTCACGCTTGATATTCAATGAAAGAAATTGGGCTGTGCCTTCTACTGCCTTAAGAGCAGGGATCCTGGGATTAAAGGTGCCGTGTGACAAACCAGGACCAGTAGAAATACTAGAGAAACAAGCTTGGAAAAGAGAGGTAATTACCTAAAATTAGATCAAGCAAAAACTGCTCTGTTAGGTAAATCCCGTTGCTAAATTGCCTACAGCAAGCTAAGCACAAGATAATACTGTGTGCTACGGCAAAGAGGTGTTTTGGTTTTTTTTAAAGCCTTAGTAACAGGAAAGTGTGTCAAATAGCTAGTGTTATCAAGCTGTCTAATTTTTCTTCATTACTTTTCCAACTTGAAAGAAGACAAGGGGAAATGTAGAGACAATTGATGTAGGGTATGGAAAAGAATGACCCAATTTTAAAAAATGTTCTCATAAATAAACAAATTAGTCACTTTGAGATCAAGTGATGTTTCTGAGAAGTTAGTGATCTTTTTCTAGAACTTAATGAACAAGTGTGTTTTCAAAACTCACCATTTGTTCTAGTTGCCCTACTTTAATTGTAGTCTCAGTACCTTTACAAAAAGCGTTCAAGTATCATGGGGATTGCGCTTCCCCAAGAAAATGGCTGTAAAACAAGTAATGTAGAACCAAAAACCAGGTATCTTGGTGAAGTTGTAATTAACGCTGTTTGTAAGGTTTTATTGGAATTTCTTCTCCAGGGCTAGGAATTCAGCCCAGGAAGAGAACTTTGAACTTTATGCTTCGCCTACTTACCTGACACCTGTTGGGAAAATCAATGAGATGTGGAATGTCCCAGTAAATAGGGAGAGAACATTGCATGGCCTTTCTTTTCTCTCTTCCTCCCACACCCACCACACGTAATTTTTAGAGCACAGACATCTGGCTTAAATCAAAGTGGCACTTGAAAAATCATTAAAATAATAATTTCAGGGGCCGGCCGAGTGGCGCGATGGTTAAGAACTGGCTTGGGACACCAGAGGGCCCCGGTTCGGTTCCCACATATGAGGGCCAGTGACACTGCCCTCCACAGCTAAGATGCTGAACAACAGCTCAGCCTGGAGCTGGGCTGCCATGAGTTGCCGGCGACAGCGTAGGCTGCAGCCCCTGTGGCAGTGGGTTGCCATGGGCTACCATGTAGCCAGCATCCAGCGTGACCGGCCAGTAGCCGCTGTGAGCGGCTGTCCAGAAGCCGGCGACTGATGTGCCTCACCCGGGAAGAGCGCAATGATGATCCCAACTTGGGCCAGTGAAGCAATGTCCTCCACAACTAGACTGAAGAACAAAATGACAGCAACTTGTCTGTTCCCCTTCCCCCAGTTCCCCAGCACTGTTCCCAATTCCCCAATAAAAACTTTAATAAATAATAATAATAATAATAATTTCAAACACTATGTATTACTTTCAGAAAATTTATAGGACGTAATGTTGCAGCAAGACACAAAAATGAACTTTGCTCTGATTACGACTGTGTAATAATTATAGATACGTCCAAAGAGTGTCTCCAAGAAAGCAGGTAAAAATGAAAGGCATCTGATACTGGGGAGATTAAAAAAAAATTATAGTTGTGTTGCTTTAATCTGCTATAGATGGTGAAAAACATGCAGGGTGACTTTTAAAATACTGAATAACCTGTATTATATACCATGGGGGCCACTTCAACAAGCAGCTGCCTTAATTATGGAGGGAGCCAGATAGAAATACAGCCTTGGAAAGCCAGGTCAGCACTGGGCATTTCCCCTTGGGTCTGAGGGTAACAAATTGGGTGGGAGATATTGCAGCCCCTGCAGGTTGCTAGAGATTATATTCATAGGGCAGCCTCTCAGGTGTCTTACCTGGGGCCAGAGCGGTGGGTGGGTGGGAAGCACTTGGTGGGCTCAGACATCACCTGGTTACCAACCAGTACTGTAGTATTGCCGTGTTTTATCAACTGGTATAGGTGTAATACTGCCTGTGAGCTGATAGGAATCCTGATGAAGAACAATCCTGAAAAAGATAATGCTTGTAAAGGTCTTGCTGATAACAAACAGCACATGGTCAATATTCCATAAATGTTGGCTGCTGTAATACTGTTGTTGTATTCCTGCTTACACATTTATTCTTGTTAATAAGCAAAAAGTACACAGCCTAGATGTTCCTTGAGGAGAGGATGGACGTAGGGAATGGCTATCAATCCCATCAGTGGAAATATGTGCAGATAGAGGCTTATTATCGCTTAGTTTCCCTGTCCCATTTTCTCCTATTTCTGCCAATCAGGTGTTGCCTCACTCAGTAGCCTTCTGGTCTTTGGTGTGCAGATGGGAACAGATAAGAAGGAATAGCAAGGCACTTGAACCTGGGAGATGGCTCCAAATTGCTATTGAATATCAGAAATTTCCTTCCAAACATCACTTACAGAAATATGTATCCATACACAACAGGGATGGGGTCCAGGAATTAGGGAACCCAATGAGAGTGCCAGGTTCACCCCAGAACACTAGACACAGAGCTACAGCTCATTTCACTTCTTTTTTTTTTTTTTTTTTTAACATCCCGCCACCTGTTGGCAGCTCACGGCTGCTCAGCTCGGGCTGACTCGAACCACAGCAGCTCAGCTCGGGCCGGGACTCAAACTGCTGTTGCTCAGAGCTCAAACTCTTGAGCGAGCTCTTAACCAACTGAGCCACTTGGCCGGCCCTCACTTCATTTTATACATTAGAACATTTAGGCTCCAAGAGAACAAATACCTTTCTCAACTTGAAAAGTTACTTTTTGGGAGGTAAATATATTTTTTTGTGTTTCGTTCACCTTACTTTATAAACACAGGGGTTAAGAATGTGTTAAGAAACTCAGTTGAAAAGCACAATAAAGGATCAACAAAGGTCTATCATTACACATACACAGAATGGATTAGTGTTCAAATCAGTTCTGGAGGGAAATGGTCACCATAGAGACACCCTCTAGCTATGACAAGCCCACATTTCTCAGGGGAGGAAGCCAATAAGTGGCAGCCATGACCATCCATCTCACCCATGGGAGTTTCCAATACAGACCCAATGTGGCCCCTCTCCCCTTTCTTTCCAGAAAATGGAGCCTTGTGAAGACATCCACAGAGTCATCAGCACTGCAGCCTTCCCATCACTTGTTACCCAAGGATTTTCTCCCTACAAACACCATCATTTCCAACAGAACATTGTGCTCTTTCTATTGGTTGACATTTAGTATGTTTTTACTATGTGCCAGTCATTATACTAAGCAGTTTACGTGGATTACTTCCACCTATCCTGTTAGGAATATACTCTTATTATGTCCATTTTGCAGAAGGGGAAACTGAGGGGATGGTTGCATGGATGGATGATGGTTAAAGCTGAGATCAAACCCAGTCTTAGCCACTAAAACTGTCTTTATGAATGATTATGTAAAATAAGATAAATTCAAACTTATTTTATTTATTTTTTATTTTTAAGAAATTTTATTGGGAAACAGTGTGTTTTTTCCAGGACCCATCAGCTCCAAGTTAAGTAGTTGTCTTCAGTCTAGTTGTGGAGGGCTCAGCTCCTTGGCCCATGTGGGAATTGAACCGGCAACCTTGGTGTTATGAGCCTGCGCTCTAACTACCTGAGCTAACCGGCTGCCCCCTCAAACTTATTTTTTTAAGTTCAAACTACTTTAATTCAAATATAAGGGTCAATAGTGATAAATATAAAGCAATAATAATGATATTTAACACTTATAACAATCTTATGAGATAGGTGCTATTATTATCTCCTTGGTTTACAGATCGCTTTCTATCCATTGACCTATGCAATCATTTATTCACCCGTATACACAGCCTTCCATCCATCCATCCATCTATCCATCCATCTAATAAACATTCATTGAGCTTCTATCATATATCAGAAGAACTCACTGTCTAATGGGGGAAAAAAGTGATACACTACATATTCTAAACGCTATAACAGAACATTCTAAATGCTTAAACAAAGACCTGTGGGAACTCAGCAAGAAAGAAATTAAGAACAGCGTTAAGCTCTTCACCTTTTTATACACATTGGTCTTAGTTAAGGAATAAATAAGTGTCTAGTTCCAAAGTGAAATTAGAAGCAGTTTCTTTTCCTCTCTAAATTGCCTTTCATCCTTTCAAGGCTCAGAGTGAAAAAATGGGGAGAATTCATCTCTAGCCAAAGAAGGCAGTTAAAGGTTACAACTTGTAACCCTCCGGAGCAGAAGCGTGTCAGTGTATGAGTGAGCTGCTGGTGGAGAGAGATAGAAGGGTCCTCAGGGAACCAACTTCTGTCCTTCTCTGGTTAGAAGAGGAATGTTGCATTCAATAGTGAACTTCAGCAGGTTCAATGTAGCAACACAGATGCCCTTGGGCTGTCCTTCTGAGATGGCCCTTGGGCCTTCCCTCTTATGGGTTAGCTGAGGAGCTCCAAGTCTTCTAAGGAATCGCCACAAGGCAGCCGGGCTGGAGATCTGAATCCACAGAGAATAGGCAAACAATTAGGGGCTGCCCAGACAAAGTTATCCCCCAGCCCCTTAAAATATTTACCCAAAAGCCAATCACATATGTATATTTAAAAGAACATTGCTGCCAAATACAAATGCTTTATTATAATCAAGCAACAGCAAACTTCCTACCTAGCGACTTCAAATAGTTTGAGGGTTACTTTAGTTTACAACCAGAGGAAAAAAACGTCTGATTACAAACAGGTATTTGTTTTCTGGACAAAAGGGTATTGTCCTTGGAACACCTTACTAAGACACTATTCTCTGAGAGAGGTATTATTAATTCCATGTCACAGATGAAGAACCTGAGGCTCAGAAAGTTAAGTAATTGACTCAGTTGTTTTAAACACTAGCTAAAGTCAGGTGATACCGCCTTCTCTGGAATAGGCCTACTTTGATTCTCTCTCTCTCTCTCTCCCTCCCTCCCTCCCTCCATCCTTCCCTCCCTTCCTCCTTTCTTAACCTTCCATTATGGGGAAAATTCAAATTATACATCAATTGGGAGAAAGTACAATTAAGTTCCAGGTGCCCATCACCCAGCTACAACAGTCACCAACTCCTGGTATCTCTTGTTTCAACTATGATTCTTTTTAACTTTCAATGAGATGGAAGCTTCTGTGCAATGATAAGTAACAAGCAGTCAAATGGATAGTGTATTATGTCTTTTACTTTCTATTAAACAATTTGCTCAACAAAATCTAGGAAAATCTATATAATTTTCCAGCCCCTTGCTCTGAGATGAATTTTCCAAATATCTGAGCATTTTGGGGACACTGCTTACTTGATCTTAGTGGCAGATACAGAAGTGCTGCTTGAGACTCATGGCAAGTCCTGTGGGGTGGGTGAGGTGCCAGCTTCAAAAAAGGAGGGACTTAATGACCTTTCCTGGGGCAGCAATGATGGGCCATGTGACATCTACCATCATAATTCTAAATGAGGATTTCAAGCACATTTAATGGACACTTCCTTCTTTATTCTTTAATGGAAACATTAAAACAGTAAGGATGAATAATTTTTAGACAATTATTATTTCTCACAGGAATTTGGCAAATATTACCCAATCTCTTTTCTCACTGCAATCAATACATATAATTTATCTTTTGAAAAAGAAGATGCATTGCAGTGACTTAATACCAATATACAATGGTCACAATTTGCTCATTCCATTTGTTCTTCACAAAAAAAGATTTAAAAAATCAGATAAGAAGAGCTCTGAGAAGGCTTTATTTTTAAATTTTTAAATTTTTTTTTGCATCTGTTGAATCTCAAGTGTCCTTGGCTTAAATTAATCTGGGGTTCCAGGTTGGTTTCCACACCCCCAGATCTCAGAAGCTTATAACAACAAAGATTTATCTCTCAATTCTCTTACGTGTCAGCCGTATATTGGTGACAACTCACCCTCATGTGTTTTCTTGATTCCAGGGTCCAGTCTGGAAGAGCAGCCCCTATTTTGCTGTGGCAGAAGGAAAACAGAAGTGCCTGAACCTTGCACTGTCTCTGAGAACTTCTGTTTGATTGTAGTACTTGACCCTTCTGACCAGTGGGGCAGGGAAAGTTTACTGTTTACTTTCCCGACAGGGAGGTCACTGCATGTCACAGGGCAACTGGTGAGGGGAGTGAAAAACTCCCCTTAATACAGTTTATCAGAGTCTTCAAAGATATACTCTTTCTACTCCATTCTGCTTAGAGAAGTTTCAAAGAGAAAGTAAAACTTGAGTTGGATTTTCAAGGATGATTCCAGGCAGGGGTGAAGCTGAGGCAGGAAGCGCAGGTCACATGGAATGGAGAGAAGTGGTGATGATAAGGCTGGAGATGCATGCTGGGACCAAATGATAGAACTGGGACAAATTAGAAATTTTGGACTTTGTGCTTTTCAAACATTCCCACCCAAGTCTTCCTAATGGCCAGGGAGAACGAATGCATTGCTCTGAGGTTTTGACAATCATATTTGAAGGCTTGAGCATCATCTTAGAAAATGACAAGAAGCTTGCATTCTGCTTCAGAAATATTGAAGTTGGCCATTTGTAAAAATGTTTTACTTCCCCAAAAATCTTCAAAGAAAATTGACACCCCAGGAAGCAGCACCATGCTCAGCCGTGTCTGTGTGTGATTTATATGCTCCCAGACCGAGTCCCAGGGGAGAAACACTACTTCTTTCACCTTCCTCTAAGCTGAAACATTTTCCAACTAAAGTCTGGGGGAAGAAAAAATATAACTTTTCCTTGTGACACACAGTTCCTGTATGATTGACTACTTTACCTTATTAACTATATTGTTTAGATCCTTTGTTTCTTCAGTTATTTGTTTTTACTCAATCTGTTCCACATTAATAATGGGAAATTAAACTGTACTATTTCAATTATATTTCTATATATCCATTTCTCCCTACAGTCACACGTTGTTACTTCTGTCTGGAATGTGTTTGCACCGTGCACTTCACTCTACCCCTTGTCCATCAAACTGGCCCTTACTCATCTTTTAAAGCCAACTTGCCACCTCTGTGAAAGCTTCCCTGATCTCAGTGGTTAATACTCTCACCCAGGCAAATGGCCACTGTGCTTTGCATACACATTTCTTTGGAGAAAGGAGAATTTAGGGTTACAGAAATATGAGTGTTATCTAAAGCAAAGTAAAGATGGAGAGCTGGCAGTAGATGGGGTGGGAGGCAAGGAAGAGAGAGAGAGAGAGAGAGAGAGAGAGAGAGANAGAGAGAGAGAGAGAGAGAGAGAGAGAGAGAGAGAGAGAGAGAGAGGGAGAGAAAATATGAACCTAAAGAATGCTGAAGGACAAGGATAGAACCTAAGAAAATTCTCCAGTAGAAAAAGCAAAGCTTAGTACTAGAGGTTACAAGAGCAGGAGCCTTCAGGGTCATGGAGGCATCCTGCTCCATGTTCACATGAGCAGTTTGACAGTTCATTTCTCCAACAAATTTCCTGATTACCATTGCCATTGTAACTGACTCACACTGCAGCTCAACCTACTTCAGAGAACCTAAAATGGAAATGAACTAAAGACAGAAAGGAGGAAAGTTTGTATCTTGTTTTGATACTCTCTTTTGAATTCCCGAGTAAACAAACCTGTAGACTAAGGGTATGAAGCAGTTTCCTTTTAGTTACCAGTGACAGAAATCCAATCCAGCTGTCTGAAGCAGAGCAAGGGCATTTATCATCTCAAGTATCTGAAAAAGTCCAGAAGCAGTCAAAGCTGATCCAGAGATGCAATTGCTTGGCGTGGGCCATGTTTCCATCTCTACCAATCCCTGTGCCTGGAGACTCGCTGTTTTAATTAGCCATACCTGGGTCCTGTGCCCAACCCTGGAGTTGAGGGTGAGGGGTCAACCCCACCCAAACTGCATTGTTTGAAAGGGTTTGGGTTTCTCTGGCAGTACAACTCCCACAAAACTGTGGTGTCCCTTCATCCAATTTACATTTAATCAAATGCTTGGACTAGTAATGACTCAGCATGTATTCAACGAATACTTACTAAGCCCTTACCGTGTGCCTGCCACTGCTATAAGGGTTGATGATATGGCAATGAAAAACACAAAGTCCCTGTCCTGAGGAGCCCACATTCTAGTGATCTGTGGGTCCTTAAAATTCTCTAGTGGTCAGTCCTGGTCCTGGTCCTAACATCTTGACAGAGACTTGATGGCCTTAGTCTTTGAGAAATAGGTCCCCATTGTCCTAGCCTTCTAGGGCTCTTCTTTCTTTCAAAGCTTGCCTCCTTTTTGTAAGAGTCTTCTAAAGACTACAAGGAGTAGGTGAGACATGGAATCTTTCTTTCAAGTGCCCTGAAGCTCTAGCCTCGGTAGGCACATGGACAGAATCCCAGGATGCTGTGGTCTCTGCACAGCCAGGAGCTATCTAACTACTTAATAGGAACCTGTAACTTCCCAGTGATGGATGGGGGCTTCTTCTGCCTTATCGTGACTCAGGTGGTGGAGTTTGTACCTTGCCACATCTTATTTGGAGGTATTTGTCAGCGTTGCCTGAGTGGTAGCCATAGAACCCAACATTGGTTCACTAAAGCAAAAACGCACATGATGTGGCTTGCAGAGTCAAAGGAGAAGCCAGATCCCAAAAAGGGGAGAAACCAAGACAGCCAAACAGAGTGAGATCTAATGGGTAGGGTTTTGGTTTTGTTTTGTTTTTGTACAGTCTTTGGAATAAGCACCTTTAATCATTTTTGGTGTTTATGTTGAGTGTTCAGGAAACAGAATTTTGTGTGCTGAACTCATGTCGAATGTTCACTCCCTTTGGCAAGAATAGGAAAGACTCTTCAGTTGACAGCCCCACCCAGTCCTTCGCACGTGCAAGGGAGGGAAGTGCATATCAGGAAAGCAAAACCAAGGTGCCCCTAACAAAGAAAGGGGCCACAATTGCCAGGGAAGCAAAAACAGCGACATTCAGCACACAGAGCTTTCCAACTTGAATGTGCACATGCATGGCCTGGGAATCTCGTTAAAACGCAGATTCCAATTCAGTGGGTCTGGGGGTGACACCTGAGATTTTGCAATTTAATAATCTCCCCATGGCTGGCATGAGGACCACACTCTGAATAGCAAAGCATGACATCAGTTTGTTTTTAGAAAACTGCCTCTTAACTACCTCATTCTCATTTATTTTTCTTGGTACCTTCAGATGGTGTGAACTTTGCTGAAAACAATTTCTGTGATTCCAAGATATCACAATAAAGAGAGTTTTCTTTTTTCACACAGAAAAAAAGATGAAGTGACTTTTTTGTAAAATGTATTAAAATTTAAATTAAACAAATATATTTCCTATACATCAATAATAATGATAAAAAATGCAATGGAAAAGGATGCTGATCTGATCAAATGTGGCATTTCAAAATCCGTGAAGGAAGGATTTATTATGTCATAATGGTATGGAGGCAGTTGGCTACCTATTTGGAAAAAAAATGAAGTTAGAGCCCTACTTCACACTATGCACAAAACAAAGTAAAACAAAAATTCTCAAATGAAATAAAGTTTTAATTTTATAAAAGTGTTAAAGAAGTGTATGCAAGAGAATAGTTTTATAATCTTGTCATAGGAAAGGGCTTTATAAACATGAACCAAAACTCAAAGGCCATGAAGAAAAAGTTGACATTTGACTGCTTGAAAATAGAAAATCTCTGCATGACAAATGATATAAACTAAAATAAAAGCCATGAGAGAGACTGGAAGAATATATTTGCAACATGTAACATCAACAAAAGACAGGAGGAGAAATGCTTATGATGAATAAATATATGAAAATATGCTTAACCTCACTTGACTATCACTTAGGAAATGGGATACTTTTTACCAACTGGACTGGCAAAAATTTTAAAATTGATAATATTCAGGATTTGTGAAAGAATTAGTCACTCATAAACTGCTAGGGGGAGTGCCTATGGTTCAGAGTGTGTAAACAGCAAAATGGTAGTATCCACCAAAACTAAAAATGCGAAGAATCTTGGATCCACCAATTCCACTCCTAGGAATTTCTTCTACAAAAATATGTTTCTGTGTCTAAACATGTATGTACAAAGAATGCCTGAAGAACTTGAACACTAAGTGACTGTCCATCAATGTGAGAATTGTAAAATAAACAACAGTACTGGAATACTATGCTGCCATTAAGAAGAAATTATATATTTTATAGATGTAATTTTATATATAAATAATAAAATATAAATATATGTTTTAAAAGATCATCCAGACTTCTTAAGCACAAAAAGCAACTTACAACATATCACATAATCAACACGTAATACCATGAAAACTACACATAAGTAAATAAAATATTAGCAAGATATATAATAAACTGCTACAGTTGTTATAGCTGCAGCAAAAAGACAATTGGGGTTGGTGGTGAGAGGAGTGGTGTAGGACTTCACTTTTTATTCTAGATACTTAATGAGTTGTTTGAATCTTTTAAGACTAGAATATATTCATGTATTATCTGGCATAATTAAATAAATTAAAATACTTACAATTAAAGTAAAGTAAAACAACACAAATTTGTTTTAGAATATTTGTAAAATTCAGAAAAAATAAAGAAAATAATAAAAATCACCAGTAGAGTCATTACTTTCTATTCTTTCTTTCTTTTTTTAAAGATTTTTTGGGGGATTAGGGAAGGGAACAGTGTTGAGGAATTGGGGAAGGGGAACAGCCAAGTTGTCCTCCATCTTAGTTGTGGAGGGCGCAGCTAGCTCAGTTCCAAGTCCAGTCGCCATCAGGCCACCCGTTGGCAGCTCAGCGGAAGCTCAGCTCGGATGCAGCCCACTGGCCCATGTGGGAAACAAACCGGCGACCCTGTAGCTCAGAGCTCGCACTCTTAACCAACTGAGCCACTCGGCCAGCCCAAGTCATTACTTTCTATAAGCAAAATCATTTGAAAGATTGGTCATACACAGGATTCTCTCTCTCTCTCTTTTTTTTTAAAAAAGATTTTTATTGGGGAATTAGGGGAAGGGGAACAGACAAGTTGATATCCTTTTGTTCTTCAGTCTAGCTGTGGAGGATGTTGCTTCACTGGCCCAAGTTGGCACCATCATTGTGCTCTTCCCGGCGAGGCAGATCAGTCGCCAGTTTCTGGATGGCCGCTCACAGCGGCTGCTGCTGCTCACGCTGGCTGCTGGCTACACACGGTAGCCCATGGCAGCTCACTGCCACAGGGGCTGCAGGCTATGCCATCGCCGGCGACTCAGAGCAGCCCAGCTCCAGGTTGAGCTGTTGTTCAGCATCTTAGCTGTAGAGGGCAGTGTCACTGGCCCTCATATGTGGGATCCGAACCGGGGCCCTCTGGCATCCCAAGCCAGCTCTTAACCAACGTGCCACTTGGCCGGCCCAGGATTCTCTTATTTTGATAAATTTTATTCTGAAAATTAGATACCCATAATATTTCATGAAACCCATCTCAGAACAGCTTTTAGTCAGTTGACTTAATTTTGTTAGCAGCCAATAAACTTCAATCTCAAGGCACTTATAGTAACCAAAGCTGATTACAAAAGTATTGAGGGAAAATTGTGATAGAAAACTGAATAGAGGTGTCTACTGCAAGAGAAATTTCTGGATTGGTGTTTAAAAGAGAGTTGGACTAAAACTGATGACTGTATGACCTAATTCCACCAGTCACATTCTGCATTCACCCCAAGTTTATTACCTGCTCAGATCAAATCAATAATCTTGGTTATATAAAGCACACTTCAGTGGTTTCAATTTTCTTTCATTATCAGAAGGTCTGAATAAGAGTTGGACTACCTAATGGAAATTTCTTGCAATCTTCATCAAGCTTGAGTTAGAGGTTCCCTGAAGCCAGATTTTCTACCAAGCATATAAATCGTTAAAAGCCTCCCACCCAGAAAGCTACTCACTGCCGCTTTTCTCTCTGGTGCACTTTTCCTTATGTTCTATGCTGTACTCTTTTTTTATTAGCACTCTTACATTATTCATTTCAAAAGTCCCATTTATTTTATAAAGTGTCTTGGGGCTAGGATGCTTTTCAACTCTACTTCTGTTTGGATGACTACCCCACTACTGTATTTATGCCTCATAGTTCCAAGAAATCATCCCTAATGGCACCTTGTAACAATATCATATTATCAGATTTCGAGGTGCTAGGTACTCCTGTGATCTTTAGCCAACACCCAATTTGTCTATATGAAGAAAGTGAAACCCAGGGGCATTAGATAACTTATCCGGCTCATGGTGGGCAAACTCTGATGGTTTCCAATGGCAGAGTTGTTTCACTGCAGTATCACCTGGGGCAGTGCAATGCCTGGTATACAGTCAGTCAGAGGAGGAGGGCTGGCCTTGAATCCCTGTGCCTGCAGGCAGTTTCAAGTCTCTGCACCACTTTCTAAAAAAACAGTTCTATTGAGGTAAAATTTACGTTCCATAAAATTCACTCAATTTAAGTGTACGATTGAATGATTTTTACTACATTTACAGAGTTGTGCAGACATCATCACAATCCATATTGAAAACATTTTCATCTGCAGATGAGCCCTCCAGGCCACTTGTAGATACTCCCTGGTCCCACCCATCCCAGCTCCAGGCAACCATAAATCTGCCTTTGGTCATATGGGTGAAAAGGGGGCTCTGTACTAAATTTAACCAAGACTAACCTCACAGGGTGATCTGATCATACATTTCTAACTGGGCAGGTCATGGTGAATAGTCACACCTCAGGCCTATAACTTCCCTAGGAAAAGGTCATCTTTGCTGGAAGCAAGCCCTGTCCATTGTTTATGTGCATCTAAGTTACCACACCTTTGAAATGCCTCTTTTTCAGACCCCTCAGAAGCTTAACCACCCTCAAGAGAGCACATAATCTTGTTAACTATTCTGTAATCCAATCATAGAGATTTCCCTGCCTTGCATTCTCTCACAATCATGTATTTTTCCTCACATTCTCTCCTTAATTCCAAATGTATAAAGGAAACTGCAAAACTGTCATTCTCTGGAGCATTTGAGATCTTGCTTTCCAGGAATGTCATCATTTTGGCTCAAATAAACTCTTACAAATATTCTCCACAGTTTTGGGTATCTTACCAACAGTCTCTATAGATTTTCCTTTTCTAGACATCTTATATGAATGGACTGTTAGAGTATGGGGTCGCTATTTTTCTCTTTCTGACCACACAATGTTCAGATTGTGATTTGGCATGGCAGTGTATTCCATTGATTGCTCTCTATTTCTGCCACATGTTCACATCTTCCCTTGATGAGACTTAAGCTTCTTGTGGCGCTTAGGCACCATTTCATAACCCCTGTACTGCACTTTCTCAGTGTCTTGCCTATATCTCCTTGTTCAAATCATGTCAGTACACACCAGACCAACTTCAAATTGGCAGCATCTCCTGAGGGCTTTCTCTGGCTATCTTCATGGCAGAGACAGGAAATTAATGCCCCCCCTGGGAACAGCCTCAACCAATGGCTAATGGGAGATGGTGTATAAATCCTCCAGTTCCATCACCTCTCTGAGACCTGGTGGTGTGTGCTCTGCACTGACTCTCAGAGTTTCCCTAGAGGAACCAAGTTCTCCTTGTCCACAGCAGCTCCTGGCTTGATTGCTGACCCCACACTGGCTGTCTTGTTTTCCTGGTCTCACTTCTTTACTTCCTTTCCGGTGTTTTCATTTCCTCCAAAATGAACTGCTTGCACTGGAATCCTTATCTCAGTGTCTGACTCTGAGGGAATCCAAATTCAGACACTCCGGCTATGTGCTAAATAAATATTGAGCTTCATGTAGATGTCTATTCCACCCTTGACCTTCTTAATTTGGCACTTTCATCAATTTTCATCCCTGACACATAAAAGCCAGCTGCTATAGAATGGCTATAATAAAAAAAGACAGATAATAACAAATGTTGGCAAGGATGAGGAGAAATTGGGCCCCTCGTATATTGGTGGCAATGTAAAATGGTGCAGCCACCATGGAAAACAGTCTGGCAGTTCCTGAAAAAGTTCCACATAGAATTACCATATGACTCAACACCTCCAGTCCTGGGTATGGACCCAAGACAAATGAATACATATAAAAACTTCTACATGCATGTTTACAGCAGCATTATTCATAGTAGTCGAGAAGTGGAAACAATCCAAACATCTATCAACTGATAAATAAACAAAATGCATTATATCCATACAATGGAATAATGACTCTACTATAAAAAGGAATGAGGTATTGATATGTGCTATAACATGGATGAACCTTGAAAACAGTGAGCTAAGTGAAAGAAGCTAGTCATACAAAGCCACGTATTGTATGCTTCTACTTATATGAAATGTCCGGAACAAGCAAATCTATAGAGACAGAGACTAGAGTAATGGTTGCATCGGACTGAGGGAGTGCAGATAGAGGGTTTGGGGAACGCTGACTAAAGGGTGTGGTGTTTCTTTGTGGGGTGATGAGAATGTTCTAAAATTGATTGTGATGATGGTTGCACAACTAGATGAATACACTAAATTCACATTGAATTGTACATTTTAAATGGATAAAATCTTATCGTATGAAAATTAAATCTCAATAAAACTTTTATTAAAAAAAAACACAAAATACAAAAGCCAGCTGCTATGAAGTGTGGTTATTTAGGAAATTGTCCAGACCACATGCCACTTATATCTACAAATATGCCTTTGCATCTTGACTCACAGATTTCTGGCACCAAACCCCAGACTTCAAGATATATGGATGACAAATGCATACAAGGGAAAAACAAACAGAAGTTTATTAGCCTGCTATTTCATGCATACATGGGAGAGACCCAGGGAAAAACGAGTAACCGTCAGAGGTAACTTAGAACTCAGGCTTAAAGAAAATCTTCGGCTAAAGACAAAATAGAGAAGGGTGTGGGGAAGGCCACTTATGAGGAAGGTGACAGGAAAAACATGGTAAATAAGAGTAAGGTTTGGTACTGGATTTAAATTGGTGCCTTCATTAATAAGGGTTTCAAGTTGTCTCCAGGGATTAACCTTTGTCCTTCCTGGTAGAAAAGGGAGGAGGGACACCTTTGTAAATTTATATCCTGCTTTTAGGAAAACGGGGGAAGGCAGAGAGCTCTCCTTATATTTGCTTCTTCTCAATTGCTTTCAGCTCAAATTAGACCTTATGTCAAAGTGGCATATTTTTGGGTGGCATATTCTGCCACCCCTCAGTAGCTAACAATCATTAAATATCCATAAAGTGCTGTGCTGTGGTGGGAGTATGATGTACATCAGATGCTCCTGAGAGGAGAAACTCTCTCTGTGTTGAATTATCACGCAGTGGGTGATGTCAGGGCCTCAGAAACAAAATAAAAGCTTGTAGTTGTCCTTACATAAACATTGAAGACCTCTGCCAGACAGCCTTGGGGTGTGATCTAGTACGTGTGATTGAGGATAGTAAACTTAGTGTACTTAGAGTCAAATCTTTAACATTTCCTACTCATTAAAGGACAAAGGAAAGTGGCAATTAATTAATTATGGGCTTTTCTGCACCCTGGCATCCCTTAAATTTTATAGTAGGAGCAAATGCCTCCTTGATTCACCCTAGTCTGGGGCCTGCTAAGTAGGATGTCCAAAGGGAATGGAGAAAGGTTAGAATGGAGCTGAATCCTCCCACTTGCTATTCAACTTTGTGGCAGTCAATAAAAATCATGGTTCCGGATCAGTTCCCTGTGTACTTAATTACTAACCCTGAACGATAAGCAGGACACTAACTATCTGGCGATGACAGTTACAGACCAAATGCCCATCCACGGGTAACATGAAGGAGCCACATTATGACTAACATTTTCATGAGCTCAGGAATGGAGGTGGGCGGTTCTCAAATTAGGGTGCATGGCCTTCTGGTGAGCCTCAAGGATTGGAGAAGGTCTTGGGGAAACTATTTGTTCTGTATTAGTGAGCCAACTACCAGAGCTTGAAACTGGGAGCTAGTGGTGCAGCTCTGCTGGGCGGAGAGCTTTACCTGAGCAGCCACTGGGTGTGAAATTGAGTAGGAGCCCACCACGCTGGTCAATTTCCCTCCCAGTGGGCGAGGGGCGGCGGCTTCCCATGGGTTGATCCTGCGTGCTGTCCACCTCCCTCGGCTGCAGTCCGGACCCAGGAGACTAGCTCCAGGGGCAGGAGGAGCTGGGCGCTGCTGCTGTGCTGCTGCCGCTTTCTTTGTTACAATGAGCTGATTCTTAGCAAACAGCTTTGTTTGCCCCTGGAGACTAGCTTTGTTCCAGGACCTGGGATCTTGATTTTTAGTGATTTCACAACCTGCGCCGCAGCAGGGTAGTTCCTGTATGATCTAATTTCAGGAAGTAGGAAATGAAAACAAGGAGCCCATTGCTGCCGCAAACACCTTCAGCAGTAGAAAAAAAAAGGTGTATTCCAATGGAAAATTACGCAGTCACACCCTTCTGTCTCATCCCATTCTGATTTTTTTCCCCCTTCTGATTCTGAGCTATTTTACAGCCCTGCCAGCTGTAGATAACTGGTAGCCATGTAAATTCTGTCCTGCCTGGGGGAGGTCTAGCTGACTCCCTACACAAAACGCTGGAAAAAAACATTTGCCTATTTTATAATTCATTTCAACATATCCTTTACTATGTGTAAAGCACATGTAAAGTTGTGCTTCTTCACTTTATTGAACCAGTTATAAGATCTGCCTGATTCCTTCACCGAATGAGGAGCTAAGTAAAATCTTTAACTCACGCCCATTTTTGTATTTGAATGACAGTCATGATTTTATCTTTTCCTGAAATGTGTCTTTTAACAGCCCCATTCTACCTATGTTTAGGATCATGAAGTAACACTCAAACATGGCCTGTGTGCCTCTTCCAAGGGGAAAGCATGTGTTTGGAGGGCGGAGGAAGGAATGGGGGGGCTCATATTGACAGAATATGCACAGTAGCCCCCCCTTACCTGAGGTTTCACTGCGCGGTTTCAGTTACCCATGGTCAACCCTGGTCCAAAAATATTAAATGGAAAATTCCAGAAATAAGCAATTCATAAGTTTAAAATTGTGCACCATTCTGAGTAGTATGGTAAAATCTCTTACCCTCTGGCTCTGGTCTGCCCAGGACATGAATCACCCCTTTCTCCAATTTATCCTCTGCTGTATATGCACTTAGTTACTTAGTTTCTAGTTACTTAGCAGCCGGCTCAGTTATCAGATCAGCTGTCTTGGTATCGGCAGTGCTTGTGTTCAAGTAACCCCTATTTTACTTAATAATGGCCCCAAAGCCATTTATTACAGTACATTGTCATCATTGTTCTATTTTATTATTAGTGAATGTTGTTAATCTCTTACTGTGCCTAGTTTATAATTAGACATCATAGGTATGTATGTAAAATATAGCATATTTAGGGTTTAGTACTATCTGTGATTTCAAGCATCCCCTGGGGGGAGGGTGTCTTGGAACATATCCCCTGTGCATAAGGAGGGACTACTGTACTGTGCACCAGCTACTTTACAAACAATTGAATTGAATGGAATTTGTACAATTGCATGAAACAGCTATTGATACCCCATTTTATGGAGGAGACAGCTCATATTAAGAGATAATTCAGAGATAAGTATTATTCAAAGATATTGTTCAGAAATAAGTAATTTGACCAATGTCACTTAAGATATGAAGTTGTCAAACAAACTCAAAAAGAGTCTGGAGGCTTTGCTAGAAATAAATGATAACGATTTATTCAAGGGTCTTAGGGTTTGCAAATTGACAACACAACTAGGCAATACCCAGAGTGTTCCAAAGAAGAAAAAAAAGCTAAGAGCTTTTACAGTTAAAAGCATATTGTTTATCAGTCTCTGGATTATTAGTTTCTGGATTGGTCCCAGATACTAAGCCTCTAGATGACCAGTGGTCTGAATGATGGATGTTAGGTGGTTTGGATACGTGAACATTCTTTTCTTAGTCCTTCAGCATGTTAGCTGGAGGTTTGATGTATATCCAGGCATTGATGCAGGACTGGAAAGTTTAAAATTGTAAATTCCCAGGCTAGTTAAAACAAGGACAGAATCATTTTATCTTGTCTCAATTTGCTTGATTTTAGTAATTGTGCAGCTTGACTATAGTGACTCCATTTTATTTCTTCATGCTATTCCTCAAAGTCATATCCATCTAAACCCAAAATTATGCCATACTGTCTCCATGCAGTGTGAAGAGGTGGCACTGCCCTGCATAGAGTTTTTAGGTTTGGGGAATATTTCTTCTCCATGTCCTGGGCCACAGGTAAACACGGAATATGGGCCTGGAATGCTTAGGAAGCAATAAAGTTATTAATCAGAGGCCTTACTAATTTCAAAAGAAGAAATAGATGGGGCTCATCCTGGTACTGCATTTTTCACATTCTCTGGTTCTGTTCCACCAGAAAAATGAGGCAGAAGTCTGTGAAGTTTGCTGTCTGTGAAGTGCCATGGATTTGGGGTTAGATGATAGGAGAAAGAGAAGGACAAAAAAAAAAGTGCTACCTTCAAACTAATCTACCAGTTAAAATTGTTGTGAAAAATAAGCAGCTGAATAGTCCAGCACCCAGTTCATTTGGACAACTTAACAAATAGTAAAGTGAGCACTGTCTGAGAAAATGCAATTAGAAAGGTTTTCTTCCCCTCAAAAAAAAAAAAAAAAGGATTATGCTATGTACACTAGGAAGGCTTCAGGTAATGTTCTAATTGGGTTGGGCAAGGACCTAGAAAGCCATTCCGTATTGTTATCACTATGGGACATATTATTTGGTATTTTATATATATTTGTAACATGGTCAGGCTATTCTTTATATCAATTTCCCTTTTATGCTTATTTCATACTTTTATATAGGACATAGAAATTGTAAAGTAATTCCGGCTATAGGATACAGTTTTAAAGTAACTTCAGTACCAACTGTTCATTTAAGCAATTAAAAAGTGGTACGAAAATTTTAAGAGTTAACAAATAAATAGGATAGCAGGCCTGCAAGTATTTTCATATTCTGACCACACTGCATACATTATTAATATTTTAAAAATAATATGAATTTAAGGGGCATTTCTGTTTCTGCGATGGGGGAAAATACAGTAAAACATGCAGTAACTTATATAAAGCTTTGCATAGGTGCTCTAGTGCCCTCTCTTGGATACATTTAAGTACTGCAGCTCAGGCCAACTTTTATAGGGCCATAGAGTCCTTTGGCATACTGGTGAAGCCTATGGACTCCTCAGAATAATGTTTTTAAATGCATAAAATAAAATAAATAATAAAGGAAATAATTACATTGAAATACAGTTCTAATGATATCAAAACAGCTCAAAACAAATTATTACATCATTAATAAAAAGATCTAGCTTTGGGTCTAATTATTGTAATTTCAAAGAAGGGATGAGCTTAGACAATATTCTGAGATATCTGTAGCAACAATAATTTTGCATGAAAATATTTGTGATTTCTACTGGTGACAAAGTTATAGATAGTGTGTGTATTAGTTTCTATTGCTGCCATAAAAAGTACCACAGCCTGGGTGGCTTATTGCCTCACAATTCTGGAAGTCCAAAGTCTAAAATCAGGGTGTTGGCAGGGCCACGCTCCCTCCGAAACCTCTACAGGAGGATCCTTCCTCATCTCTTCCATCTTCTGACAGCCCCACTCTTTCCTTGGTTGATGGCAGCACCAGTCTTCACATGGACAGCTGATGTCTGTGGCTGTGTGTATCTCTCTCTTCTCATAAGGACATCAGTAAATAATATAATATAATGATAATAATAATAATAATTCAGGACACCCTGATTTCTATTCATGGAATATAGGTTAAGAACCTCTGAAGGTTATTTCCAGTTAATAAGTATTTATGAGTTCATACTTTGTTCCCAGGAGAGATTTAAGTGATGTGAAGAACATAAAAGGTGTCCTTGCTTTTTAGAAGGGATAAGACTCACAACCAGAAAATAATATCGGGCAGTGTGAAATATTGTTGGATGAATTTCATAGTTTATGTGCTATAGAGACTGAGAAAAGGGAAAGGCCATGTGAATGGGAAAAACTGGGCGAGTTTTTTTGAGGGTGTGTGACTTGATGTGGATTTAGGATAATGACAGTATGTGAACCATCAGGACATATGTCAGACCATGGAAACAGCATGAGCTAAAACTAAAACCCCGAGAAAGAAAGGTAGGCACCACAAAACAATTTAATGTCTAACTAACTTAAAAATTAAGTTTGGAAGAGCTTGCCAATTATAAAAGCTTACCATTATAATCAAATGTACTAATCTGATTCTCAAAAGTAAATAAGAAAATTGCCTTGTGTAATTATATTACTAAATTACAATGAACTATTGACATATTAAAGAAAATATGTCTGCTTAAATGATGTAATTTCTATTTGATCATAGATATATCCCATGTAAAGGCTTAATTTTACTAACATATAAAGAGCTCTACAATATATAAAGAGCTCTATTAGGTCAAAGGAGACCTAACAGTTTATGGATAGGAAATACAAAAGCCTCTTAAACATATATAAAAAGAGATGTTCAATCTCATTCTTATAAGAAAAGTACAAATTAAAATTATATTCAGATGCCATTCTCATCTCTCAGATTGGCACGGATCAAAACATTTGATAACATGCTGTGTTGGTAACAGTGTGGGGTATAACTTCTTTTTGGAGGTCAGTTTGGCAATATTTTTCAAAATTGCAAGCGCACATACCTTTTGACCCAGAAAATCCATTTCTTTATCTTATAGATACACTTTCACACTTGGAAATTAGTTTTGTGAGAGGTAATTAACTGCTTCATTGTTTTCAAAAGATTAGAAACAATAGAAATGTCCATTAATAGAGTAGATTGAAAAAACCTATGGATTTGGAGATCCAAGATGGCAGAGTAGATAAACACTGTGCCTGCTTTCTTCCACGAACACATTAAAATTACAACTAAATTATTGAACAGTCAACCTGGAGAACCATCTGAAGTCTGGCTGAACAGAAGTTTTATAACTAAGGATGTAAAGAAGAAGCCATGTCGAGACTGGAAGGAGGGGCAGAGACACAGAACTGGCTAATCTCAACCGCCACCAGGAGGGATATCTCGGCCATAGAGGTTCCTTCCACACCCAAATAACTGAGAGGTCTCAGCTGCACACCAGACTCCCTAGCATGGAGTGCTGGTGCTGGGAAGAGAAGCCCCTACATCTGGCTGTGAAAAACAGTGGGGATTCAGACCACTGAGGTTGGATAGAAGGCTGCGGGAAAACCAGGTGTCCTTTTAAAGGGCTCATGCACAAACTCTTTCACTCCCAGGTGCTCACCTTGGGCTCCAGCAAAGGGACAGTAACTCTGGGGTGTTGGAGACATACAGGGGGCAAACGGAATCACGTGGCTTTGAGATGAGGGCTGGAGGACAGTCAGTATTTTCACCATGAGAGGTCCTTCTCCAGTGCACCCGGCAGGCTGGTGCCATCTTTCTTGTGTTGAGTCCCCCCGCTGTGTTTACGATTGGTCTGGTGAGCTCTGCAGCTCCATCCTGCTGACTCACTGGGACTCCGCCCCACCCAACTCCCCTAACACCAAAGGCACTTTCTCCAAGAGCAGCCAGCCCTGCTCTCATTGCAATCTTTTCAGGAAAACTATCAGAGTCTGACAAACCCCAGGTGGGCGGCGACTGGTCCTGGTGTGCTGTGAGACTTGCTGAGTAGCTTTAGACTCAGTGCTGGCACCAAACCAGAATTTACATTAACCTAGTGACCATAACTCTTCCCACTCTAGTGACTCCCTGAGACCTTGCCTCACCCAACTTGCAGAGGCTTTATCAGTGGCTGAACCTTACCAGAGCTGGCAGGTGGCAGCAGGCCTCAGGTGTGCAGGCCCAGTACTGGTGGCAGACATCTTTGGTTCACAGCGTGGCCTCTCCCATGTGCCTCCAGGGTTAGTAAAGGCAGCAACCAACCAAAGATCACTCTGTAGGTATTACCAGGTTTTCTCTGGCCAGTCACAGGCAATGGGTGACCTGGGTCTGCACCAGAGCCCCTCCCAAGAAACCCCAGAACCAACATACTTGGAAGTTGGCTTCCGACCACAGCATAGCACTGCCCAATTAGCTCCACCCAAAGGGTGGTCTCAATAGGCACCAGAGCCCTTTGGGGCAAATCCCACTCAGCAGGGTAAGCCCCCCAGACAGCAGCTCATAATCGGTAGACATGGCCAAATGACACAGCCAGTCAGCCTGGGGGTCAAACCTACCCACTGATGTGCCAATAGCAACCAAGGCTCAACTATAACAGGATGGCACTGGGTGCCTCTACAGCAACTTGGTGGGGTATGTGTGCACCCTCTGCACCTTCTGAATTTTGAAATCTGTGGGTGCACAACCTTCACAATAAACAGACTATGTTTTGGTAATATTTTCAAATGACAAGTGTTGATATGAACTTATTTTTGGTTCATTTGTTCATTCAGCCAGTAGTTAAGTGGCATGTACATAAGCACAGAGGGAAGGCTCTGTGTTCTTCTGGAAGGGCTGCTTGTATCAAATGGTCTTTAGAACTTCAGACGTCTTAGAGTGGAGAATCTCCCACTAGCAAACCCTTCTCTGGCTAGTATTGACCAGCTCTCAACAGCACAACTTCAATGAGTAATGATGCTATCAAAGTCTCCTCTGTGTCTCTCTGTCTCTGTCTCTTGTGTTTTCAAATGTCCCATCCCCATACGTAGGGGACTAAGAAAAGCAGGGATTGCGGTGCAAAGTGCCATCCCAGTGCCGTCCAGCAACACGATATCAACGACTTGGGGCACTGGGAGCTGCTGAAGGGCCTGGCATGAATGGGGCGTGGGCAGACTTGCTTTTTGGAAATAAGAATCTCTGGAGTAAAGAAAGTGAAGGCAGGGTGACTGGGTAGGTACTTACTGCAATGATCCCAGTAACATCCAGATGAGTGAAAAGCAAACCTTTGTAGGAAAAGATATCCCAGACATTACCCCAGGTTCTCTTAATTGCATAACTCTCTACAGAACTGATATGTGATAACTGCCTCTCTCCTGCAGAAATAAATCAAGCAGGTGCCACAATACCTGGAAAAGATTGACCTGAGTTGAAATACAATTGCAGTGCTGTCCACTTTGTTCTTCTATTAGGTGCCTCTTGTCCTTATGCTGTCAGCCTCACCTCTGCTTCCAGCCACGAGCAGGGCCATCCGCGTCAACAAGGCTCCGTGTGCTCAGCACTGACAGGTCTCCTCCAGTGAGTGAGGCTTGTCTCTTGCTTCCCACCTGTGGTCAGCTGAAAAATGGTCCCCCAAAGATATATGAACGTCGTAATCCCTGGAACCTGTAAATGCCACCTTATTTGGGAAAAGAGTATTTGCAGGTTTGACTAAGGATCTTGAGATGAGATCATCCTGATTACCCAGGTGGGCCCTAAATGCCAACACAAGGGTCCTTATAAGAAAGAGGCAGAGGGACATTTGACATATACTGAGGAGAAGGTGATGTGGTAATGCGGTAACAGGTCCAGGACACAGCAGCCACCAGAAGCTGCAAGAGACAAGGAGGAAATTCTCCCTAGAGCCTCCAGTGGGAGCAAGGCTCTAGGACACCTTGATTTTTGGCCCAGTGAAATTGACATTGGACTTCTGCTCTCCAGAAGTGCAAGAGAATAAATATCTGTTGTTTCAAGGCACCTAGTTTGTGACAATATGTTACGGTGGCTATAGGAAAGGAATAGACCACCTGGGGCTTCTCAGGAGCCTGGTGCTTAGCAGACAGCCCAGCAGGGTAGAGGTGGGATCCTGCACCAGTGGGGGTAGAATAATGAGCCAAGTAAGGGATGATGGATGTCCCACTCCTCCGTCAGGCAGCCTGACAGCCCTAAGATCACTCCATACACTCTGCAGAGGGTTCTGGTGGGAAACTTGTGAGTACATCTTGTGTGGTTTTCCTTCTTGTTTTCCTACCCATGTCCTTCACTCCTGCCTCCTGGATCACTTCCTAATCAATCAAATTCACTGTGGCACACAGCCTTCGTCTCAGCTCTGCCTTGGGGGGACCCTGCCTAAGGCAGCTCCGCAGCTGCAAGGCTCAGATTCAAACAAAATCCAAGGAAAGACTTGTGGAATTTAAAAATATATACAATTAAAGGGCCCACTAACTAGGAACACTCTTATGAGCACTATTAAATGGGCAATGTGACACCAGCTGCTTTATTCTTTACCCATATTCTAAACTGGTATTTCTCAGACTGGGCTCTACTAAAAATGGTTGGCAGAGTTGATGGAGGGAGGCAATGCCTTGCCCACATTTACCTTGGGAATTAAATTTGGTTATGTTTTCATTTCAGTTGGTGCCCTCTAGGGAGGCCTGTTTGAGGTGGGCCGTTGGGTGTCTGTGATGGTACCTGGGGATCACCTGCGGTTACAGGGTTTTACTTTTAATGCAGTTTCTCAAAGGAGTTTCAGTTTTCTTTTATTCATAAGGAAGTATTTTCTTTTAAACGGGTCCACATGTTACTCACAGTTGAGAAACACTGCTCTAACTGGCTATGGTGGGGTTCTGTGCGGTGGGTAAGTGGTTTAAGAGCAGGGGTTAGGCCTACACCCATTTCCTAGGAGTTGTGTGACTCTGAACAAGTTACTCAACCTCTCTGAGCTGTAGCTTCCTGCTCTATAAATGGCAATGCTAACAATAGGTACACCAGAGGGTTGTTACATATCTTTCATGAAGTAAGGTGTGTGAAGTGCTTACTTAGCACAGTGTCAGGCTATATGGCTAATCGTGTCCTCATGAATAATAATAGTCAGCCAGTAGAGAGTGTAGTAACAACAATTACGGTGGTAGTAGTAATAATAGTAATAAAATAGGGGTAACTGACATTCACCCAAAGGAAACATTTTCAATACCCTGGACCTGTCACCCTGTCTTGCTCCCTTTCCACCACAAGGGGGCGGAGGCGTGTGCGCTAACTAATCAGGCGACAGCTTTCCCACAGGTTGCATTGTGAAGTCGTGTGTGTGTGTGTGTGTGTGTGTGTGTGTGTGTGTGTACGCACATAGGCGCATAGATACACACATACATATAAATATAATCTAGGAATTTAGTGTATTTCAGGGTGAAGAAAAATTATATAGAGGAGCAGCTACTCCCATGATCAAAATAGTTTCAAAAATTAGACTTAGCCAAGAAGAAATTGTTTAAGGTTGAACTTGGAGGGTTCCCCCCTTTCCGCCCCTTTATACACACACGTGCACACACACACACACACACATACAACACATAAAATCACCCGCATTACACACATAAACAAGCATACTCCTACACGCCTCTAAACGTATCTGAGAAGTAGTTGGGCTCATCTGCACAGAGGTGGAGGGGCACAGTTAGCAAGGGAAGGCTTCAGGACTCGAAAGCTCCCATCCTGTGAAGACAAGCTGAGATATGAGAATCACCCACCAAAGCCATGGTTCTAGTGACACTTCTGGTGTGAAATTGTGGATGCCGCCCCAAATCAGAAGAGCCTTGCGACGGCCCTGCTGGACTCCATCATGTCTTATACAAAGAATTTTTGTGTTGCTACTTCCTAAAAATGCTTTGGATAAGATTAATTTGCCCAGCCTTGTAGACCCACTTAACCTCTTGGCTGGGCGCCCTGGCTGACTTGGGTAAAATAAGGAATCAGCAGCTATTAGACGGTTGAGAGGTAAAGGGGTGCCGGCCCTCAGACTGCGTTTGTGAAATTTTGATCTGGGGAAAGGATCCAGCTTGAGGGCTGCACTGCTAGTTTCTCCTTAACCAGAATAAAACCATTACTGCGTTTCTTCATCTAAATAATAGAGCACAGAACAGCACGTCAGAAAATCCAGAGGAAACATTTTTTTCCCCTAAATTATTTCCCTAGCTTAAACAGGTACTCGTTACAAGCTGAGAGACTGGAAATATCCAGCTTGCTCAGTTGTGTTTTTGATATGGGAGCAGATTTTAACTCTTGGCAAGGCAGAAATGTTAGACAGTATATACAGATATCGATGAGGTATGACAATTAAGTTTGCAAACTCTCCGCCATATAAGCGCACAGTGGAAAGTTCACAAATTTCATTGTCTGACCTTTCATACATTACAGATTCTTCATCTACTGAGAAAGAGAACGATTAAGTGCAGCTTTGCTATAAGTAAGGTCCTTTCTTGGAGACCCTAGAAACCGAGCAGTTACTCTAAGATGCTGAGGGGCAAATACCACAGAATGCTTAGGCAGATGAGTAAAGCAGACTTGGGTACACACACACATAGAAAAAAGACTGGAAGGAAATACTGCAGAACATTAACCAATGATTAGCTCCGGATGTTGGAGTTGGCCTTAATATTTATTTTCTTCTTTATACTTGAATACATAGTCCAAACTGAGTATAAGGAGCATTAATTCATGTTATTGGAAAAATAGTTTTAAAGTTCACATTCTTCAAAGGCAGTCCCAGCTGAGACAGATACTGGTGAGTGACATGTGGGATTTGATGAGACCAGGAAATCAATTCATCAACACTCGATTCCGATCTCATTGTGTGTTCAGCATTATGCTGGGTGATATATGGATGCTCAGTAGAAGCCATAGTCCTGCCATCAAGGGGAGAGACTGGGAAGAAAGGGAAGGAATTGGGATTTACTAGATCCCAGACAACTCCATACATATGTTACTCCCTTGATTCTCATAAAGGTCCTCCCAGAGGGCTGCTGTTATTATTCTCACTTTATAAGGAGGAAACTGAAGCCCAGAAATTAAAGCAATTGGGCCTGGTAATAATAAAACCTGTACCTTCTACCCACAATTCCTGGGCCCATGAAGAGCTACTAACCTTGGGCAGTATGGGTGATGGGGGGAGACATAACCCAGCAAGAGTTTCATACAGGAGGTTTGACCACTAGTCAGTCCTCTTTTGGAAATAGATAAAATCATCTGGACTTTCTCGGGGAGCGGAGGTGTGGGGGGGAATTCAGTATTCTTAGAGTGGAGCCCAGCTGGAGGCCTTTATCTGTACAGCAACTTAAGGCACAGTGAGCTGGAGATACTGGGCAGTGAGAGGTGGGGTGGGCAGTGTTTCCAAAGTCCTTTGAGGCGTTTCCAGGTAATCTGTGAAATGCATTTAAAATTTAAAGACGGGCTGGCAGAATGGCTCAGTTGGCTAAGAGCGCAAGCTCTGAGCAACAGTGTCGCCAGTTCAATTCCCACATGGGCCAGTGAGCTGCACCCGAGCTGAGCTGCTGCTGAGCTGCCAATAGGAGGCAGGATGGCTCAGCTGGTGAGAGCACGTGCTCCTAACAAGGTTGCTGGTGTGGGGTTCGACTCCCGCATGGGATGGTGGACTATGCCCACTGGCAACTAAGATTGAACACCGCACCTTGAGCTGAGCAGCCAGAAGCTGCCGACGGGCGGCTGGATGGCGACAGGACTTGGAGCTGAGCTAGCTGCGCCCTCCACAACTAAGATTGAAGGACAACAACTTGGCTGTTCCCCTTCCCCAATTCCCCAACACTGTTCCCCTTCCACAATTCCCCAATAAAAATCTAAAAAGTAAAATAAATAAAATGAAATTTAAAGTCTGGCTGTCAAGTACCTCATGAAACTTCAAAGTTGGACATATTTTTATTCTTCTCTTTGTGCTGTAAAGTCAGGCATTTTTCTAATAAACCTGGTAAAAACTAAGGCATGACATGAGATTTTTTTTTTTTGACATCAAAACCCACTAACCTTTTTGCAGACATTAGCCATTTAACCTCACTGGCCTATGGTTCTCCTTCTCTGTAAAATCTACATTAGCAAACATCAGCTGACTATCATACATGGGTCCTCTAACATCAGCAAGGAGCAGCTTGTGCTTCTGGGAAATTCTAGCTCTGAAACCTTATTTTTCTTACTGAGTAAGCAGTAAGGTCACCAAATAACCAAATACCTTTCCTTGTGTCATGTGGCCTTTCTGAAGGGCATTTCTTTTTATTTCTCCTTTGTGGTGACAGAAAGCAGAAAGTGAGGGTGTTACCTCTGAGAGCCCACTGAAAAAAATTGTGACGTGAGATCATTTGTATTAGTTTGCTAGTATTATCATAACAAAGTGCCACAGACTGAAGGGTTTAAACAATAGAAGTTTATTTACTCACAGTTCTTGAGGCTGGAAGTCTAAGATCAAAGCATCAGCAGGGTTGGTTTTTTCTGAGGCCTCTTTCCATGCTGGTAGATGGCTGTCTTTTCTGTCTTCACATGGTCTTCCCTCTGTGTGTCTGTATCATAATCGCCTTTTCTTATAAGGACACCAGTCAGATTGGATTAGGGCCCTACCATACGACTTCAATTTAATCACCTCTTTACAGTCTCTATCTCCAAATATAGCCACATTCTGATATGCTGGAGGTTAGAGCTTCAACTGATGAATGGGAGACGGACACACACACACACACACACACACACACACACACACAATTCAGCCCATAATATTGTTGGAGGGAACAAAAATTATGCAGAAATGCTCTGCTTTATCCTCTACCAAACAGGAACCAGCCTATGTAAGGCCCCTCAAGAAGAAGACCTTCTCTGCCTACTATGAGATCAAAGATGGAAGAGGTTCAGGTAAAGGTGCTCCCAGACTCTTGCCCCCACAAACCTGGGACTCATCCTTCCAGCTCGGATCACACTCTGAGGAAAGGGATCACTAGTCCAGGCAGCTGAGACACCCACTAGGACCCTCCACATCCCTGCAACAACAGTGCAATCCTGGAAGAGGGCAGAGATGATTCACACCTGAGCAGCCCAGGTGTTGTTGCTCAAAGCAACTCCACCTGCTCAAAGCCATGAAGCAGTTATGTACCCACTGGGGTTTCAATGGGGCTTTCCCCCAGGTCACTTAGAGTGCAGGGCACCATGGCAACTTGGAGACACAAATGCCACACAGAGGCAGAGTTATGACTTGTCCTATTCAGCTGCCCCCCATCAGCTATGGAAGGAAGTGGATGGATTTATTCAACAAATAAATGCAGGGGCAAGATCTGTGCCAGGCACAGGTGCTTGGGGTTCATTAGCAAACAGAACAGACAATAAGCTGTGAGCTCATGGAGCCTGCATCCCAATGCGGAGTGGAGAGGATGGATTCGGCTACACCCAGAAGTGCTTCCTGGGAAAATGTCAACTTGGTGGTGAGGAACTGGGAACTCCCGACCTCCTCCTGACAGGGGTTTCTGGGTGGTTTCCTGTTTCAACCCCACAGCCAGGGGAAATTTCTGCTTTTTACTACTCCAAGCTTTAAGCTGAGATATGCACACACATAAGGGATTTTTCTGATTAAAGGACAGTCTTCCCGTGAGAAACCCAGTCTAACCATGCCAACCCATCTTCTGTGCTCTCTTAGCATGAATCACACAGCACTGCAGTTGTTTGTCTGATGCAGCTGTGTGTTTCCCCAGCCCCGGAGTTCCTCCAGGCACAGCCTCTGCCTTGTTCTCCTTTGTACCTCACCTAGCACCACCGCTGTCCAGCACAGAGAATATGCTGGACTGAATGACGAAACGGAAGGCCCAGCTGGTACACCTCCACCTTGCCTTGGGTTTGGTCCTTGGTGTCCAACACTCCTTCTGAGACCCACAGGTCCATGGCCACATGTTTTCAAAGTAGCTATGCACAATATTTTATTATCAGCAACAACAAAAGTGTGATATGAAAATCCATTGTTTTTCTTCAGATGGCTAAAACAAAGTAGCTGTTGCCTATGTTCCGATAGAAGGAAATGCTCAATTTCAGTTAGACATTAGTGAAAATAAAGATATAAGTTTTTCCAAGAAAAAGTTCTAAAAATGACCCCAGGAAGGTTAGAATGGACATTTCTTTGGGGGGTGAGGGGGCTTATGCCAAGGTGACATTTCCCAACTCACCTTGTATACCCAAATAAAGACAAATTCACCAGAAAAAAAAAGATGTAAATTTTCCTCATTTAAGTTTATAAACCCAGCCGAGTTCTATTCACAGATTCTTTGAAGGACCCACCTACACTCAATTAAGAACCTCCAGACTAGACCTTTTGTCTCCCAAGTTGTACTTAGCCTTGTCACCTTGTAACCCCCAGTCAGTTCAGGTTCAAGCTTCCGTCATCTCTTTAACCTTGGGGTGACCTGGAGTCAGCTGCCCTTTGCTACTACCCTGCACCTGCCTAGTGTCCTCCAGCTGCAGATGGAACATGGCCCTTTTTCCTGCCCCTCCAGTGGACCCAAGTTGCACAAAAGCATCAGTAGCCTGGAATTAGAGCCAACAACCTACAGGCTCAGTAGACTCTCCCTTCTCCCCAGTGGCCAGCCTTGGCTGCCCCAGTGCCATGGTTTGCTTCCTTTTCTTTTTCTCTTTTCTCCCAAACACTGCCCAGTCTCTCGGATTCCCCCTTCTTCCTTTTTTTCCTGTCCTTTTCATTCCACAGACAAGTTAGCTGTGCCACAGTCCTGCCCATCCCAGCAGCTCAGGGTCGTTGCATATGTACACTGGGATATCATTCTGCCACAAAACGAATGAAGTGCTGACACACGCTGCTAAAACATGGATGAAACTTGAAGAAGACATTATGCTAAGTGAAAGAAGCTGGTCACAAAGGACAAATATTGTATGTGATACCTAAAGTACTCAAACTCACAAAGACACAAAGTAGAATGGTGGTTGCCAGGGGCTGAGGGGACGAAAAGGGGAGTTATTGCTTAATGGGTACAGAGTTTCTGTTTGGGATGATGAAAAAAGTTTTGGAGGTCGATGGTGGTGACGGTTTGCACAACAATGTGAATGTATTTAATGCCATAGAGCCATTCACTTAAAAATGATTAAAATGGTACATTTTTTGTTATGTGCATTTTATCACAATTTTTAAAAATCAATGGTTTTCTCAATTATTGACTATAACCAATTAGAAAATGTAAGGGGAAAGGAAACCTACTCACAGGAGCAACAGAATCCATAATATTAATAGAAACAAGAATGAAACTACCAACTGTGGTGTTATAGTCACTGTAACACTACAGGCACAGGAACAGGCAAAGAAACGAGCAAAGTTGGGTGAAGAGTCCAGAACTGCGACATACCACTTCCTTCTAAGAATCTGCCCTATTAAAGAAACCGGACATGTGCACAAAGGTATATGTGCAAGGGGGCCCACAGAAGTGACATTTTCAAGAGCAAACATGGTTGAGAACCATGTAGGTTTTTATCAATGGGGGATGGTTACATGAGGAATGTCTGTTCCCATTTCGCAGCTGTTTTAGAAAGGAAGCAGAGTGTGAGTTCTGATATGGAATAATCTTGGTGATACATTGAGAAGCAAGTTTTCACATAATTCTTTGAGCATATCATTTGTTTACGAACAAATATATTTGTATATTTACTTACAGAGGTAAATGTATAGAAAAATGTCTAAAAGTAGACACAGCGAACTGCTGCTGTGAGTAATCCTGAGGAACATTTTCTGTGTGAATTTTCTATGAGAATGCATTTGTGTTGTACTCGTGAAGTTTTTCTTTAATAAAATAGGAGGAATCGGCCTTCTCAGTCCGGTGATGAGCTGGCTTTGTCTATGTCTCCATCAGGCCCTCCTTGTGGGGTCAGCATCAGGGCATGAGTGGAGGAGATGAGGACAATAGAAACACACTCCTGGGTGGCCTTCCAGAAGAAAAGGCCTGCATGGCACTGTTGGGGGAAGACCAGGATTCCACTGCCTGGAAAGGAGGACACGGGTCCTCCACTCCTTGTACAGTCAGGCCATTGCTTTGGGTGCTCAGTAACCTTTTAGTGCAGTCATCCTTGACTTTGACTTTGACCATACACTGGAGTCATCTGGGAGGACTGAAAAGCTCCTGATGCCTGAGCTGCACAGGGGGATTCTCATTGGTTTGGTCCGGGGCTGGTCCCAGCACTGGTGTAGCCAGTGCATAGCTGACGTATAACCCTAAGGCCTTCTCCCTGAACTACAGCCCCACAAGGTGTTTTTCAATCTGACATTTCCCACTAATGCAACTGATATTTGAAAACAAAGGAGAGATTTTCTGCCATGTGACCTAACTGATTTCTGCTCATCATTCTATCCCACTGAGATATTTCTGAACCTTTTCCATCCAGTGCATTGCTTTCTGTGTCTCATGACGGGATGTCCTCCCAGGCACAAAACCTCATTGGGGCCAACTTCCCTTTCAGTTGAGTCCTTGAAGGAAGGAATGGTTTCCACATGACTGAAAATATCTTTCCCCTCTCTTGTTATGAAGCCAGGGCTCTGGAACATGGTGGAGCAATAGAAACAAACTGCTGGTGCATATGCTGTAACCTAAACCTCAAAAACATGATGCTCTGTGAAAGAGCCTAACGCCAAAGGCCACACATTGTATAATTCTATGCATATGAAACATCCAGAAAAGGCCAATCTATATCTAGAAACAGCAGACAGAGGCTGACTGGGGTGGAATGAGGAGGGGCTGCAAATGTACACAAGGGGTCTTTTTGGGGTGATGAGGATGTTCTAGAATTGTGGTGACGGCTGCACGGCTCTAAAAATCATGGAACCACACTTAGAAAGTGTAATTTCTAGTGTATGTGAATCATACCTCCATAGAGGGCGCCCTTCCCACCTCCCTTCCACCCTTTTCTTTCTCCCTTGTACCCTCTCTTCTCTCCTCCCCTTCCTCCTCCTCCTCTCTCTCCCCTCTCCTTCCATCTTTTCTACATCCTCCCGTCCCTTCTCCCCTCCTTCCTTCCCCACACAATGTATTGAGCACTACCTTCGGTGCAGACATTGTGCTAGAAGGTGGACATATAAGAGCAAAACCAACTCGGACCTGCCTTTAGAGTTCACAGTTCATTGGGGGAGAGAGGTATTAACCTAATAATCACACAAATCAGAAGCTGACCTACACCACATACGGTGTTTGAAGGAAGGGTTCATAAAGCAACAGGGGTTCTAATTTCGAGGGGTCCTTGAAGCACACTTGGCCAACCCAAGTGACACTGAGGTGGAGGCTTGAAGGGTGAAAGGAGCTTCGGGTAAGGAGTAGAGAACAGGCTCTGGGGGTGGGAGAGCAGGCTCTGGCAGCTGGGGTCAGTGAAAGGTGGTCAGTGAGTGAGGTGGAGGGATCATAGGCGGGGAACCTGTCCCCTCAACAATATCCCAGGCCTTTTCGCTCCTTCCCATCAAAGCCAGCCCCCAAGGAAACATGTACTCAGTAAAAACAATGGATATTATGCAGATTACAGCCTCAAGATGCACGTTCTCACTTCCTTTCCCTCCTTCTGGGTCTACCTGGTCAAAAGTGATAGCTCTGCTGCCCATGGGCTATGGGTGAGTTTTATTCCAAGATGTTAGAAAGGCACTGCTGAGTTTTGTACTAGGATGAGACATAACCTAACTGATGTAAGATACCACTGGTGGGGGAGGGACTAATGCTACAGGAGTCCATTGAGTGGACCTGAGTTGAGCGTAAGTCCCAAGCAGGACAGGTTCCCTTCCTCCCAAGGACTGGCTTGGTGGACGTGGCTGTGGTGATGGGCTGGAGCTGGGTCATGGTGACCCGGGCCAGAGCACTTGGCTCCAGCCCTGGTTTTGATGGACTGAAGAAGAGGCTGGTGGTGGGGCATGGTGGAGGTGGAGAAGGGCCTTCCTTCTGAAAAGCCCAGCCAGGGCCCTAGGTTTGGAGACAAGCAGGTGTTCAGAACACACTTCCTCCTCCCCTAGCCCTCCCTCCTCATTGCGGCCCCTTCTATTTATAGTGCTTCCTCTCCAGAGCTCTGCACTTGAAAAGTGCCCTCGAAACACACACAAAAGAGAAAAAATTTTCTGAAAAATGTCAAACCACAGGTCCTTTCCCCATTCTTCTTTTGAATTTCTAGGTTTGTACTATTCCTGGTTGACCCTAAAGTAGATGGGGTGCCCTGGGTTTTAATAAGTTCAAACAGTGCTGGTTGTTGGGCTCTGGCTCCTTCTGCAGCCTACTGAGGACCAACTCAATGGGCAGGAACCTTGAGATCCTTTCACACCAATAAAATGTGGGGCCATGAAGCTATGGCCCCATCTAGCCCACAGTTTGACAAGATTGGCAGCAAAGATGGTGAGATAGGAGCTGGAAAATACACTGAATTGAAAACCAGGATGTCATGGTCTAGTTCAAGGTGTGTTTGGAAACATCACTTGTCTGTGAGTATATTTTCCATTCTGTAAATTGAAAGAGTTAGACTAGACCCATGTTTTACAAACTTTTTTGACCCAGAGCATACACACTGTAACAAGAGTGCCACAAAATAGTATTTATGCTTACTAGGATGTATTTTCTTTTCTATTGTGTCTCATTTTCTATTCCATTTCATTTTTTTAAAAATGCTGATTGCAACCCACTAAAATGATTTCAACACCCACTATCAATGGTTAAAATGGTAAATTTTGTTACGTATATTTTAACATAATAAAAAGAAATTTAAACCTATCATGGATTTCAATCCAATGGTTGAAAAATACTGGACTACACAATATCTACATTTTTTCTCCAATTGTTATTTTTAAAATTTAATTGTGCAAATCACTGAAGAAAATCTTCTCTTTGATAAAATGTTAAGTTTAAATTTTTTTCCGATAATTAAAAAGATGTTTTCTCCCTTGCTCTCTTTTTCTCTTTTAAATGTCAGCTAAGTATGGTGTCAGTGAAAGCTGAACACATATATACCTGGTGGCCCAGCAATCTTGCCCTTGGTGTATCCCAGTGGAAATGAACACATACAAGGTCGGACAATTAAGTTTGCGAATTCATTCTAGAAAAAGTGCTCCATACCTCATTGCTGAATGTCACTATGGTCATCTTCAAAACACTACCCTTGGGAAGCTATGCAGTGACGCCAGTGCCTAGTCCACCCTTGAAAACAATTTTGGAACTCTGTTTTTGGAATGGCCATCAGAGCTGCCACTGTATTACCCTTGATGTCCTGAATGTCATCAAAATGTCTTCCTTTCAATATTTCCTTTATCTTCGGGTAAAGAAAGAAGTCATTAGGGGCCCAGAACAGGTGAATAGGGAGGGTGTTCCAATACAGTGATTTGTTTACTGGCTAAAAACTCCCTCACAGACAGTGCTGTGTGAGCTGGTGCACTGTTGTGATGCAAGAGCCATAAATTGTTGGTGAAAAGTTCAGGTCGTTTCTGTCTAACTTTTTCATGCAGAATTTTCAGCACTTCCAAATAGTAAACTTGGTTAACTGTTTGTCCAGTTGGTACAAATTCATAATGAATACTCCCTCTGATATCAAAAAAGGTTAGTAACATCGTCATTGCAACAAGTTCACGAACTTAATTTTCAGACCTTTTATGTTCACCAAAAGATATACTCAGGAATGTTCATAGTAGTGCTATTTGTAATAGCTTCAGACTGGATGTAACTTAGATGTTCGTCAACAAGAAAATGAATAAATAAGGGCTGGTACATCCAAACAAAGGAATATATACTGCAGCGAGAGGGAAATAACTATAATTATTAACGATATGGATGAGTCGCACCAAAATAATGTCGAACAAAAGAAATCAGAGGTGAAAGACCATTTTCCATGTGATTTCATATATATCCAAAACCAGGCAAAAGTAATTTAGGGCATAGTGCTATCCTTGGGAGGTAGTGACAGGAAGGGGCTTCTGTGG
This sequence comes from Hipposideros armiger, assembly GCF_001890085.2. Taxonomy (NCBI): domain Eukaryota; kingdom Metazoa; phylum Chordata; class Mammalia; order Chiroptera; family Hipposideridae; genus Hipposideros; species Hipposideros armiger. Next base: position 1,117,995 of record NW_017731747.1, read on the forward strand.
TGCACAGAAGGTTCTGGTTTTTAACTTGGGTGCTAGTTCCATGGGTGTGTTCACTTTGTTAAAATTTATCAAGTTTATGATCTGTGCCCTTTTCTGTAAGTATGCTGTATCCCAATAAAAAAGCTTACTAAAAAGAACAACTAAGGGTTAAGGAGATATTCCTTTTGGGTTCAGTCTCTGCAATGGGAAAACTTGATAAAGAAGAGTGCATGCATTCACCCCGTACACACATCGATTCATGGACAGAGTCATGAGCCTTGTAGAGCCCTAGGGAAGAGCTTGGGTTCTGGACAAAGTTTAACACAGGGATTACCAGGCCTTCTCATTTTGTGGATTCTGTGCTTTTTAGCTATAGGCTTATCAGTGAAGTCAGACTGCACAGTAGGGTAATAGGTGGGTGTTGATTGGGGTTGGGGCTTGAGTGGAGCCCAGGGATCTTCCCAGGAGTTGCTTTTCTGACTAAATCTATTCTGGGGCATTTTCTTGTGAAACTTTTGCCAGTTATCTTCATTGCCTGAACCACCCATTTGGCATTTCCCTGCATTTTTGGTTAATGTGCAGGCACATATGTATTGATCCCACCGTCTGAAGAAAGGGAGTGTATTTCTCTTGGATTATCAACTGTGCCCAGCACAGTGCCTTGAGCATAAAAGGTGCTTACATAATGATTATTGACTGAAAGAGAGAAAGAAGAAACAAGTCAATTAAATTTCAACTCCCTCTTGAAGAAAGAGTACAGGTAAAGGAAATAGGGTTGGTTCTAGTTAACGGATGGTTTGTTTGCATTTTCAGTGTGCCTGGCATGGAGGGGAAGGTCCCCACATTTTCTTTTTCTTGAAACCATTGTTTGGGAGGCCGTGGCTGATCTAGGTTTCGATGCCGTCTATAGCCACCTGTGTGACTTCAGATAACTCACTTCATTCACCTCTCTGGGCCTCAGGTTTCCCAAATGCAATGTGGGAGGATTGCACAAGAGCCTTTATGGGTTTCCTCTATCCGGTGACTCTCTGAGGCCACAGGAAGACCGAAGGGTTGGCTTCTCATCCCCAGTTGTTGTCTCCATGTCCAGCACTATGTGGCTCTTGGTGACCAGCGGGCATCCCAACTTCCCACTCAAACTAAATCTCCTGTGGGCGTGCATGTGTCTTAGACTATGTTGCATCCCCTCTCTTGTGAGTAGCACAGGGTACAAAGTAGATGCTCAATGAATCCTTGAAGGAAGAAGGCTTTAGATGAGGTAGGAAAACGAGTCATTTACTAAGCACCTCTTCCATGTCAGAACCTGTGTCAGACCCTAGGGAGACAAAGATGTATGACAGCTCATCACTTCTTGTAATGACTCACAATCAGACAAATGTTAGTCATTTACAGTGTACACGAATACACAGATGTGTAGGGTGCCATGGGAGGTCAGAAGAGGAGCATCTACAGGAGGTGAGGACTGGGGGCAGTCAAGGTAGCCTACCTAGAGGAGGCAGTGCCAGAGCTGTCTTGAGTGAGGAGGAGTTAAGCTGACTTGACTCTGGTGGGAGGGGGAAAAATACATTCCAGGCAGAGAGAGTAGCAAATGCCAGGTCATGGAATTAAAATCATGTCCTAAAGAAAAGTAGGGCCACTATGCATTTTAGCAAACTCATTCTTATCATGGGATGGAGAATGCAGAGTGGGTTGGAGTGTCAAGTTTGAGAGCCAAGACTGGGAACAAGAAGCTGTGGTTGTCTTCCTGGGGACAGATGGCAAAGCCTAAACTATTGCCACTGCCTTAAGCATGTCATGGAAGAGACTTGGGGTTGGATGGCACGTTGAGGGAGAGTGAGGGAG
>NW_017731747.1:1121435-1124787 GCF_001890085.2 Hipposideros armiger
TCACTTGGAAGACAAAAATGTTACACTAGGTCAAGGGTTCTCCATGTTTTCTTGTACAATGGACTCCTCAGGGGAAGTCTAAGGACCACTTGTCAGAATAATGGTTTTAAATGCATAAGATTATTTTTAAAAACTCTCATATTAAAAACACAGTTAGCAAAATGTTAAAAAAACGGATTTTTGATATGTTATGTATCATCCTTTATTAACTAATTACAACTGTAATTTCAAAGTAGTCATGCACGTACATTGTATTTCAAGGTACTCGAATCACCTGTAACGGGCTACGAAGAGATCCAGTGATTTTTATCAGTGACAAAGTCACAGGTACACTTCGTACTACTGTGGCTGCCCGCGTCCATTACTGCAATGCCACATCATTTTGATTAGAGCCTAGTGAAAATAAAGATATAACTGTTTTCTCATCAGGATTCACAGACTTCCAGCATTCTGGCTTCCAATGGACTAGATGATGCCTCCCATCCCTCCCACTCTAGCAGCCCTTTTTAGATAAAAGAGCTTGCTGCAGTGTCTACCCCTGAGGAACTCATCAGCTGGTTGAAATGAAACACTCCCTGCACAAGAAACATTTGGAGAACAACAGCCCTAGACAACATGAAATCCAGTGCATTGTTTAGGCAATTAACACAGGATGAGGGGCAGAAAGGAGTGGCCAGTGTGGGGGCTACTGCTTACACTTAGGTAAGGTTAGAAATGCGCAGAAGACATGAGAACTTGGTGAGGGATCAGCCAGAATCCAGGCCAAGTGCGCGCGGAGGGATTCACGGATGTGTTGGTATCAACCCAGGGAGGGCCCACCGTGCACTTTCCAGTCACATGCACACGGTGAAGGGGACCCGAATATTCTACCCAGACATGCACTTTGGCCAAAAGACTATTTTGAGCTGAAAGCAATTAAGGAACAGCAGAAAGAGAAAAGTTCTCTTCCCTCTCCCTCCCTAGCTGACTAAAAGCAGGAGGTTAAGTTTTTCATTTGTAAAGGTGTTTCACCCTCCACACCAGCGAGAGAACAGCTCTGAATCATCTGAGCTTCTTAGCCCAGAGCCATCCGAGAGCAACCTGCATGACAAATTTTACTAAACAGTCCTTGTGTTTCGTTAGTTTCCCTATGTACTTTGCTTTGTCTTGTCACGTCTTCACAACTTATTGCACTTGAGTAAAATGCTATAAACGCTTAGGTCTAAACCACTTCTTTGGATCCTCACTTCCTTTCTGTGAAGGCTCCTGTGCCTCATAGAACTATTAGCATCAAATAAAATAGGTATGCCTTTTCTCTGGTTACTCTGTCTTCTGTCAGNAAGGCATTGACTTTACAGACCCCACCGATGGTGGCTGTACCTGGAACTAAACCACACCATGTCACACTGCTTACACTTGGGGCTGAAGATGCTCATGGAACAATGCAGGCAAACCACAGAGATGAGATAGGGATGCCATGTTTGCTTTCCTTGGGCAGGCACAGGTTGCATCAGAAATCAGTGTTCCGTGAAGCTGCTTTCAGGGTAACATCTAGGGTGGTCACCAAGCTCAGGTATCCCCAGCTGCAGCTGCAGGGGCTCCACCTACCCCAGGAAGAGCAGCAACAAGTCACTGTGTCCTTCAAACCTGGGAGACACTATTCCTTGGCTGTCTCCCTACCTCTGGCCCCAACAGCAACCTCCTTGTAATTGAACCCATCAGAAGAGCCTGGGTCTTTGATGCAACTGACTGTGTGGCCTTGGACAAATCACTTAATTTTTATGAACCTTATTATCTATAAAATTGGGATAATGCCTCTTTGTGGATGAAGTGAGGTATAAATAAATAAAGCTAAGAGTGCCTAATGCAGAGTAGGTCCTCAGTTAAGGGTGCCATTATTGTTACTGTTATTGCTATTGGTCTCCCGGGCCTGAATGAGCAGGGAAGCCACTGTGCTCTATTCAGGGCCAGGTAGAAGATGACAAATGGATCAAGAAGAAGGAAGCTCATTAAGCCACCTCCAGAAGGAATCTGGATAGTTAACGGGTTAGGGAGTCACACCTTAGGTCCAAATCCCAACTTTTGGAAAACAATATTTGTTGAGTCATCACATGTTTGGTGCTGAGAAGAGGTGGGGTGTAGGGGTTTAAAGGTGCCACATTGTGAGGGGAGCCCCCAAAAAGAACCAGGAGCCAAGGGCTCCAGTCCTGTCTCAATGGATAAGCCATGAGGCTTTGGGAAAATACTTTGCCTTAGTTTCCTCACTTGGAAGACAAAAATGTTACACTAGGTCAAGGGTTCTCCATGTTTTCTTGTACAATGGACTCCTCAGGGGAAGTCTAAGGACCACTTGTCANAAGGCATTGACTTTACAGACCCCACCGATGGTGGCTGTACCTGGAACTAAACCACACCATGTCACACTGCTTACACTTGGGGCTGAAGATGCTCAGGGAACACATGCAGGCAAACCACAGAGATGAGATAGGGATGCCATGTTTGCTTTCCTTGGGCAGGCACAAATTGCATCAGAAATCAGTGTTCTGTGAAGCTGCTTTCAGGGTAACATCTAGGGTGGTCACCAAGCTCAGGCATCCGCAGCTGCAGCTGCAGGGGCTCCACCTACCCCGGGAAGAGCAGCAACAAGTCACTGTGTCCTTCAAACCTGGGAGACACTATTCCTTGGCTGTCTCCCTACCTCTGGCCCCAGCAGCAACCTCCTTGTAATTGAACCCATCAGAAGAACCTGGGTCTTTGATGCAACTGACTGTGTGGCCTTGGACAAATCACTTAACTTTTATGAACCTTATTATCTATAAAATGGGGATAATGCCTCTTTGTGGATGAAGTGAGGTATAAATAAATAAAGCTCAGAGTGCCTAATGCAGAGTAAGTCCTCAGTTAAGGGTGCCATTATTGTTACTGTTATTGCTATTGGTCTCCTGGGCCTGAATGAGCAGGGAAGCCACTGTGCTCTACTCAGGGCCAGGTAGAAGATGACAAATGGATCAAGAAGAAGGAAGCTCATTAAGCCACCTCCAGAAAGAATCTGGATAGTTAACGGGTTAGGGAGTCACACCTTAGGTCCAAATCCCAACCTTTGGAAACAATATTTGTTGAGTCATCACGTGTTTGGTGCTGAGAAGAGGTGGGGTGTAGGGGTTTAAAGGTGCCACATTGTGAGGGGAGCCCCAAAAAAGAACCAGGAGCCAAGGGCTCCAGTCCTGTCTCAATGGATAAGCCATGAGGCTTTGGGAAAATACTTTGCCTTAGTTTCTTCACTTGGAAGACAAAAATGTTACACTAGGTCAAGGGTTCTCCATGTTTTCTTGTACAATGGACTCCTCAGGGGAAGTCTAAGGACCACTTGTCA
>NW_017731747.1:1127757-1141462 GCF_001890085.2 Hipposideros armiger
GGGGCATCTTTGATGCTCTGGGACCACCCAAGAAGGCAGCCGGCCACTGGACAAGGCTCTGCTGGGCTCTCTGCATTGCCCTTGGTGAGCAAGGTAAGTCGACCATATGTGACTCTTCTCAGGGCATGAGAAAAGTGCAGGGGCTCCAAGAGAAAGGCTCAGATTGTAGCCCCTCTTTACACACCCTCTCTTTCTGCTTCTGTCGTCAGCAGGTAGAACATCTCTGACTCCAGCTCACCAGCCCAGGACCCGGTCTGAGCATAAGGAAAGGCCAGGTGAGAAAGATCGAAGGCCAGCATCAGCCTCAAGTCACTGAGGAAAACCTGTTGAGAGGCCCAGGCTGGCTTTACTGGGTCAGAAACTAAGGGCAACCTTTAGAAACTTCTGGAAGCAGTGCCGTTATGAGGCATTAGGGCCTGAGGGTGTGCCCATCTTTCAAGAGCTCCTAATTTGGATCTACTCTGTCTTGACTCACAGTTGTGACAGCACCTGCCCACCCTTCCTCTGGGTGTGGATGTGACTTCTCTGTGGGTGTCCCTAGGAAGGGGGACCATGGGGCTTCCAACAGGACCCAAGGTTCAGAGCATTTCTTCTGTGCCAAATAGCAAAAAAAAAAGGACTAGGGCAGGCCACAGGGCTCAGGTGCTGAAACTGCAGAGGTTCACTGAGGTGTGTGTCACTGTGAGAAAGCACCAGAGAACTGCCATCAAGTGCTACACAAGCACTGAGGGCGGAGTGGCCCTGAATTCTGCGGAGACCGCGAGGTTTCAGAGAGGAGGTGGCACTCAGCAGGGCTAGAGGGGTTGTGTGGTATGCTGGGTGGTGAAGGGAAGGGCACAGGCACTCGGCTGAGGAAGCAGGTGGGCTTCGGGGTGAGCCCCAAGGCCTGAGGTCCTGAAGGCCTGGCAGAGCAAGGCTGCCAGGGGATGTGTCCTGGGGAAGAGGCCAGGAGTGTCAGGAAGGGCGGACAATTGCCAAGGGTTGAGGTCTCTTCAGGAGCCAATTCCTTCCCTGTGCCCCATGAGTCCTGAGCAAACAGAGAAAGGGATACACAACTTTCAAACAGGCGTCAAATAGCTGCTCTGTGACTGGAACAGTTGATTCTAGAAGGTGAGCTGACCTGTAGCTGGGACTCTCCTGAGCTAAAGGTGGCCCTTGAGACAGCTCTCCCTGCCGTGTCCTCATTCTGACTCCAGCACAGAATCCCCTCCCCACAGTCCTCCACCTCATTTGGTGGCCACTGAAGCTCAGAGCGGCCTGAGGACCAAATTACTCAGGGAAGGAAGGGACAGAGAAGAGTCCGCCCTCTTGAATGGGACCTGGCAAGGCTCCTAGAGTGCATCGGCACTTGTGTTTCTTCCTCGGAAGAGCTCACTCCAGAGGGCAGCAATTTCAGTGGGGTGGGGGGCTTCAGTTCCCAGGGCCACAGCATCATCCTGCCCCCTCCTAGGGTGCCAGGTCGCACCTCCACAGGGGTGTGCGTGTGTGAGAGAGTGTGTGAGTATGTGTGTGAGAGTATAAGAGAGAGAAAGAGAGAACTAGGGAGAAACCCAGGGAGCACTGCGGGGCAGGATGGAAGGGAGAGGGGCCGCTTCCTGCTGTGGGAAGGGACAGCCACTTCCCCAGGCGAGCTGTCTCTCCCAGGGCAGGCAGGTGGCCATGGGGCTGCTTATCCGAAGTCTCTGAGCAGATCGAAATCTCTGGGCTCAGAGAGTCAGCATCAAGGGCTTTGTGAAGGACTGAGGTCTGAATCTAAGTTGTGGTTCCGGAAGTTAGGATAGTGGGTACCACTGAGTGGAGGGAGAGGATAGGAGGGTGCAAAGGAGAGCATCTGGTGAGGTGAGCTGCCTAATCTGGGTGCTAATCACATGGATGTGTTCGCGCTTTGAAAACCGTCAGGCTGTACACCTTTACGATGTGCGCACATTTTGGCGTGTATGGGTTATGGTTTTAAAATGGTTACAAATTTTTCGACATTCCTCCTATTGAGAGGTGGGGGCTACGCCCTCTTCTCTTGATGCTGGGTGGGCTTGTGACTCGCTCTTACCCGATCGAGGGTGGTGGGAGTGATGACACGAAACTTCCGAAGCTAGGTTAGAGAAGGTGCATTAATAGAAAACCTGAGGTTCAGTAAGGCCAACAGATCAGGAGACGATTGCCATGGAAAAAGATAGATCGTTACACGGAGATCCCAAGAAGAAGGGGCATACCACATCACAGGGGGCCGCACAGGAAGCACCAGGTCAGTCAGGAGACAGGAGGAGAGGGGCGGAAATGACAGCGAGAGCCTTTAATGTGGTTTCTGTGGAAAGAAACAGGCAAGACAGGGTAAACAGGTTTAGGATTGGCTAATTTGAATAATTTCAGGGGCTCTGGAATATAGCAGCTGCCTGGGTTGTCTGGTACCTGGGTGGGGCCATTAGGGCAGGGAGCTAGTGGCCCAGAGTGTGAAAGCCCAATAAAGCAGGTGGTTGGGGTGTGGCTCTGGATTGGTTGGTTTGCATTTGAAAAGCATGTTCGAGGAATTGGCTAACCCCAGGGAGGGGCAGTCCCTCCAGAGTCAGCAAGGCCCCAAGGTGTCAACGTGTCAGAATACAGAAAATAAAAGACATGGTTAATATTATACATGGAGCACCTACCCAGTTACTGGGTACACTTTCTTTTGGAGCCTCAGGGTGCTGTGTAAGAAATCTAATTACCTTCAGTCTGCTATGCTGTGAGGAAGCCCCCGTCTCATGAGGGGCCCATGTGCAGGCGCTTTAGTTGACAGCCCCAGCTGAGGCTCCAGACAAAAGCCAGCATTAGTTGCCACACATGTGAGTGAAGTCACCTCCAGGTGGTCCCAGCCTCTGCCATTGAGTCACCCCTCACTGCTGGCTCTTCCCAGCTGAGGCTCCCGACATTGGGGGGCAGAGAAAAATAATTCCCACTGTGTCCTGCTCAAAACCTGACCATGAGCATAATCAAGTAGGTTTGAAGCTGCTACCTTTGGGGGGCAATTTGTTACACAGCAATAGTAACTGGAACAGTATGTTACATTTCCAACAAAAAGTTTACTTAAAAAGAGATATGTGTTTTCATGTGCATGTTGGCTCAGCAAATTATTAATTATCGCTATGAAGAGGTGTGACCCCAGAGGTTCAATGTTACATTTTATATGTTTTGTCTTCCCAGGGATCTCTATGACATGGCTTCCAGCACAGCTGACCCAAGCAGCATCGCCCACAATGCCAGCCTCTGCCCTCCTCACCACCCACCCCGGGCGGCCAGCGTGATGCTCTCTCTGTTCTACACAGTCCTCTTGGTCTTCAGTGCCCTGGGAAACATCCTTGCCCTTTTCCTTGCCTGTCGAAAGGGCAAGAAGATCAACTCAACAGGTGTCTACTTGGTCCACCTGGCAGTGTCTGACCTCCTGTTCACACTGGTCCTACCTGGAAAGATAATCTATTACATGCTGGACTTTAGCTGGCCTTTTGGTGAGGGACTCTGCAGGCTGACGGCGTTCACTTTCTACGTGAACACCTATGGGGGCATGTACCTCATGACATGCGTGAGCGTGGACCGTTACCTGGCTGTGGTCCACATCCACCAGTGTCCCCAGCTCCGCAGAGCCAGCCGAGCAAGGCTCGTCTGTGTGGCTGTCTGGGCCCTGGCGGTGCTGCAGACAATGCCGCTGCTCTTGATCTCCATGACCAAGCCTGTGGCAGGCAAGATTACCTGCATGGAGTTCGTCAGCGTCAAGGGGGTCTTCAGGATGCCCCTCATTGTCCTAGTGGCCTGCGTTATAAACTTCTGTGGGCCAGTGGGGATCATGCTATTTTGTTACGTGAAGATCACCATGAAGCTGTGCAGGATGGCCCGGGACAACCCTCTGACAAGCAAGAAAGGGCACCACTGGAGGGCCTGCCTACTCACTCTGATGGTGCTGGTGGCTGTGCTTGTGTGCTTCAGCCCCTACCACCTCAACATCATCCAGTTCATGGTGAGACAGTTGCTCTCCCAGCCATCCTGCTCTGAGCAGAGGGCTTTCAGTGTGTCCCTTCAGCTCACCGTGTGCCTCATGAACATGAACTGCGGCACTGACCCCATCATTTACTTCTTTGCATCCACAAATTACAGGACATGGCTCCTTGGCCTTTTAAAACTCAGAGCTTCAGAGTCCTCCTCCCCCTCTTCCCTGGGAAGAGCTTCCTCAGAAACACAAAGTATCAGCCAGATTGCAGGCTCCATGCCTTTAGAGGAAAATAAAGTCTAATGGGTCCTTTGGCTTTAAAACTGTATCCAGGGTTGGGGCCAGAAGCTTATACACTTTTGGGGGGAAGGAGGGTTCTTTGAGATAAAGAACACAAAATAATAAATACAAAAGTAGACACTGAGTCTCGGGGAGTAAGTGAGGAGCCCTAAAGCTTGAACTTTATTAGCTTCATGATGAATTCACCTGTAATGTATTGTACTAAATAACAATGACACTCCTTGGCCTTTGAAGGTGAAGCGGTCTGTGCTGTTTCTTCTGGGAAAAGAGTATTTTCACAGCAAAGACAAACACCACCAACAGAATCGTTGGCTGAGTACCTGGTCAATAGTTTAGACTATGTTTCAAATTTGGGGAGGCAAAATTGATAAAGAGCAAAAATACGCCGCCTTCCAAGCCAAAATTGGTGAAAGCTTAGAGTTAGCATTTACAAAAATGACGAGGTTTCCCTGAAAAGTAAGAAAACACGGGGAGGATGCACACCAAGTTATTGACCTGGATACCTCCGGGGTTGGGGAGTGGGAGGGATGGGTGGGCGTGAAGGGACTTTGTGTTAACTTTTGTTTGAAAGGCTTGACTCATGTGCAATGAGAAAGCATTCCTGTATTACTTGTGTAATTGGGAACAAAGTAGGAGAAAGAGGAAAAGGCAGAAAAGCAGGCACAGGTTTTTCACTTGTTTTGTGCATGTCAGAAAGTCCTTATCCACTTAGGTGTGTTTGCATTAGATCAAAACAAACCTTTTGTTGCACCTCCTTGAGTTTAAAGCAATGTACTGAACATTTTGACTTGGGAGATTTTGCATTTTGTAAAATAAAACACGCATCTCCCTGCCAAAGTGCAGGGAGCACCAGGGCCGATGCGATGTCTGTCTTGGCTGCAGAAATCCCAGCCCCTCTCCCCCACCGCTGCTTGTTGCCTTTCCGGCCCCTGGACAGCTCCTTGCCCTTCTCTCTGTCCACCTGACACTCAAGCTTCAGATGGGGTCTTCTGTGAAGTTGTCCCCAGTCCCTGCCCCACCGTGACTCCCTTTTGTTCCTGATGATCTGCTTCATGCATCTTGCAATTTCTGACTCGGTTTTGGGCACTTGACTCTCTTCCTAGTAGAGATTTACACTATGGTCTCTCCAGGGGGATTGTCTCTGGTGGCACCGAGACTATAAGTTTCTGAGACATGCCTACACTGAGCCTCCTTCTCTCTGCCCCTTGCATTACAGTTCTCATGAGGGCTAGTGCTCTGTCCATTCTCACTGGTTGGTGTGAATGAGGATAATTCCTCTCATGCAGTCTGATACATTGCATGCCATGAAAAGACCTCTGGGACTCATGTCAAAGTTCTAGGCATGAGACTATGGCCCCCCTGGGGCCCAAGCCAGGAGGACACTCAGCTCCAGGGTTACCTATAGACACATGGATGTGGGCATCTGTGGCCAGCACTGAAGACCAGCTCTGGGGTTGCGATGGCCAGTGCCCACAGTGGAGGTGCTTCCGGCCTTCAGGGGTGGAGAGCAAAGGCTCAGAGAATCTGAAATTCAAGATGTGGAACCTCAGCTGAAAGGCCCGGCTCTGCACACTATGTCATTGGCTTCTCTGAATAACTCTCATGAGTGCCTAACAGTTTGTGTCCACACCTGGCTGAGGTTTAGAGCTTATTCTCCCACCCCGTTTGCACTAACCCAGCACTTGTCAAAGGAAATGGAAGTGGCAAGAAGGGGCCTCGCCAGCCTAGCCTGTGACAAGAGGCAACCATAAGAGCTGCCCTCGTAACTAGGAGGCCCCTCCTTGCAGAGGAGCCAGGCCAGCTGAGCTGCCAAGACCTGTTTGACTTCGGGCATCGTAAATCCTTCTTGACCACTCTTTGAAGCATTTCTCATAATCCATCCACCTGTACTCCAGGTTCCTCAGCTCCAAAGCTGCTTGGGGCCGTTCACTACGAGCATGTGAAAGCAGGAAGGAGAAAGTTACATCAGGAGGGCATTTGGGACAAAACAGGATCAGGAAAGAGGACCCAGATCATGATATCCTGCAGAAAGTGGCAACCATGGGTGGGAGAGAGAGCGGAGCTGAGACGCACCTTTGGTTTGCAGCTTTGGCTGCAGGTGGATGTGGATGGCTTTCTTTTCCCACAGGGTGATGATGGGTGTGATTTACGAAGCTGAGGGGAATCTGAGTTCTGAGGGATGAACTAGTCAGTGATGCTCGAAGGCCAGGCTCTGAGCATGGAGTCCGGGGCTCAGGGAGTTAGGAGAAGAGTACTACTGAGGATTTACACCCCCACCTGAACCTCATTTTCCTTGTCTCTAAAACAGGGGCTGTAATATCTACCAGGTGGGGTTATTGTGGGAGTCCATGGAACAATACATGCATAAATCATTTAAAGCTGAAGAAGTCATTTAAATGAAAAGTGTGTCACTCAAGTTTTCCAGGTGGGCTGGCACAACTCATATCAGTGAGCATATACATCTCTTTATTACTGGGGCTAGAAGTTTCCAATGCCCAGGCCACACCCTGTCTTCTAGAGTAGTGGTTTCTCAAAGTGTGGTCCCCAGACGAGCAGCAGCAGCACCACCTGGGGCCATGTAAGAAATGCACATCCTTGAGTGACACTCTAGGCCTGTTGAACCACCCACCCTGGGGGCGGGGCCCAGCACTCTGAATAAGCCCTCTGGGTAAGCCTGTGGCATGCTCAGGTTTGAGAACCACTGGTCCTCCTTGGATGTACTCACCAGCGTCTGACTCGCTTGCCTGTGGTTTTAGTTTGCAAGGACTGTTGTAACAAAGTACTATAAACTGTGTGGCTTAAAACAACAAAAACTTATTCTCCCACGGTTTTGGAGGCTAAAAAGTCCAAAATCAAGGTGTTGGCAGGGCTGGTTCCTTCTGAGGCTCTGAGGGAGAATCTGCCCCAGGCCTCTCCCCAGCTTCTGGCGGTTGGCTGGCCATCTTTGGTGTTCCTTGGCTTGTAGAAGCATCACCCGGATCCCTGCCTTCATCTTCACATGATGTTCTTCCTGTGTGTGTGTGTGTCTTCACATGACTTTCCTTTCCTTTCTCTCTTTCTTTCTTTCTTTCTCTTTCTTTCTTTCTTTCTTTCTTTCTTTCTTTCTTTCTTTCTTTCTTTCTTTCTTTCTTTCTTTCTTTCTTTCTTTCTTTCTCTTTCTTTCTTTCTTTCTTTCTCTCTCTCTCTCTCTCTCTCTCTCTCTCTCTCTCTCTTTCTTTCTTAATAAGGACACCAGCCATCTTGGAGTAGGCACACCCTAAAGACCTCATCTTAAATTCATTATACCTACAAAGACCCTATTTCCAATTCAGGTCATATTCACAGGTACTGGGGGTTACGACTTCATCTTATCTTTATGGAAGACAAAATTCAACCCATAATGTCACCTATTTTTTAACACCCTTTTCCCCAGGCACTCTTCTCTGAGTCTCAGCCCATCATCCCTGACCTCTCCCCAGCTCTAAACCCCCATACCACCTCAGAGCCCCACTTCAAGGGTAAGCCTTGGAAGAAGGAGTAAGAGGGGTCTGCTTTAAACAGTCGTTGGTTAAACAATTTTTTAACTGTCATGGGTTATTTTTCAGGTCTTATCAAAATAACCCTCTATCAAAATAGAAGCACCAGGGTGGCACCCTCAAAGGGCTTTCTCATTCTCCACGTGGGAGCTCAGTTCAGGGGACTGTTTAAGGGCCCAGGACAGCCCTGTAAATCAGGGCTCTGTAATGAGGTCCCCAAGTCCCAGTCCTTGGGGGTGGACAAAGTTGTGCCCCACCCACAGAAGTGTTGGGGATTCTACCATCAGATAGAGGGTCTAGTGATGACTTCTAAGGATTTTAATCACTTGACATTAAGTTCGTAGATACACAAATGCTCCTATGTGCTTTTGGTTTTCTCCAGAAAGGATGTTTCTACTAAGAATCACTGATTCCTTGACATCACCGCACACCACAAGTTAACCACTGTCCAACTTTCACTACAGTTTTCTTTTCCACGTCATCATGTAAGTGCGTATGGGACAGATGGGCATAAAGAATGAGAAGGTCACCCAACATGTGTGGGCAGCCAAGCTCAGGGACCCCAACCATGTGGTAAGCTGGTCAAATCACACGTCAGGCAACATGAATGTCTTATGACTTTGAACCCTGGTTCCTCTGTAACTGTTGAAACCTTGAAAGCCTTGTTTCCTTTTCCTTTTTTTTAATTGGAAGTCAATATTTATTATTTTATTTACCAACTACTATTCTAATGTCTAAGTATTTTTCTTTTTTTCCACCCCTTTTTAAAAAAATTAGTTTCAGGTGTACAAAACAATGTAATAGTTATACTTTTTACCCCTCACAAAGTGACAACCCCCCTCCCCCAATCCACCACCCCACTCCTCCTGCCTGACGTCATACATATTTATTACAATTCCATTGACTCCACTCCCCACACTATACTCCACATCCTGTGACTATTTATATATTAAATAATAGTTTACATACAATATTATTCAACATCAGCTTCAGGTGTACAATGCAGTGGTCAGGCCTCCACAACGTCCATGAAGTGGTCTCCTTAACAAGGAAAGCCTTGTTTTCTAAAGCCACATTTCCAGAGCTCAGATGCTTTGATTCCACGGAGCCCTGACACATGCTCTGTTGCCTCTAGTAGCTCTTCAGTAGAAAAGGCGGTGGGGAGGTGATCCACCCCAGGGAAGCAAGGAGCCCTCTATGTGTGTGTGTGTGTGTGTGTGTGTGTGTGTGTGTGTGTGTGTGTGTGTGTGTGCGCGCGCGCGCGCGCACTCATGCCTGGTATATCCCCTTCGGTAAGTTGCACATGAGGTGTAAATTGCTAGAAACTGACTGAGGTAGCACATTGCCAGGAATTCAGTCCTGGTAAACACTCCTCAACTCAATCTGCAAACATAAAGGGCTGTCTTCCCTAAACACAGGGGAGGCTCAGAGAGATGGCAGAGGGCCTGTGCAGAAAGGGCAGACTGGGGATACCCTGTTTCTCCCATAATTCACACTTTTTCTCTGGAGCAACACTCACCTTCAACATTCATTTCTTCATTAATTCATACGTTTATCAAGTATTATCTTAGGCTCAGGTGATATGATGGGAATAGTGGAGACATGGCCTCTAAACCTCATGGGTTGTGTAGACCAGTAGGCAACACTACTGGTTTACATAAGTGTAATTAGGCAATGACAACACAATGTGTCAAGTGGAGATTGATGGGCTATGGGAGAAGAGCTTAGGAGAAGTGTCTGAGAAGACTCCCGGGTTTTGGGTTGGATGACTGAATTGATGATGGTCATTCCCAGGATAGAGAATATGGGATAAGATAGTGCTTGGGGGTTGGAGAAGGTGGGCTTTGGTGCTCCTGGGACAGATAAGTGCAGGTGTCTAGTATAGCACAGGACACATGAGGTAAGCTGAACTGGGCAGGAAGTCTCCTCACTGTACAGGTAGGCCACTGACATCCCTGAGTCATACAGCTGATTGGGGGCCTGAGGGGTTGTACCTGGAGAACCAGTGTTGTCTCACACACCTACCTGGCTGCCTCCCAGTGGATCTGTATAACTGGGCTGCAAAGTAATGGCTGCCTCAGTAACCTGCCTCCTTTGTAACCTCAGTGATCATCATCATTGTGGAGTAGAGTGTGGAGGGTCATTTTGTCAGAAGTGCCTTAATTCCATCCCCAGGGGATTTGTTATGGGATGAATTGTGTCCCCCTCGAAATTCATATGTTGAAGTCCTAACCCCCAGTACTTCCAAATGGGACTGTATTTGGAGATAAGGTCTTTAAAATGAGGTCATTAGGGTGGGCTCTAATCCAAAGGATTGATGCCTTGTAATAAGAGGAAGTTAGGACACAAGAACACACAGAGGCAAAACCATGTGAAGACGCAGAAAGCCAAGGACGGGCCTCAGAAGAAACCAACTCTGCTGACGACATCTTTATCTCAGACTCCTAGCCTCCAGAACTATGAGGAAACACAGTTCTGTTGTTGAAGTCACCCTGTCTATGGTACTTAGTTATGGCAGTCTTAGCAAACCCACTCAGCATTCGTACTCTCTCTACACTATTTAAGCAAAATGAATGGACACTGTTCTCTTCTTTTAGACTTCACACCTCCTGCTAGCTGTTGAAAGAATAAGAGAAGCCAAAATACAGCAAATGTTATTATTCTCACTTATTTTCTTAGGCACCTTCAAGAGCTGAAAATGTGTTCTATCTGAAGTGAGTGACGTGTTTACGCTGGAGAGTGAGCCTGCAGTCATGTCTACGAGAAGATCAGGTGATATCTGACTATAAGGCCAATGGGCTGGGGCTGTAGGAGGGGCACCAGTGCCTTGGACTGTTCCATGCCTGGGTTGCCACGCACATAGCACAGTTCTGCTATGGTTTTTATCCCTAGGTCAAGTTGATGACTCAAATTTAGTGAACAGCTTTCACATACAGCCCCATCCGTCTTACCGCCTAAAGATGATTTTTTTCCGGCTTGCTTGACTGCCCTACTCTGTTAAGTACTTCTGCAGAAGTCTGTTAATCTTATCTCTTGTTTTACCCACGTGCTTATCTTATATATTTACAGACAGTTCTGGTAATTGTAGGTAAATGACTGAGAAGACCAATGGTAACCACGTCCTTTCCATAGCCTCTCTGATGTCACCTCCTCAGGCAGAGCTGGTGAAACCAGCCCACTTGAGAACAGTGAAGGAGGTCAAGTACCCGGAGGCACCCTCCTGGGGAAGCTCTGCCTTTTACCTCCAACTGTACAAAGTAAGCCCACTGCAGCCCAGGGGTTGGGGCCGGGGGACGATGGGGACTCCTTCTGGATGGGGAACTCACAGGATGTGGGTGGCAGGCCTGCTGGGCTCCAGGGAGCTTCCGTGAGTCACTGGTGGTTCCAGATCCTGGCTTCATGTGTGAAAGGAGGACATTAGTCAGGAGGATCGCTGGTGTCCCTTCCAGCTCTGAGAACTGTGTGATTTCTGCCTATAAGACCAGTAAAAACCAGTAAGTGTAGCCTGGTTTTCCATGAGTTCATGGGCTTTGCCATGTATCTGTCTTAGGATCTTTAGTGGTTTTCTTTTTTGGTTTAGCATGGGTAGCCTGACTTTGATCACCTGTTTAGCCTCTGGCTGGCATCTATTCTCTCATCCAGGAAAACAGTGGCAGGTGTGGGGCCCAGTAGCCATGCAATGTTGGAGATAGAACCGTGAGAAGAGAGAGGAGGAAAAAAAAGGATGGCAGAGCCGGAGAGAACAAGATGAGGGATACTGGCTCAGGGGCTAAGAAACTAACTGTCCTGTCCATCTGGGTCTATGCCCCCACCTTGACATTCGCTGTGTGAGGTAGGGGTGCCGAGAGCTGAAAGGTGAGGCTGTGCTCCTGGGGAGCTGAGCAAGAAACCCTGTCCCCGAGACCTTGGCACCAGAGCTAGTGATGCACTGTTACTCATTTGTTCAAGCTCAGTGAGGTTTTGGGGGTCACCTAACAAGCAGAGTAAGAAATAAGGGGCAGAGCCATACACTTTATTAATGCCTGCCCTTTAGAAGAGCTCTTTGGCGAGTCTCCCAATCTGAATGACCTTTTCCACTATTCTCGATGACTGTAGCTACAATAGAAATTCCCTTAGCAGACTCCACTCTACCAGCTCAGGAGTGGTGTGGGTCCAGGGGTCACCCACAGCACACAGCCTGCTCATGACAACCGGTGGCCTCTCTCCAGCCCGTGTTCTTCTGTCCCCCACAAGGCGGGTGCTGCGCTCACCAAGAGACAGCTGTGTTTGTTCTCAAAGTGTCTCTTGTCAGGTGTTATCAAAATTAAATAATTTAATTATTATGTAAACCGATAAAGTATAAAGGTGAATAGAGAGAATTGTTTTTCATAAGAACTAAGTTGAACGCTTGGAAAGTTTGATAAAGGTGAATTGCTCACAAATGGAAAACCTCTGTCAAAATAAGAGTGAGTGTAACAACTATATGACATTAGGGAAAAGTGTTAAAATCCAGGATGAAACGCACTCTGATTACTCCACTGAGCGCTCATGCTGATTTTAAAAAATTAATCCAAACTGGAACCCATACACAAGGCAATGTGGGTGTGGATAATGAAAGACAAATGTCTAATTAGTACAACTATAATTTTTAAAAAAGGCCTTGGTTTAGTGTACTTTCTCTTCTAAATAGCCCTTGCGCCCCTGCCTTCTGCTCGGGCCCGCTTCTACCTCTTTGAAGTGCACTTTTTCTTCTAATAAATTGCTCTTTCACCACTTAAAAAAAAATAAATAAAAAAGCCTTGGTTACATTGACACCAGAAGATTGGTGAATCAATTATATTGACATGTTTTAACTTAAAGTATTTCATATATAGGCTTCACTCTCTCTATATTCTTCACTTTATCCAACTTTTTAATATGAATTGACTAACTACCAGTCCCCCAGCCTAGGACAAGAGAGCTTCTGGAATGTGTCACTAGTATTAAGAATGGTGGCCATTCTCCAAATGGGTAGAAATTTTGTTAATATTGCGCACTCACTCACTCGTTGGATGCCTAGGCAGCTGCAGGAGGGAGGCTGGGGCAGAGCTGGTGGCTGAGCCCTTGCCCACAGGGGGCTCGTGGTTATTCCTGCCCCTGGTAGATGGAGGCCCCCAGCAGGGAATCACTGGCATTGGGAGAATTGCTGGTTACCTGTCAGGTTCAACATGAGCATAACTTACTTAGCTCACGGGTTCCTGGAAGGTCCACCAAAGGGCTGGGGCTTTTTACGAAATGCTGCCTCCTGCCCTGTCAGGTGCTGGCCGCAGGACAGCAGATCTGTACCCTGCATCTCCCTGAGATGGTTTTTGACCCCTGTGTGGCTGAGCCGGGAGCATACATCATGACTGGAGTGGATTAATTCCCACTCAAATCACAAGCCCAGGTCAGACAGAATAGCCCTTTGCTCTTTGAAGATGCCTCAGCTTTGGTCAGGAGGGGTAAGGTATGTATGGGACAATGCTGTAAGGTCTGAGGCAATGCTGTTTTCTCCTTCAGTTCCCATCAGGGACTCATCCAGAAGCATCTTTACTGTGAAATGAGGGGTGCGGCATGAGAAGTTCCCCAAGGTGCGCGTCGTCCCCTGGTTCTAACGCCCCTGGGCTGCATTCCTATTTAGCTGACCTGGGGTTCTAGGGCACTCCCAACATAGGGGTACACTTGGCCCTTCTGTTCTGAACCTCCACAAAAAGCCTGCAAACCTGTAGGAGGGGATGTGAGATTTCTTTGGGGGATTTAAGCTTTTCATTGAATATTTCATAATACAAATGTTATGAGGTCTGACAATTAAGTTCGTGAACTTGTTGCAATGACGATGTTACTAACCTTTTTTGATATCAGAGGGATTATTCATTATGAATTTGTACCAACTGGACAAACAGTTAACCAAGTTTACTATTTGGAAGTGCTGAAAAGGCTG
>NW_017731747.1:1142163-1170338 GCF_001890085.2 Hipposideros armiger
CTGGACGGCTGCTCACTGCGGCTGCTGGCCACTCACGCTGGCTGCTGGCTACACACGGTAGCCCATGGCAACCCACTGCCACAGGGGCTGCAGCCGGTGACTCCCGGCAGCCCAGCTCCAGGTTGAGCTGTTGTTCAGCATCTTAGCTGTGGAGGGCAGTGTCAATGGCCCTCACATGTGGGATCCGAACCGGGGCCCTCTGGCATCCCAAGCCAGCTCTTAACCAATGCGCCACTTGGCCAGCCCTATCCTCAATTTAAAAAAAAAAATTATTTTGGAGTGGTTTGAGCTCTGAATTTAGAAATTCCATAAATATTTGAAATGGTCCCTCATGCAAACAATCAGAAAAGGGAAGGCTGGGAGTGGTGGGTATTTGGCTTTATCTGTCATTCTATTCACCTTGGACCATCTTCCCAGGTAAGACGTTCCTAGGTCCGGTCTTGGTGCACTGTCAGGACAGAAAAAGAGCAAAACTGACCATCGTTCTCTGTAAATAAATGAAATGAAAATCTTGTAAGATAGCAAATTCAGCCACCAGGGCTCCTGGGCTGGGCTTCCCCCATCTGGGGGCACAGGAAACCTCTGAAGGGGCTGGTGGGGGGGACCAGAAGAGGCCAAGCGATGCCCCCCACCCAAAGAAGTTGTGATCCCCTGTCCCCACACAACATGGGTCTTCCCCTTGGCATTCCCAGCGGCCCTCTAATAACTCTTTCCCCTTTACAGCCCATCCTGAAAGTGAGAGGGAAGTTGTCACAGCGGTTACCTGACATCTGAAGTGCTAAACTCAGTCTGGGCAAAGTGGCAGAAGTTAGACTGAATAGAGAAGTCATAACCCGCCTGGACCAAGCGGTGGGGATTCTGCAGGTTTTCTCTAGTTTGGGTGACTGTGGGTTCTGGGTCACGCTGCAATACGTTTGCAGCTTCCTTTGTTTTGCTGTGGTGAAGTCAGAGGCCCTGGGCTATCTGGGTCTGGCCACTTGGAGACAGTCCCTCGTCCTGACTTTGGAGGAATCCCAGAGTCCCGAAGGCGGTCTTGTGTTTGGGTGAGAACCAGGGTGTCTTGGCGGGAAGCATGGGATTGGTCTGGGAAGACCCCTCTGCCCTCCTCCTCCCTCAGGATCTGGGATGCTCTTTCCTCCTGCTTCTCTCCTGCAACTTGCAGGGCAGCTCAGAACAGAGAGAAAGGTCACAGAACCTATCAGCTTCCCTGGGAAGTTGTGGGCCGGCTTGAAGACACCATGGGGGGCCAGTCCTGGAGCTAGTGTCTGGGACTGTCCGAATTCCTGTGCAAATTGCTCAGGGCTTGGAAATTCCCACGGCCTTTCCTGGGAGCTCGGCAGACAGTAAACAAAAGTGGTCAAAGCCCTTGTTTCCGGCCAGTATAGATCCTTGTGTTTTCTTTATCCACCGTAATTGCACCCTATGGCGTCCACTGTCCTAAAGCTCCTAGCCCCATGGCGGACTTCCCACCCTCACTTCCTTCGTTATTAAGAATCTTGAAACTACCACTTGAGCTTCTTCAACTTGACTCTTTAGTTTATGACTCACCTGTAGTTTCCTTAGTTGTCTCCTTCCTCTAGGTCCAGAGGACTGAAGTGTCCTTCCTGGTTTCCAAGGTTGACCCCTCCTCGCTGGACTTCATCACACCTTTTTCTGGGGCTTGATCTCAGGGTCTCTCATCACTGGCTCGTTTACCTTGACTTACAAGCTGACCCAGGAACAGCCTCTCTTTCCTCTTCCTTCCCTGCCAGATTTCCCGGACGAGCCCATGCAAACCACCGCTGCTGTCTCCCCTGTCCTCATGTTCCAGCTCTCGCCCTCTGGAGCCTGTCGTCCCTGGGCTGACACCACCTTGCCCAACCTTGCCACGCAGCACCCACCATCGTGATCACCCCTCCTAGATAGTCTTACCTCCCTATGGGGCTGCCCTCTCCTGATTCCCCTACTTCTCTTTCTCTGCCTGCACTAGAAATTCCTTAAGATTCCATTGTTAAAGTAACTCTCTTCTCTCCTTGCCATATTTTCAGTTACCCAATAAACTTTGTTATCAATATCACAGGACTCCCAATCTAGTTCTCTAATTCCTGGCGCTTTTCAGATTGATTTTGAACATCTAGTGACCACTTCCCCCAGCCTCTTTAGGCCCACACCACATCTGTCCCTCCTCACTGCCACCGCCCCCCAGTCTCTCTGTCTGAAATCCAGCACCATCAACATTTAGCTCTTGGGGGTTCCCCATTAGATACTGTTATATCAAGCAGGTTAGTAAATTCACATGATTCTGGCAACTTTTCTTACACAGAAGAGTATAGTTTAAGAACTCAAATTTTAGTCTGAGCTAGAAAGCCCATTTTGACATTCATGGTCCATCCCTTTATAAACACACTATATGGGTGAGGGGACTGTGAAGAAAACAACCTTTTGATTCTCACAAGTTAAATATCACTTAAGCTACCTGATTAAAGTAAAACACTTACGTTTAGAATTTAGACGCTTTCATTTCTATTTAAGAACTGTTGTAGGAACATAAACTCAGGGACTCAGAAATGTTCTAAATGACTCCGGAATGCATTCACAACTTTGTGCTCAATTTCCTAAAATTTTTACCTTTCTAATCCCAAACTCAGTCCAGGTTTATGAATCAGGACTTCAGAGGTAGGTTTTCCTTTATTTCGGACGTGGAGGTGTCGCTACAATTTTTTTTCCCTTCTTCCTCATCCATTTCACAACCTGGTATCTGCCCCCTTGATAATTAGGCCCAATCTATTACCATTTGCACAAAATCAAAAGCCTAAGTGATCTTCTTCTAGATCTTAGGAAACCAAACCAAATGGCTCGCTGATGCCCCCCTCTGGCATGCGTCACTATGCCTGGAACACAAAAGGTTTTCCTTTAGGAGAGGAAAGATATTAGCCTGAAAGAGATCCAGGTGTCTTGACAACAGGTGTGGGTGTTCTCAGGCTTTCAAACTCCTACGGCAGACAGCGGCAGTTTGCATCAAAATCTGCAGGAAGCAAGCGTAGGCCAGGTATGGGAACTCCAGGAAGGAACGAAACATGCCCAAGAGTAAGAATTCCAACACATGGGAGGCTGTGTTTGGAAGGGGGGAGATAGGGATGTCCTAGAGGGTGGTGATTGATGAAGGGGGAACATGGCCTGGTGGTTACATGGAAAGGATGGAAAGTGACGCTCGCCACTGAGTGGGGGAGACCTTGGAAGCTGTAGGGAACTGAAAAAGCTGAAAGATGTCAGGAAAAACCTGAGGGTGTCTCAGACCTGCCACTATTGGGTGTATGTCCTATGGTCACCCCAACTACACTGACCTCAGTTTCTATTCTCTAAATTGAAGGACTGATGTGGAGAGGTCACTAAGGTTGTTTTTGGCAGGACGCGGATCTCTGAAATGTAATCGTATTTAGGAGGGCATCCTGACCAGAAAACAAACAGGAGCTTCGGGGTGGTTAATCCTTCTTAACGAAGGCCTCACACTGTGGTCCCTGCAGTGAGGCTCTTTGTTCCCCATCCTCTGGGAAAGAAGCAATGAAAAGTCTTGAGAATTTGGCCTCTGGTTTGGTTTTGCTTTGCTAGGTGCTGTTCGAAGGCGAGAAGGAACACAGGACGTGGTTGTTCTTTCCCGAGACCTTCTGCCTGGGAAGTACAGAGGGTGGGTTTGTCTCGGAGGTCGTACGTGAGTACACTGTCAGCACACTCTCAGCCTGTCTTGTACTTGCCCTCGGTCAGTGCACACAGTTGGGGACGTTCCCTACTGCTGTCAACTGTCCTCGCAGCCTGTGCTTGGGACCTCCATGTCCATTCTAGGCAGCCGAAGGCCCAGACAAACCTAACAATGGGGCCTCACGGGGCCAGGTGTACTTGCAAGAGCAAGATGGTTTAAAAAAAGCACCCAAATCTTCTAAAGGAAGAGGAGCAGTCTGGCATTGTTTTTTGGTAATAAATAGTACAGCCTAGAACAAAGTTTTGTTTAGGTAAGTCTAATAAAAAGTACCCAAAGGGAAAACACATGAAAAACTTTATTGTATCATACATGTCCAAATTTACATCAATTTGATATATTTCTGCTCGTTTTGTGGAACGCAATCATTGCACAATCTCCATAAATCTCTCAAGAGTCACCCTACTTTAGATCTTTTCATGCTTGTCCACCTCTGGCCTTCCCACCGCTCTCTGTGACGGCACCCTCTGCAGCCTACTGTGCCTTATGCACAGGTCCCCGTCATCCCCTGCATCCCGAGGGGCTGGCCCTGCAGCTGACGGCCAAAGCACTTTCTCTTCTGTTCTAGGGCTGAGCCCGCACCAGGCCAGTCGCTGAGCACTCGGCTTAGGCACTGTTTCTCCAGCCTGCCCACTGTTCTTTGTTTTCGATTTGTCCCACTTTCACCCCTAGCCTGAGTAGATAACTGTGGATACTCTGAGCAAAACTAACTCCAGTTAAGTTTTGTGGAGTACTCCAGAACCTAGATTTGGTGATTATTATTGTTATTTTTTAACAGAAGTGGGGAGAAGGAGGTGGGAAAACGTCCCTGGGCAGGGATGGCTGAACAGTGCAGAGTAGGGCTTAGTGCTCTGCCCCTCCCTCCTCCCCTAGGCCCGGCCAGGGCGGTGCGTGGCAGAGGTACTTCCCCCTGCAGGGGTGTGGACACTGAACAGCCACTGGGGTTTGAAAGCAAACTTGAGAAAAAAAAGGTAGTGATGAGGAAAGTCCACGAGGAATAATCTGACACGTCCTTTCTGAATAATATGCCCCTTTCTCATTTATAGCACTTATCAACAGTTATATTGTAGGATGATGCATTATAATAAAAAGAATACTATTACAATAGCAGTCATTTCCCATCTGGAGTGCTATTCAACCGCTTTCCGATTATCTCCAATTTTAATGCAGTTTAAACACATTAGAAACGAGTGACGATTCTCCAAACTAAGGAAAAAACCCAATAAGAAAATAAAATAGAAAACACATGCTAATTTAACGGCAAACTTAGAGTATTGAAACTAATTTTCAATACTCAACAGGAACGATCTTGGAATTAAGGAATACAGCAGCGGGGCCACCCTGTGCCCAGAAGGACATGAGAACATCAGCGCCAGATGGTCCATGCTGGGTCCTTGGGCTGATGCAGTAGTGGGGACGGTGCCTGCTGTGGTGAGCAGCTTGGCCACTCCCAGGGTTGTTGGCCGGGATGTCAGTGCTGTAACAGGAAGTTGGTAGCCACATTAAGGTCATTATTTGATGCTCTCAGGGCTTCCAAAGCGTCACCTCTGGAAAATCCCATCTCCATGAGCCGGGCAACCTGTACAGAAAGAAAACCAGAAACCTGATGAGGCTGACGACACTGCCACTAATACACCAGTCCCCAAATGTTCTTCACGTGAGTGTTGTAGGACAGGGTAAAAAACGATCTACTTTTCATTTCAGTGTGAAATCCGATGTGTAAAAAAACATTAACAGGCACAACATTTTAAAGTGATACTATATATAGCCAACAGATACAATTAATACAATTATTTCATTTACTCCTCCTTTTAGGACAGGAATGAGGTTCGGGGGTGGGGGTGGGGTGAGGAAGTGACCTGCCAGGACGAGCAGAGGGTGGCTGAGCCCGTGGGACTGGAAAGCAGGGCTGTGTACGCAGCCCCGGCTCACTTGCCTCCCACCACCTTCAGGGGCAAATCTGACTCCTGAGGAATAACTTATCAAGTCCCATTTCCTCACGCACGCCAACAACTGGTTCACTGAAGATTTACTTGTGACACTGGCAGACACCGACGACAGAAGTGCCTTTAAGTTCTTGGCATCACGCAGCCAAAGATGGCCCTGTGGGTGCCCGTACCTTTTGTGCGTACATGAGCGGCCACATTCGCTGAGCCCCTTGCCCTGCAGGCAGCAGGAGCCAAGTGCAAAGCGGGGCGGCGCGGGGGCAGGACCGGGGGCAGGACCGCGGGAAGGATGAAGCTGAAGCCGTAAAGGCAGGGAGGATGAAGCGTGCATTTTTTGGACCACAAATCCTGAATCTGTGAATATAGAGGTTTCCTGTACTTTTCCATACAAGCAGTCTCCATGGTCAAAATAGACAAGAATTACTAAAGTGTATTCATAACCTATTTTCCCATTTAAAAATGTATGATAAAACTATTTATGACCCTGGACGAGGCATCTACTTTTTGTACTTACATTAAACTCCACGACATTTACAATAATATATAGCAAAAAGTGATGCTCTTACAAAAGTTGAGATTTTTCAACAACATGTGTGGACTGACTGAGGACTCAGTCGCCATTTCTCATCTTGTTTTCTGTAGAAAACAATGTGTTTGGTGCTGCTCAGTGGAAAGAGAATGTGGATATTGGCCTCTTTCCCTCTCCTCCCCCTGCTGAGGGGAGTCAAGGTGCATGTGTGAGTGTGCGAAGGTGGGGGGAAGGGGGGACAGAGCAGGGCGTGGCAGGAGAGGAAGAAGTGGGCGCTGGGTGGGGGAGGCGATGTGGAGTAACGTCTCGGGCACCGCCCAGGCTCAGATCCCCAGACACCGTGTCCCTCAAGGAGCCTTAGGGAAGGGCTCACCCAGCTGAGAAAAGCGCACACAGGGGACACTTCTCAGAAGCTGGGGTTCTAGCTAGTGTTTTTCAAACTGAGGCGGTGATCCCTCATTAGTGGGTCAGGAACAGTTAGTGGGTTAAGACTAGGATTAAAGAAAAATGTGTGTAGCGAGGGTCTTCCTTCTATAAAATTTCATTTCAGTTCTTTATATTCACACATATGTATGCAATGGGCTGTGGTCAGAAACCCCTGACAGCTGTTTTCTAAAGGAACAGTCAGTCAGTGCCTGCAGGTGATTTCCAGCTCAGCTCCCTGGGTTGACGGATCGTGTGGACAGAATGGCAGGAATCTTCTAGTTTTCTTTCCCACTCAAGAATGTCATGGACATTCAGACTGGCCAAGACAGAAAGCTCTTCCTCCAAGGGAGAGACTCTGCCTCTCACTAGTTGCCATCGGTGGCACTGTAACGGCACTCATTTTGCCTGTAAAGTAACAGAAAACACTCCCTTCCCTTTTCTGCGCGAAGCCCTGCGTGTCTAAAGGCTGCCCACCTCCTCCCCTCCCCGCTCCGCTTCTCCAGGCCAACACCCTGACTCTTGGTCTGTCCCAGGCCACCTGGCGCCATGTCCCCCACCTGCACTGGTGGTGTCTCCTCTGCTGGAAGGCTCTTTTCCTCTGTCCTTGGCCTGCTTAATGCCTCTTCATTCATAGGATCTCAGGGTGCTTGGCCCTTTCCTGTGGCTCCCAGATTAGGAGGATCCCCAGAGTAGAAGTCTCATGGCCCCACTGACCTCTGTTCTGTGCTCCTCACGGCTGTGACTGTTACTTGTATTTGTAGGGTTGATTGCTTTTCCACACCACTCACTGTATTGTAAGCTTTCTGAGAATCAGGCTGCTTTTGTTCATTCTTTCGTCTTGGTACCCAGCACTTTCCAGCCCAGGTCCCCGCCACTGCCTTTCAATGCTTGCCCTTTTAAGCCATCTCAGAATACGGTACCCAGAACTGAGCACATGGCATGATGTGACCAGGGCAAAGGGCAGCCAGACTGTTGTCTGTCTGGAATTGCAGCCCTTAGTAGAGGAATGCTTTAGTAGTGTGTACACGTCTGTATTTGTATGTGCACGTGCCCTTGTGTATGTAGCTACATTGTACTGCAGTGGCCAGTTAAGTTTTAAGTTGGAGCCTGCCAGAAATGCTCAGGCATTTTCACATGAAATGATCTCAGGCCAGGCTTCTCAAGTCCACCCTATCCATTTAGACTTGATTTTCCAGGTTTAGGACTGTACACATCTCTATTAAATTTTTCCTGATTGTTTTCTAGCCCAGCAAAACTATTTTCAGTTTAAATTCTGTTGTCTACGAGGCTAATCAGCCCCTGCAAACTTGTATCATCCCCATTCTGATGAGCAAACCTCTACAATGCCATTCAAGTTATCATCGATGGAAACGTTAAGTGGGCAAGATCAAGGATAAAGCCCAGAACTCGCCAGAGAACTCGCTTCCTATTCAGGTGGCTAATCAACATTTTCTGGGAGATCTTTAACCAGTTTCAACCCACTTCACATCATTATCTGTTGTGCATGTCACCAACATATCTCTTAAGGTGATGAGATGTTGTCAAATGTCTTGGTGACATCCTGTGTCAACAGGATCAGTTTGGTGCCGTCAGACCACAACACTCCTTAATGTTCACAAGTCATCTGCTTGGTAAACTATTTTAGGCTTCTGCCAGACATGAAACATCAGTTTTGCCGTTCAGTTCTCAGAATTCACACTTTTCCCTTTCTTTGGGGGCATTTTAGACTGAGTGTTACTCACTTTGCTGCTTCTGCCCTGATACACACTGCGAGAGGGAGCTACAGTTAAGGGCTATGGTCTTTAGTGGAGCAAACGCAGCCCGGTGAGGAAGGGGGCCGCTCTCCCTGCCCTCTCTCTGTCACCCGCAAACATGACACCAGGGCCCAACAACGTGGCCATTCATAATGACTCTGAGCAGCATGGTGAACACTACACTCATTGTCACTTCTTTCGCATGTTTAGCACTTTAAGCATAGCTAAGGACTGGCTGCTTCTTCGTACTTGGCAGGCAGGAACACATCTATTTGGCAAATTTTTGTGATTTATAATCTGCAGTTAATCCAGAAAATGCTGACGGTGAGCTGGCCATACAGACACCAAGGCAGGGCAGCAGCACCCACTGCAGGCCCCAGGCCATGCAGGGCCTGCCCCGCCCCGGAGAGGGAAAAGTCCTCAGGCCTGGGGCAGCTGGAGTGTGTCCTAGGTGGTAAGGGATGCCCACTGTGAGGAGAAAAGCTTCCTTTACACGTGAGGCTTCTCGAGTTCATACACAAACAACTACTTCGCTGGTTTTCACACCTAAGCTGGGTTTCTTGCAGGTCTTTGCTGAAGAGAGTGTTTGCTGTTACAAGCTCATAGAGGCTGGCTGTTCATCCTGGCTTTGCAGCTTTTTGTGTTTTTTAGGGGTGAGAAGACAAGTGTGACTGGAAAATTTTCATTGCTGGTATTTTTTTTTTTAATTTTATTGGGGAACAGCCATGGTTGTTGGTTATACATTGCTTTCATGCTACAATGGCACAGTTTTAGGGAGGGCGCAGCTCACAGTGGCTCATGCTGGGGATCGAACCGGCAACCTTGGTGTTATCAGCACTACACTCTAACCAACTGAGCTAACCAGTCACCCTCATTGCTGACCAGAGGAAGAAACCTAGGAAGTAGAAATAGTGTTAACATAGTTCTTCTTTTAAAAACAACTGCACTAAGGAAAGGTATCCATAAGTTTTCCCTAGTGTCCAAAACTGTAAACATCCATGGAAAAATGAAATTGCATATGCTTGGGCTTGGGTATGTGGATAATAATTAGCCATGAAAGACAGAAATAAACAGAGGGGTTCCGACGGTATTTCCTAACTGCTCCCACCCCGCAGAGGAGAATGTATGGATGGGGCCCCCACGGCACTGAAAGATGGCCACGCATTCTATTGCTGTCTCTTCTTTGGATGGTTCAGTGGTTCACAGAACAGATGATACGGAATGGGGCATAACCCAGCAACACAGAGAATAGGCATTTACAGCTCTCTTGGATGGATGCTAACAATTAGTGCTGCAGACCTTAACATTTATCTGTGTGGAGAGGCCAACTTGCCCAATCCTAGCACAATTCGTTACTGTTTCTGTGTGACGTGCTTATTAGCCAGTGACACATGAGTTCCTGTGCTCAAATGGCAGAAAGAGAAAATTGAGGCCTAGGCAGACCAGTGGTCAGGTAAGCAAAATGTAGACGGGGTTCCACACATTCGCAGTTCCTTAAAATAAAAACACAGGGGAGACTGGCAGCTGTTTTAGATCTGACCCCAGTGCAAGAGAATCATCACAGGTCCTGCTGCTGGCATGTGGGGACCCGGTCAGTGGCAGGGAGAGCCTGAGCTCTGGAGTTAGGCTCCAGCTGGCCATGTATTCACTGTGTGACCCCAGGCAGGTGACTAAAGCCTCAGCTTTTAGTTTTCTCACAGTTTTGGGGGTGAGAGATGCACGTGTGAAAGGTCTAGAACAGTGACTGGCACACAGCAGGTGCTCAGTGAGCATTACCGCTTATGATAATTATTATCCTGCTGAACAGCGATTGGGCCAGGCCTGGGTGTGTGAAGATCCCTCCCTCTGAAACTCTCAGGCCTCAGTTCACAGACTGACAAAACCGACAGCGTGACGAAACCACCCTTGGGTTTTGTTTTTGGCATTCACTTTAACTGCTTCCACTTTACTAGTTTTATATCCTTTGTTGGTCAAAGAACTGATGTGTGTTTTACAACGATCAAACGCAGGCTTGTTTTCAGAGAGGGCCATGGCTAGCACGGAGTGGTTGGAAGGAAGTCTGGGAATGGAAAAGCCAACCACTCTGGGATCATGGTTAGTCATTAAGGGAGAGGCCTATGTTCCCCCAGATGCTAGGCACCTGA
This sequence comes from Hipposideros armiger, assembly GCF_001890085.2. Taxonomy (NCBI): domain Eukaryota; kingdom Metazoa; phylum Chordata; class Mammalia; order Chiroptera; family Hipposideridae; genus Hipposideros; species Hipposideros armiger. The sequence continues at coordinate 1,152,696 of NW_017731747.1, forward strand.
TTAAACATTGGCTCCACAGCTAAGGACACCCACAGGTACACCGCCACGGCTAAATATGCCACCCTTAAAACCAAACGCAAGGGAATTTGCAACCTATCTAGCACTTAAATGACATAAACAAGAATTGGCCCAAGAAAGCTAATGTGATGAGATCGAATGAAGTCAGGAAGATAGGAAAAGTCTTCTTTTAAAAAGGTGAGCAAAAGCTTCTAACAAAAGGTCACTCTTGGAAATCCCTTACTTTATACCTGTATAAATTCTAGGAATACCGTATTTCCCCATGTATAAGACGCACCCTTTTCCGAAAAATTTGGGGTCTAAAAACTGGGTGCATCTTATACGGTGGTTGTAGATTTTTTACTTGCATTTCCCGCTTTTTCGCGCTTGTTGTCTTTGCGCTCATTGTTTCGCACTTGTTACCAGTATATTACAGTAGGTTACGTTTTGCCACGTTCTGCCCAGAAATGGCTCAGAAAAGATTTTCATACAGTGCTGAATTCAAGTTAAAAGTGATCCAGTTTGCAAAAGTGAATGGAAATCGTGCTGCTGAACGTAAGTTTGGTCCTCCTCCAACTGAGAAAACAATCTGAGACTGGCTATGGGAAGAAGAAACCCTACTGAAAACGCCACGGCAGAAGAAGGCCATGAGAGGCAATATGTGAAGACAGGTATTCGTCATCAGACACAGATGAGGACAAGCTAATGGCTGGGAGTTTTGACAGTGATGAGGAGTTGTATGACTTTTATGATGACTAAAACTTGAGTTCAATAACTTTATGTAATATAGTTTTTTTCAAATTTCAGGCCCCAAAATTAAGGTGTGTCTTATACATGAGAGTGTCTTATACATGGGGAAATATGGTAGTCAATTCTGATAATCACATAAATAATGGTATTTATAGATATTCGGTCTCCCTCTCTCCCCATCCAAAGCATGCTATTTTATTAAATATATTAAACCATATTAAACCACACTGAAAACCTAATTTGTTTTCTCTCCAGGCTGTTTCCTGTCTTTTTAGTTCAGCGACTGCAATGAGAACTATTACCTGATCAGATCTAATATCTAAGGGAAGAGAAAATACCAATGTAAAATCTCTTGATCTTATTTGACCAGAAGATAAAAATGCATCCTCATCAGTTGAAACCAAGTTGTGAAAGTACAGGGATGTCATGAATTCAACGGGTATTTACGGACCGTCTCCGCTGTGCTACGGCCTGCCCTGAGGAACCGCAGTGGGCTGGGCTCAGAGACTCAGGCTGCTCTCCCTGGCAGATGGTGGGCTCCGAGCGGGCTGGTACCGCACTTGCTACAGACTGTAGCACTCAGGAGGTGTTTGGGCATCGGTCAGAGAAGGAGTGTAAGTTTAGCGATGTGAGTTCTTTAAGGAGCTGACGATCCACTGGGGGAAGACAACCAGTAAACATCTTGAGGGCAAAATGAGAAAGCTGGTAAAACACTTTGAATACCGGAAAAGAAGATGCTAAGGTAGAGACGTTTTCTGATTTAGGCAGAGTCAAGAGCAAGGCCAATGCACACTTTGCATCTCACTCAGTACTGCCTGGCAGGTTCGCAGGAGTCTTGTGTAAGCACTGGCAGTTGGTTTTTTGTTTTTCTTTTTTGTAATGCAAGTTCCTGACTTACGCTTTGGTTGCCCAGGCATCCACTTCAGTGATGGCTATCTGGAATAAACGCATTGCCAGCCATACATTAGATAAAGAGTCAGGCTGCTTCCCCCAACCGAGGTTCCTTTGTTTTAGAGATCTTGGTTGATTTCAATAACTGACCATTTATTTGGGCCAGTTGTTTTTTTTCTCTTCCAGCACTGTAAATTCCCACTCTTATGTTTTAAATTCACCAAGGAAGAGAGGAGCCCATGAAACCCTAGATCCCCACCTTTAACCCCAATAAAAGCAGGACCCCAGGCCCCTACATGCCAGCACTTCTCTTTCTCCCCCCTCTCCTGTCCCCATCTCGCTGTCTTGCTCTCTCTACTGTGGACCTCACTGTGTGGCCCCAGGCGTGCTGTGTAATTTCTAGGTCTTACAAGTAATAAACATTTATTTTCTCAAAGTTTCCTGATGATTATTGCTAGGCTGAGACCAGTGCAAAACAAGTCTGTTTGGAAAACTTCAAAAATGCCCCATAGGAATTTTCTAAAAAGCATTTCCGTCAACTGATTCCGCCTCTGTTTCAGAGCACAGTAAGAACCTTCTTCCTCCTTTTGCTTGTGTATCACAGGGAAGTTTCCATCTGAAAATTCTCGCCACAAAACATCAGAGTTCATCTTGGTTTCTAGTCTAAAACCCTGAACGATCCTTTTCTCTAACTTCTTGTAGAAACCAGACATCATTGGTTTACTAGCCCAAAAGAGTGAAGTGAATGCTTTCTCTGTCTTACACATCAGCTTGTTCAGAGCAGCTACAGTTACCCAAAGGTAACATCTCCAGCTGAAGATGTGACTTCCGAGAGGCAGGGGTCAGAGACAAGTCAACGTCAGGGATAGTAAGGAGAGGCTGGCACTGAGATCCTAGCTTAGCCTTATCACTGCTGTGGAGGCGCATCTGTGGAAGGTGCCCCTAGTGACCTTCAACTCTGTCAGCTGGTCGTCATCAAGGACCCCTCAGCTGCCTCCCGTGGCCCGAGGCCCGGGTGCCACAGCCCCAGGGGCCATCGTGAGGTGTGGGAACTTGGATGGGAGCAGGCCCCACAGGACAGCACTGTCACTGTCATCTGACAGCACTCCAAAGGAGAACAAGGTGGAATACATTTTCCAATATTATGCTTTTCAAAGGGAGACCACGATGAATGAGAAAGGAAACCTACAGGGATGAAGATAAACCTGTATCAGTTTTCCTTTCAATAAAACCACACAAACATTCTCGATGATTAGGACACGTGTCCCTACTATCTCAAGATAATTCTTAAGAAAATAAAAGAATTCCCACTTTGGCACTCTACTTTCAATTCCACCACTTTTTGAGACAAGTGAAATAGGACATTCTTTCCAGTGAGATTTATAGCAATTCCTCTCGGTACAATACTCCTCTGTTTGTTTTGTTCAAGACTGTGGTTTTCTTTAACTTCCCTTTAGCTAAGTGTGTCAAAAACAAAAGGATTTTTTTGGTTCTTACTTCTCAAATTCTGACGCTTTGCAGAAAGCGATGCCAACCTGGAAGGTGGCCCGACCCAACCCCATGCTGGGTTGCTCGTTCGTGGTAGGCAACGTCCCGGGGGCCACAAGCCTCCCTGCCAGGAGAAGCATCTTGGGAGAAGCTACAGGAGCTGCGGCTTGCCCTTCCCTCCCCTTCACTGTAACCATCGCATGAATTTATAAAGGCACGCCCCCCCCTCCTACCGTATTGCCCCTGCGGCAAGCTCACCACCAGGTCGCTGCGGGTCAGGGCAGCTCTGTCCCCTAGCACTTTCTCCTTCTTAGAACTGCTGAACCCCTGTGATCACATCTCTTGGTGCGAGAGCTGTTTGTAGTTATTTTATGTTCCTGCCCAGCTCCAGGCTGCTCAGTGGCCCCTTATCTTTGCACTCTCCTGTTTGGTTCAGGTTTTGGTATTGAGAAGACCCTCGCTACAGGCTGCATAAGCTCCTTTGCTTATAATTTTTGGAGAGCTCAGCAGAGTTAGGCACCCTTCAAAAGTTAGTTCATTATTTGACTGCCACCCAATATTTCATTTGAAGACATTTAACTTTGGTGTTTTCTTAGAAAACAACATTTCCAGTCTTTTAGCATTAGAGACGGAAAAGTCTGACATGGTGCCACTGTCTAACACATTATTAAGTGAAAACAAGTGTTCTTTTGAAAGAGAAGTCCACTGATCACACTGCCATGTTCAGCCCTGCTCTAATCGCTGCTGGGGCGCCTTCTATGTGTCAGGCTCTGTGTTGGGTAAGAAATGAGGAAGAGATGGTATCAGCCCTCAAGGTGCTCACTGCCTACTGGATGAAAAAGATAACGTGCAAGTCACTAGAGCAGAAGCACAAAATGCGCCTCAAAACAAACACATATTAGTGAGAAGACTGTTTTATAAGGTATTTCGGAGGTTAGTGGGTTTTTTTGGGAGACAGTGGTGAGGACTCCTGAGATGGGAAGAGAACCTCACTGAGATTTAGAGTCTCTCCTGCTAAATACATTTTGCTGTCTATCAGGTGAGATTGAACGTGTCTGTGTGCTTTGAAGCCATTCTCTTTCACTTGGGTCACAGGATATTTCCGAGGACATGACTGGGATCCACATGGGGGGTCTCATGTACTATAAACGTACTAAGTGGTAACAAGTCTCGTCTGGGCAACAGTCCTGTAAGCACCCCGAATGTAACATATTTCCTGGGCAGGGGGGAAAGAAATTACATACATAGTTATGGTTATAATACACCTTTCCCTCCATGTCTAGTCCATCCTCCAGGGAACCTCAATGATGTAATTCTGTCTCAAACCTTGTCACGGTTCTTTAGTGCCTGCAGCATAAGGCAGAAGTCCATGCATGATCAAAGGCCATTGGGGGGCCTGTCCTGCCCCTTTCCCAGACAGTGCCCCCCAGTCACCCTCCAATCCAACTCTGCCCCTGTCCCTCCCCCAACTGAATGCACTTTTCGCCATGCCACGTCTTCACAAATGCCACTGCTCCCAACCCTCCCAGCACTGGCAATCCTTCTCAGCTTCAATTGCATTGGATCCTTACTTGGCTCCCTGCCCTGGGCTCTGCACCATCTGAGGTCAGGAAACTAGCTTTATTTATCTCTGCATTTCAAGAACCTAGCCCAATGCTTGGCCCGTGCACAGCAGACAGTTGGTAACTGTTGGCTGAATAAAAGGCAGGACAGCGTAAATGGAAGAAAGGACGTAAAATTTGTTAACAGTCCATGTTTATCTCCCTTTTGTGAAGTCCTAGCTTTGGGTTTAGTCTTAACTTCCTTGTTTGAATTTACCTGTGTCCCCCATTAAGCATAAACCAAAAGGTCATTTTCTAAGCTTGGAAAGGATTTGAGAGAGATAAACGTGGTAAGTTTTTTACCTTTTGATTAAAAAAAAAAATGAAGCCAGTATGACAAAATTCATTATTTGTTAATTTTGAGTATGGGTATAGTATAAAAATCCCTGGTTGAAAGAAAAAAAGGAAAAGAGAAATTGAAATTTACATATATACACACACTTATTTTTAAGATAGTAGACATTTGATTATTAAAAAGTTATTGGGTGGTGCTTGGTTTTGGTTTTGGCATATTCTTAAAAAGGGCTGGGGTAACATCTGCAAAGGGTGATGAATTGTCATTGGGTTGGGGTCTGCTCATTGAAAAATGAGGAGTGGATTGTGAAGAACTGAAAATCCAGAAACTTAATAGTAGCAAAAGTACAAAAGGTGGCCAAAAATTTCTGTGGCTGTATGTTAGACTAGTACTAGATTTAATAAGGGATGCACGTTCTTTCTTAGAATATTTTTTGTTTTCAAAATAGATGGACTCCTCCATTTCCTGTCTTAAACAACTTGCACTAAAATTCCTGAAGTATTTGTTTACATCAGAAAAAACTCAATCATTTCTACTTTTTTTGGCTTAGAAAATTACTCAGTTTCTTAATGCATTAAAATTACATGGCAGATATTAAATAAAGAAAATATAGCACAATTAACTGAAAAATTAAGCATAAAAACATTTTAATTTGAGGTGTCTTGATGTGTTACTAACAAATATTGTAGATAATATCCAGCCTCAACAAACTAACCAGGAGGTTATATATTAACTATACATTTCTGAATGTTATTGTAAATGTCTTGAGGGCAAGAACAATCGTTTTTACCTACCACAAGAACTACCAGGCATCTACATAATAAATAATGCCAAGGAGGACTGTGTCTTCACACAGTAACAGTCTATAATGGCCATTTTCAAGGTAGTCAAGAAACCCCCCAAAAACAAGATTTAGAAACTCAATGAATAAGGAAGCATACGTTAAAAACCACCTTTCATGTAGTTACATCTCTTCATAACACAGCACAGAAGGATTAAATGCTGTTTTATACTGATATTCACAACCTGTTAACCTCACTGTTGTCATTCTGGGAGGATCAAGGAAAATGATTCATTAAAAAGCCCTCAAGACTTCAATTGCACACATTCTCTTGTTATCTTATTTTTCAAAATGCCAAAACTAAGAACTGTCTCACCTTTTAATACCTCACACGGTTAACGGCTGCTCAGTGAGGAATATGGCCTGAGGTTCTGTGAAGTTAAGAGTAACGGAACAGGATTCCATTTCTTTTCACCTGAATTTGGGAGTATTAGCTTATGTTTTAAACCTGTTATCATAAATACCTTACAAATGCTGAGCTGTTGGGCTTTATTTTCTTATTGTGGGGATAACGTTTTTCTAGAATTTCTCTACTGGAGGTGGAAGAGAACTATGTGTGGCTCTTCAATCCACTGCTCAATCCTAAAGAGTTGCTGAAATGATCTGAGAGGCTGGATCAATTCACAGGCACAGTCCACTGGTTTCTTTCAAAGTTTTTGTCATGGCCTAATCCAGGGTGGCAGTGGGGGCCCTACCCAGGGGCTCCTCTTGAGTTCCCGAAAAAGTCAGGACACAGATTTGCTACAGGGACCGGGTGACTTGGGTCAGAATGGCATTTGTTTACTCTGGGGACAGGGATGGAGGAGGTGATGGCCTGGATGGTGTGACCAGCTATGAATTGCTGACCGTGATTTGCTTTCATGAGAAGAGAGCATCACATGCAGAAGGAAATTTAGAAGTATTGTTATTGCAATGCTCTAAACTTACTCTTATGTATTTTTTAAAATTCTAGTTTGAAAGAATTTCAAACTTACAGAAAAATTTCAATAATAGCACCAAGACCCCTGAGTACTCTTCATCCAGGCTCAGCAAATGTTATTTTGCCACAGCTGCTGTTTCTCTTTCATTCTCTTTGTTTATACATACACATTCTCACACATGTTTCTTGAGCCATTTGAGATGAAGTTGCCTACATTGTGTCCCTTTACCCCTTAATATTTCAGTATGTATTTTATTTTCTAAGAACAAGAATATTCTAAGAACAAGACTGACCACAGTCAGTACAGATACCAAATCTAGAAGTTCGATAATAGAAAACAATGAACTAACCTACAGTCCAATTTCATCAACTAACTCTAAAATGTCCTTTCACCAAAAAAACAATTTCCAGTACAGAATCTGTTCCAGGATCATGTATGGCATTTAGCTAGCATGCCTCCCTAAATCTCCTGCAATCAGGGGCAGTCTGTGACATCAGCACTGTTGGAGAACACTGATCAGGTCAGGTATTTTAAAGAACGTCCTTCAAATTGGGATTGTCTGCTTTTCCCTTACAAGCACAGTTACACATTTCTGATGGTAACACATGACAGATGTGTCCTTCTCAGGGCATGCCCACAATGCTCTTTGTTCCATTATTGGTAATGTTAACTCTGATAACTTAGTTAAGTTGAAGTCCAATTTCTCTATACAGTTACTATTTTCCTTTTGTAATAAGTAACTTGTAGGTAGAGACTTGGAGATTATATAAATAGACTGTTCTTCATATAATATTGATTTTTCCCTGAATTGATTTTTATTCTGATAGTTGCAAAACTCTAATTTTCCAATACTATCTTTTTTTTTTCTTTTTTAGCTGAGCCATCCTGCCACCTGTTGGTAGCTCAGCGGCAGCTCAGCTCAGGCCGGGAATTGAACCAGCAACCCTGTTGTTGCTCAGAGCTCACACTCTTGAGCGAGCTCTTAACCAACTGAGCCACTCGGCTGGCCCTCCATCATTCTTTCTTTATTTATTACTTTACATTCTACTGAAAAAAAAAGCATTTCCCTTATCCTTGAGGCTATATTTATATAAATATTTATTTACCTATTACTATAAGCATGAACTCATGGATTCTCACCCCCAACCCCTGCCCCATGGATTATATTATAGTACTGTCCTTATTTATTTTGATACTCAAACCTGACAGCTCAGATATGGCCAGTGGGAACCCCCAGGCTGGCTCCAGCATCGCTGTGGCATGCCCCTCAGTTATGAGGCATTTCCTACATTCCTTGCATATGGTGGTTGGTCCAGGGTCACCTTGTGCCTTCCTTATCCTGGGCCTGGAACCCACCATTTCTCTAAAGAGGCTGGTTCCGATTAGTGGGTGAAAGTATTTAGAAACTAGATCTGGGCACTAAGTGTGTGCTCAGTGCTCCTGCGATGCTTCTGATTCCTTTCGGTCGACAGATCTAAGATACGTGCACACACACACATAGTTATTAAATTGAGAGTTTATGCTGGTATCTCTAATTCCTATCCAACCACACAGGATTCTTCCTTGCCCTCCCCTGTTCTGTAGTTTTATTTTCCTTCAACAGTAAGACCAACCTATTTCCTCATTTGTTCAAATCTATAATACATAATTAACATAATTTCAGAATTGATGCACATATGCCACTATAAAAAATAAACCTATGAAAAGTTTACGACTTCTTTGCAGTTTTTTTCTTTAGTCAGAGGGCACATTATGTTCAAAAGTTACTGAAATTAAGTCTCCCCCCCCCATGACTATATTATTCATTTAAAAATCAGTTGGATCATTCATTTCTGTTTCTTTTTAGTTTTACGCATGTCCCTATCAATTTGCTTTTTGAATATGTAAAACATTAACTTGATTCCTAAAGTCAAAACCATACAAAAGGTGTGCTCAGGAAAGCACCACTTTCTCCCCATCTAGCTGCCTCCTTCTCTCCCACCCCTGATAGGGAACCAACTTCAATAGTTTCTTACAGATTTTAAAATAAGTGATCTCAATGTATCTGCTTTCAACCCATGCCGTCCTCAAACTCAATAGGACCCACAGTAGCCAATAAAGGCCCAAAATGTCGATAATTGCTACAGGTGGCAGTTTAAATGTTATCAAAACCTTTCTATTTATGTGCTCGATTTCTTTTAAGTCTTGTTCACCAAAACTGCTTGAAGTCTGAAGCACTGGTTTAGGGCAAATGCCAGGTGTTACCAATTACCTGTTCCTCAGAAACCTCCAGAGGAGGGGATGCTTGCTGTTCAGACCGCCGACCATCCTGATAGTTTATATTTTGTCTTTGACGTAAAGGTGGGAAGAGACGATTCCAATTGATCATTCCTCCCTAAAAAGAGATCAATACACAAGGATCAGACACAGATGGGGAAAAACCATCATAATGCTTGGGAGAGCTTTCTCTTACAAGGCAGTCACATCCATAGACTAGGAAAGAAAATCTCATATTGATCTGCTGTATGCAAGCAATCTAAATTCTAAAGTATTCCACCACCCTTCAATCAATAGGCTACAATTGGCACTGGCAGTAGGTGCACAGCAAGAAGAGAGGGTAGCGGGTACTGTCAAAGTAACTCATTCAGTTTGGCTCCGCAGACGTTCCTAACCTCAGCCCCACTGTGTCCCCACTGACGTTGTCCCATCTCCATGACTCTACGGCACTCAGGGCTTTGACAGGTGTGACAGGAAAGACGCCATGGAGAGGAGGCGAATTCACTCCACTGATTAAAGAATTCAATCTGGAAAGCTAAACTGTTCAACATTTTAGAAGAAGAGAATATTTTTTATGTCACTGGGATAGCAAACGATTTCTAAAACAAAAATATAAAAAAATAAATCATAAATAAACGGACGGCTAAAAATTATCACAAGTAAGAACTTTTGTATGACTAAAAAACATAAAATTGGAAGACAAAGTACAGATTGAGAAAAGATTGCAACACGTAACTGACAAAGAATAGTACCTTGAGTATATAAAGAACACTTATAAATCAATGAGAAAAAAAGATTCAAGAGAAAAGTGGCTAATATATATGAACAGACAATTTACAGAAGAGAAAAGCCTGAGTCAAAACATAAGATGTTCAGGGGCCGGCCGAGTGGCATGGTGGTTAAGAGCTGGCTTGGGATGCCAGAGGGCCCCGGTTTGGATCCCACATGAGGGCCAGTGACGCTGTGCCCTCTACAGCTAAGATGGTGAACAACAGCTTGACCTGGAGCTGGGCTGCTGCCAGTGCCGGCGACGGAGTAGGCTGCAGTGAGGCTGCAGTGGGCTGCCGTGAGTGGCCATCCAGGGGCCGGCAACCGATCTGCCTCACCCAGGAAAAGCACAATGATAATACCAACATGGGCCAGTGAAGAGACGTCCTCCACAACTAGACTGAAGAACAAAACGACAGCAACTTGTCTGTTCCCCTTCCCCTGATTCCCCAGCACTGTTCCCCTCCCCCAGATCCCCAATAAAATCTTTAAAAAAAACCCCCCAAAAAACATAAGATGTTCAACCTCACCAGCAGTAGGAAATGCAAATTAAAACAGCAATAAGTATTTGATACCTACAAGACTGGCAAAAATAAGTCTAACAATAGCAAGTATGGGATGATGTGAAGGAAATGGAACTCTATATATTGTTGATGGGAGTATAAATTGGCACAAATATTTTGAACAACAATGTTTCAAGATCTAGTAAAACTGAGGATGTTGTATGAGCCAGCGATTTCATCTATAGGTAGCTACGAGTGCCTAATGGGGCATTTATGAAGATGTTCTGTGAAACGCTGATTATAATATTATGTAAGAAAATGTAAACAATTGAACCGTCCCTAAGTAGGGAAACAAATAAATGGTTCTATTATATAAAAGATTATTATATGAACAGCCAGAATCTAGATGTACTTGGATAAATCTCAAAAATACAATGCTGAATGAACAAAGAAAGTTATATAAAAATATGTATATATTTTTATTTAAATTTATTACCATTTATTAAATTTATACCATTTATTTAAATTTTAAAAACACTCAGAACAATAGTGTACTATTTAAACTATTTTATGACTATGCACTAGTGGTGCTATCCCAGGGGATATATGGAATGTCTGGAGGCATCTTCGGTTGTCTTGTGGGGGGGCCTGGAGGTGGGGGACAGGATGTGGTGCTGCTGGCACCTAATGAGTAGAGGCCAGGGATGCTAAGCATCCTATGATGTACAGGACAGACCTTACAACAAAGAATGGCCCAGACCTAAATGTCCAGAGTGTCTCGGTTGAGAAACCATGACATGTATGCATATGGTAGAATGCAAACATGCACAGGCATTAGGCGTGACACACCAGGACAGTGGGAAGGAGAATGAACCTTTGAGTTTGTAACATTTTATTTCTTCAAAGGGAGTGAGAGTGAAAGAGTAGGCAAAACAAAACAAAACCAAACCCCAATTTCTCTACTCCCGTGATAGTAAAAAAGTGCTTAAAAAGCAGAAAGTTACAGAAGCTCTAGGTTCTAAAATGTTTTGACACTGATCTGCTCTTTATGTAGGGTTAAATACGAGCCTCTACAAACAGGAAACGTTTCCTTCACTTTGTCTTCTTCAAAAGCAGTAACCACATATTCAAAAGAGGAAAAAAGAAACAGCAATATCTGTTATTAGTTGGTAGAGGAGATTTTCAGATGAAGCAACCCACGTTTCAACAAGTTTCCCAGGTGATTCTCATGCTCGCCTGAGTTTGAGAACCATGGCTTTATGCTACTTGCTCTACTTTTGTATACGTTTGAAATAATTTTAATGAAAAGTTAAAAAAATTAAGAAAAATTAAGACCCATCCAAAATGGGTCTGGGTCTAAGCCTCTGAAAAAAAAAAAAAAAGAAAGAAATGAAATTTCTTGTGAAAATAAATAAATGGCTCACTTCCCACCTGAGAGCAGTGAATGTCTAACAGCTTAACAAACAGAAGCTCCACTGCATAGAACTCCGCCTCTGAAGGCTTTGGCAGGATTCGGAATGGGGTGGTCAGGCAGTGTCTGTACTGAGACGTGCCTACACTGGGAAGCTGGGGCAGAAGAGCTCTCCGTAGCTTTCTGGGGTCTCGTAGTCCTTATGGGAGGGTGGGAGCAAGGTGCAGGGTCTAGTCTTGTGCAACTTGGGGCTCATGGTCTCCTGGGGGGAAGGAACGACATGCAGAAATGGAACAGTCAGAACACGGCAAGGTGGTATATAATGAAGAAGGAAGCTGTGTGGCATCAGTTAAAGGGCCAGACGCCTTCTGAGTGGGCATCGACAAACCGCACGCGGCCAAAGCATGGGGGTAAGGCTGTGAAGAGGACAGGCGCTCGGCTGAAGTTTAGAGGAGGATGGTTTCAACAATGGAGATGAGGAACAGGCATTTTTGTAAACCTGTTCAAAGACAGGGGACCAAGAATGGGTCTATCCATACTGCAAGGGTCAAAGCAATGCTAAGGAGCAACGACAGAGGAACAAAAAGGCATTGGAAGTGGAATGACTGACAGCAGACTCTAGAGCCAGAATGCCTGGGTTCAAATCCCAGCTCTGCCACTTACTGTGCGACCTAAGACCTTACTTTTTTTTTTCTTCTGTTTTTTGCTGGTTTGAGTTTTTTATTTGTAGGCCTCGGTTTTTTTTTTGTTTTTTTTTTTTAAAACTTCCCTGAGCCTCAGTTTTCTCATCTGTAAGATGAGAATAATAACTATACTCACCTCATAAGGATTTATGAGAAATGAATGAGTTAATGCATGCAAAGCATTTAAAACAGAGCTTGAAGACCTCTGAAAGACTTCTCTTACACATTAGCTATCATTACTATCTAATGGGTGCATCATGCCTTACAGTGTTATTTCTTGTCTTCCCAACTTGACTACAGGATCCTGCAGGGCTGCGATGGGGGTAAAAGCTGCGTGGACTTCCGGGGTGGCCGGCGCAGCTCCAAGCTCAGTGCAGCCTGAGCCTATCCCCCACCCAAGGCGGTGTTCTGTCAGAGAGCGAAATGGAGGACAATTACAGAGTGGGTATTATGGGTGTGATGGTTTAGAAGAATTAACATTTTTTCCAAAAGCATCCTTGTCTTATTTTAAAAAGGTTAGCCATTGGAAAAAAAAATCATCCTTTATTCTCAGTGTTTGGTGATCCAAAAGCCGTTATCAGTGTGCTAGGTTTTGAAGTATAAGGCGGCAGGCAGGGCCACCTCCACTGTACCGTCTGTGGCTGGCTGCTGACCATGCTGGGAAGGTTCTGGGGAGGGTGTGGGTGGGTTCATCAGAAATGAGTGAGATGACTGTTCAGTGATACTTGCCTTGGCACAGGAGGCGAGATGGCACCTATACATGGAATTACCAACCCTGCTACAGACCACGGTTTTCCAATGTTCTTCACATCATGGCACATACAGAAAAAGATATATCTGTGTAACACACAGAATAGTCAAAGCTGTTTTGCAACTAGCCTGGCAGCTTCAGGCCCTTCCCAGCTACCCCCAGGGCTAAGGGGATCAATATCTCAGCCTATCTGTGACCAGGGCACAGTGGTTGGGAAGTGCTGCCCAGACCCTAAGGAAATACCCAGACCTTTCACGTGAACAGTCTACAATGGGAATGCCCCACCGTGCCGTCTGCTGCATAAGCAAGACCGCCAGCTCCAGGCTCTGTTAATGATAACTCCTAAGTATCTTTGGAATCCATCCATTTCTCTCTACCCTCACTCTCACTGACGTATTTTAGACCACCATCAAGGGTGGGGGTGGCTTCAGAGAGGTTTTCCTAAGATACAAATCTAATCATGTCACTCCTTTACTAAAAACCCTTCAGTGGTTCCCGACTGCCTTTTTATTAATCTTAAAATATTTATTAGTTCATTAATAGCAATCACAAATTCATTACTTGCTAACAATGCTTTCCAAAACAGAAAAAGAATTAGTGAGAAGAAAGTTATTGTTTTCTATTTTTGCCAATCTCTTTTAATGTCTGACTTAATAGAAGATAGTTAGATTCTCACATCTGCTTCTGCATTCAATTCTGTTAGACACTACTTCGGCTTTTGAGGTACATGAAAAAACCTAGCCACACACAGATATACAGTTAGGAAAAAAAGCAGAGCACATCAAGAGCCTTTTCAGGTAACTGTAGGCACTCTCCTTTGATACTACGCATGTCCCCATCGCCTTTAAGGTACAATCTGAACTTCAAACCATGGCTTGCCAGCCTCCTGTTTACCACTCTAATGGTCTTTCTCACCACTCCCCCTCACATTCTCGACACCTTTCTGGGAGCCTTCTCTCATCGCACACGTCTGGGGTTTGATGTTCCTCTTCTGTGCTCTCGTATCTCACTGTGTGTCTCCAAGGACAGCACTCAGCACTATCCACTTCAATCACGTGTTGGCTGGTTCTAATGTCACAGCAAGCTATAAACTCCGCGAGGGCAAAGACTATCCATCTTGCCCGCTTGTAGACTTAGCTTCACATGGCATCTGGCATATATAAGTACTTAGAAAATACTGCTGAATGAATCAATGAAGGGACAATACACAGTAGAGCATAATGCTGAGTTAAATTCTACAGACTTTTCTTCAGCAAGGGCCTCGTAATTAGTTGAAACATAGGGACCTAAGTGGTCGGTTAATAATGAATGTTGGGATGGAAGGGGCTAAAGCCAGGAGGCTCACAGAATAAAGCACATGGCTGATACATTCTTTAAGGACAGGAGGCACCGTTTCCCTCTAACACAGGAACCAGCAGGTATGAGAACCAGCTGCTGGGAGACTGGTTGGTGCCAATGAAACGACGAGTGGTAACTTGTCCTATAAAAGGGTATTTGTAATTCACTGTACTGCTTCCAAGTGGTCTTGGGAAACTGCAGCTTTTGGTGTGAATATGAACATGCTTAGCTTCATTCATGCATCTTCTATGGGCCAGGTAAAGACGGCTGCGACACACAGAAACGACTAACATCCTACAGCCCTGAAAGAGCTTAGCTGAGTTGACAAAACAAAAGTACATGAGAAATGACATAAAAGGCACTGAGATTAAGTGACAGGTATAGTATTAGACTTAGAACTAATAATAAGCACTACAATACAGAGAAAAGAAATATTACCAGAGGCTGCTGTCATCAGCAATAATACAATAGCTTCATGGCAAAACTGGAAAAACAAAAACAAACAAAAAAACACAACAAAACAAACCCCACTACCACTGCATTCCACTTCAATTACATGTTGGCTCGTTCGAATGTCACAGCAAGCTATAAGCTCCACGGGGCCAAGACTATCTACATACAAACTAGCAATACTACATTCATTCACCACTTGGATAAAAGGGAGGGACAATTGTGAGGCTCAGAATAAATCCTATGACATATTTGGAAAAGAACTCATTGGTAATGCCTTAAAAATATGAAGAGCAGAAGCACTGAAGAGCCTGGGTTTAGCCATGTCATGTGAGGGGCCACACCCTTACATTGGAACAGTGCTATAAAAGCAGTCTATTACAACATGTTTCGGGGCTGCTTAGCAGCAAGCAGTCTCAGGAGGATTTAAACAAAATCCCGGGCTAGTTTTACAGCTCTGTTTCATTTTTTCTTCGTGGTTTACCCGACTGACCAGTTTTGGGGGCTCAGATACTTTTGTATCAGGGCATTTTTCTCAGTAAAACAGAAAGCAGTTTCCATAGCAGTAAGATCAGGAGATGAAATACATCCTTTTGCTTAGTTTTGAGAGCCGGAGGTAAAAGTTTCCAATGTCACTGGGGCTCTTTGCCACATCTCTTCTTCCTTCTGTTTCTTGTTCTGGTTGGCTGGTGTCCCGGAGGCCGTGGCCTTGCCTGTCCATTCCATCTGTGGGGTGGGTGCTGGCGTAGGGACTGCACTGTGAGGAGGGGGGCGGTGAGGAGGTGCCTAGAGAATCCACTATTAGGCAGTTATGCAATAGCCTAGGCTGCATCTTACCAGCTTGACTACTGCTGCCCACAAGCAACACTTCCACTGGAGTGCGAGACAACAGATGCGCGGCTCGAGTCTTGTGCTTTGATTGATGGCTTTTCTCTTGAGAGGTCTGAGACTCCTACCACAGCTGATCTTATTTCTCCTGAGACATGGGTACAATTTTAACAACAGGCTAAATTAGTTTCCACTTTAGCTGCGAACTCAAGAGACACATGTATTTTCCCTGTTTCAACGAAGTGCCTGGTAAATTCCTGTTGGGGGAGTCACCGTGGGGCAGAGGAAAAGGCTGTAAAACCAACAGCAGGATTCAAATTTGGCTTCACTATTCACCCTGGCGATTGGCTCTGGGTAAGCTGTTTCGGCTCCCTGCCCTTTGGGGGTGAGGTCGAAGCATGATATTGGGAATGCCATGCTAAGCCATATAGAGAATGCTCAAATCTGTCATTACGAAAGGCTGGCTGATGAAATACTCTCTTCTAATGGTGACCCTTCCATCTAAGGAGAGTCACGGTCAAAGACGTCCTCACCTTTTTGGAGAGTTTGTTTTTGATTTTGGTAGAGAATGGGAACACTCAACCTTTTCTGTGAGGAGGGGTGGTGTGGGGAGAGAGCAGACTCCTCACAGACCCAGCCTCCGGATGGGGACATCTGGCCCAGGGAGATGGCACCTATCTCTTGTTTTAAGGCTTTTTCACTATCTTAATTTGATTTCCATGCTCATGAACACTGAACACAAGTTATGGTGAGGACTGCACAGCATAAGAACTTCAATATGGTTTCCTTGAAAATGTGAATGAAAGAGCATCTCTCAGCATGGGGATTACTAATTTCTGCATTATATCTTTTGTTTCCTCCCTTCTTTGTCTGCCAACTTTTTGGTCATGTTTTTCCCTCCTTAACTTTTAGCTTTATACAAAAATTATTAAATAAAGTTGAAATTAAAATGAGTTCTGATACTTGTTACCAGTATGTGTTCTGATCGAAGAAGACGTGAAACTTGTTATTAAAAATGAGATTGGGGATTACTCAAGATTTCCTCTCTCTTTTTACATCTCCTCCCCTACAGAGTCAGCCGTTTTCACGTCTTCAGTGATCACCTCTCATTCCCTTGCTTGTCCTTCAACAGCACTGGGCCAGGATGGACCGCAACTTTCCTGTCTAATGCTAGGTCAGCATGGCCTGATCGCTGGGGGCCTCTTCTGGACTCGGCTCTCCTTTGTACATCAAATCCAACCAATTCTGAAGTGCCACTCACTGACTTTTCCTTTGAAGAGGGTCTGTCACTGTTTAAGTCCTTGTCCCACACTGAGATTAAGCCAACAGCCTCTTGGATGACATCCCTGACACTAAGAGTGCCCGAATCCAATCTGTACACCACTGCAGGTGAGTCTTCATTATAAGCCCTCTCACAAGGCCACTGCCTCAGCTGAAAATATTACTGCATCATATGTATTCTATCTCATTTTGAAGGTCCTATAAAACCAGTCTCATCCTAAATTATTTCTTATCTCTTCCCTGCACATCCCTTTCACTCATGGTCCCTCATGTATTGCAGGCTATGTCTGTTCAAATTGTGCCTGCCATGTAAAATACCTTTCCTTGCCAGTTTGTACAGGGCCCAGCTCTGGGTTTATACCTGTAATTGGCTTCTTTTCACAGTCCAAATCCTTACTGCCCTCCTCACTCTGCCGAACTTCTACAGAACTCAGTCAAGCTGCCAACCTTAGAGAATATAACACTGAGTCCAGGTTGCCTCATTTGTAAAATGAAAAGCTGGACTAGATTATCCTTAAACTATTGGGTTGTCGGAAAAGTCATGACGTATTTTTTCTGTTTTTTGTTGCAAAAATGCGTCATGACTTTTCC